>NC_089373.1:2105155-2405891 GCF_033870435.1 Sordaria macrospora | reverse complement strand
TGGAATTCTTGATACACCGTCACTTATCCGCTCCTTCCCAAGTTCCCAAGCTACCTGCCAACCCAATCTTAGGTATGGTTATCGGCAGGCAAGAATGATCATGGTTCTGCTTTACTGTGGACTACCTAGCCGGTATCTCAGTATCTCGGGATTGAACCAGAACCAGAACTGCAATGATGAATCCGATATGATTTCGACATGAGAGATGAAAAGAAGATGCAACAGAGAAAACAAAGCGAGATACAATACCTATCGAGAGAAAGGCTTCATGTATGTACAGTGCTCTGAGCGTATAAAACCGTATTGATGACATTTAGGCTAAATCTGCCTTGACAACCTTGAGTCTTTGACATGTACTGGTACCTGACCTGGCTTGGACGCCTTGGAGTGGATCACATTTTGGTTTGGGCATGGGCTAGACTACTGATTACACTATTAACCTCACTCATCTCGATGAGAAACGAAGCTTCACGAAGGATCAAACAAACTCTTTATTTAGGCGGTAATGATTTAACCTTTTGAGGCCCTGGCAAAGATCTGTCGAGAAGAAAGCAGGTAGGTAGGTCACAAGACAGGCAACAATCGTTTTAGAGAGAAAAGCGTCAAGCATGGGGAGTCAATGAACAGATATAGAGGCCAACTTAAAAGTTGGGACAGCCACTTGCATCTGGAAGAAATGTGGAAAACAAACTGAAAGGAAACAGCTGTACGTATCACTCATCAATTCTTGGACTTGGGCCTTCTGTTTGAATTTCACAAAACTTGCTCTTTATTGGAATATCTGGGTAATCATAGCATCATTTCCAACCATCCAACCAGGTATCTGTATCTATATCTTCTCTTCATTCTACATAAAGCCCGCTCTTTTTCAAAGCCGCGGCAACGCCCCCATTAAGTCCCTTGACCTTCACAAGTTAGCATACTTCTTGAACGCATCAAGCAGACCGCCGGTAGAAGCGTCATGCCCGCTGCCCGCACCAGGCTCGTCGATCTCCTTGAGGATCTTCTTGGCCAACACCTTGCCGAGCTCGACACCCCACTGGTCGAACGGGTTGATATCCCAGATGGCACCCTCAGTGAAGGTGAGGTGCTCGTAGTAGACAATAAGGGCACCCAGCTCGGCGGGACCGATGTGGCCGCCGACAAGGATGCTGGTGGTGGGCCTGTTGCCGAGGAAGACCTTGTGAGGAACGAGGTTCTCGGGCACGTTGCCCTCGGCGCGAACCTCGTCAGCGGTCTTGCCGACCATGAGGGCCTCGGCCTGAGCGAGGTAGTTCGACGCCAGCATCTTCTGGTGAAGGTTATCCGAGATGGGGTTGTGAGACTTGGCGGCGAGGATGAAGTCGGCGGGAATCAGCTTGGTGCCCTGATGAACGAGCTGGAAGAAGGAGTGCTGGGCGTTGGTGCAGGGCTCGCCAAAGAGGATGGGGCCGGTGGTGTACTTGGCCGCGGAACCGTCCGAGGTGATGGTCTTGCCGTTGGACTCCATCGACAGCTGCTGGAGGTAGGCAGGGAAGCGGTGGAGGTACTGGTCAAAGGGAGCAACGAGGTGAGTCTGGGCGTTGTAGAAGTTGGAGTACCAGACGCTCAAAAGACCGCCGAGCACGGGGATGTTCTCCTTGAGAGGAGCGGTGCGGAAGTGGTTGTCCATGGCATGGGCACCAGCGAGGAACTTGTGGAAGTTCTCGAAGCCAATGTAGAGGGCGACGGACAAGCCGATGGCGGACCAAACCGAGTAGCGACCACCAACCCAGCTCTCGAAGCCAAACATGTTCTTGGCGTCAATGCCAAACTTGGTGACCTCGGCCTCGTTCGTCGAGAGAGCAACGAAGTGCTTGGCGATCTCGCCCTGACCACCAGTCTTCTCGAGGAACCACGACTTGGCGGTGTTGGCGTTGGTGGTGGTCTCGGCGGTGGTGAAGGTCTTGGAGGCGATGAGGAAGAGGGTGGTCTCGGGGTCGGAGGCGGCGAGGGCCTCGGCCATGTGGGTGCCGTCAATGTTGGAGACGAAGTGAAGGGTCATGTCCTTGGCGCCATAATGCTTGAGGGCCTCGGTGACCATGACGGGGCCCCTATAGTTGGTCCGTGTTAGTCAATGCTTCTCTCGGGCAGCAACCAGACAGGACGCTTGAACTCACAAGTCGGAACCGCCGATACCAACGTTGATGATGTTGGTGAGCTTCTTGCCTGTGTAACCCTTCCACTCGCCGCTGCGCACCTGCTCCGAGAACTCCTTCATGTGCTCGAGAACGTCGTTGACACCGCCCTTGGTGTTCATGACATCAACACCATCGACCTTCATCTCCTGGTTGGAGACATTGCGCAGAGCGGCGTGGTAGACGGCGCGGTTCTCGGTGAAGTTGATCTTCTCGCCAGCGAACATGGCATCGCGCTTCTTCTCAACGCCGGCTTCCTCGGCGAGATTGACGAGCTTCTCAAGGGTCTCCTCGGTTACCAAGTTCTTGGAGAAGTCGAAGAGGATATCGGTCTCACTGGGGCTATCGCTGGAGATGTCGCTGGGGAGGGTGAAGGTGCGAGCGAACTTGGAGAAGCGCTCAGGATCGGACTTGAAGGCATCCTTGAGGACGAAGGTCTTGCCGACCTTGGAGTGGTGCGACTGGAGGTCAGACCAGGCGGAGAGGGTGTTCGCGGGAGCCATGGTGTTGTTGTTGTTGTGTTTCGGTCGACTGCGAATAGCTTCTAGGGCGTCTGGAGGTCTATGACGTCGGTGATGATTAGAGATTACTGCTGTCGCTAGAGTTGAGACAGGATGAAGAGCGGAAGCACGGATAGGAATATAGGAGGAAAGGAGGAAAGGATGAAAAGCACCTGATGAGGGACGGATTGATCTAATAATATGCTTCTAGAGGTGTAGGGGTTGAGTTCATGCAAGTCTGTTCGTTTCCTTGAGCCGGAGAGCTGCTGATGGGGAGACGGTGGGCATGGTGGGGTTGATAAGGAGAGCTCCCGGTGCAAATGCGGGGCAATTGCGTAAGGTATAAGGTTGGGTACATGTACAGTACATCCAAGTGCCTGGCTAACGTACGGCAATGAAAGTCGGTACGATTGGATACTTACATATGTAACAAACATGATCGCAAACTTGCGGCAAATTTAAGTCAACAACCACCGTCAATATCCGCTTCTGATATTTCCTTTGCACTACTAAATAATCTCGTTTTAGTATTTCACTCCTGGTGGTAGGGGGACTGAGCGGGACAACCGGTGAAGCTCCCACATGAGAAGAAGAGAACAAAAACGGGACCAGGGTTCAAAGTCTAGAAAAGGCGGTAACTTTTCGCAGTTCATCACATCTTTAGTCTGGTAGTCCCGATGTCACTCGCTTCCCGTTGATCCACGGCTTTCACGGGAGCCCGAAAGGGCCATTACTCTTTACCGTCTTCAAGAGCCGTCCTCAGCAAACTCATCCGTCCACTCCGATCTACTGTATATATGCTCACAAATCATGTTGGAGGTTAAGTCCTCTTGAACAAAGCAGAAAATCCCCTTGCCTACAACACACCACTGATCATGAGACCACGAATTGGGTATAAGAGCGAACAGCTTTGGGCACAAGAACAGACCCCTTGCACAATATCCGCAAACTGCCTTGGTGTAACATTCCGGGTTGCTCGGCTGCTTAACCTAACTCAACTTCATGGCGAGGTTGGTTCCTAAAGTGGTTTCAGAGTGAACGTCAGGCTCTGCCTCGTGTTATGTAAAAGTACCTGACATTGTTTATAAGCTAAACCATGAAGCAAATCACTGCCCAACACCTATGTGAAAATGTACCTAGGCAGCTCAAGTCACAAATATGGATAAACAAACACAAGATAAAAGGAAGGACTTTAAAAGCCCCTTGTCCAGCGGCTGAACACTTGGCGGTCACCTATGCGTTCAGCCTCACCCATCAATGGGTCAACCATAGCTGCAACCCACCCGCTTAACCGAACCGGCCTCTATGCTGCAACCGCTATATCCCCATTTCGCCTGCCAAAGTTCTAACCTGCATTTACTTTGTCTATCTCCTGCTGCTGTTGTCTTGAAGACTGCTCGCGAATGATGGGTCCTTAACACTGCCGCCCGCATCTCCGAGACCAGCAATGGGACGGTTGTAACTGAAGCCCGTAAACTGGTTCTGCATCGTCTCCGAGAGAATTGGCCCTTCCACGTAAGAGTCCTGAGGAAGTTCCGATGTGAACTCGGGATCGAAGTTGGCAGTATCGAGCGCGTCAACCTGTAAAGACTGTAGTTAGCGTACCGAATCTGATCAACCGATGAGTAGGCAATGCTCTTAGTACTTACCACATTGGGCTTGAACGCAGGCTCATACTTGCGCTGCAGCAACTTGCGCCAATCTATAGCGTGGAAGAAGGGATGCGCCTTGATCTCAGCGGCACCGTTGGCACCAAGACGTTGTTGCGGGTCGCGGTTGAGCAGCTTGGTCAAGAGGTCCTTGGCAGCTGGTGGTACAACCTCGGGTCCGGGGAAGTGCAGTGGCTCGCTGAGGATCTTGCGGTACATCTCGTTGGTGTTCTCGTCGTAGAAAGGGGGGAGACCCGTCAACATCTCGTACAAAAGCACGCCCAATGTCCACCAATCAACAGTCTTGTTGTAGCCATTGCCCATCAGCAATTCGGGCGCCAAATACTCAGGGGTGCCGCAGAATGTGTTGGTGCGGTCTTCGTCCTTCATGTCCAGCTTGCAGAGACCGAAATCGCAGAGAGCAATGTGACCTTGGTAATCGAGAAGGATGTTTTCCGGCTTGAGATCACGGTAAATGACGTTGAAGCCGTGGAGACACTCGAGGGCGCACAGCAGTTCGGCCGTGTAGAAACGACTGCGGTTGACGTCAAATCGCTGCTCTTTCTGCAAATGATGGAAGAGCTCGCCTCCGTTGACGAACGCGAGGACGAAGTATAGCTTCTCAGGACTCTGGAAGGTGAACTTGAGCGGCACGATAAACGGGTTGTTGATCTGGGCCAGAACGGATCGCTCAGCGAGCGTGTGGGCGACTTCGGAACGCGAGATAATGTGCGCCTTGCGGATCGTCTTGAGAGCATAGATACGGTTCGTGTCCTTCTTGCGCACCTGCATGACCTTACCGAAAGATCCCTTGCCGACGACCTTGAGAAGCTCGAAATCCTCAATCTTGAGCTTACCGGCACGGTTCTCCACATACTCGACGCCAATCTTGAGCTTTCCAGTGCCGTACTGAACATCGACCCATTCCACACCGCTGTGCCCGAGAGCGCGCTGGTTGTTGGCAAACTCGGTGGCGGCCTTTTCCCGGTCCTTCTTGCTGGCCTTGGGGTCTTCAACAAACTGCTGCTTCTCCTCGAATCTGGGATTAATACGGACAACACCGAGGAAGATGTCTTGGCTGCGGCCAGAGCCAGGAGCAGCGTTGGGGTTGCGGATATAAAGATGTACTGCAAGTTCGGTAACGCGGGACACATCGAACTTGTACTGGGTATTCGAGCCGGCCCACAGAGGGTTTTCTGGGTTGCCTTCGACCGAATTGACAAAAACCTGGACCTTGTCGAAATCTATCAGGGCATAGGGCATGTACTTTGTGGAGATACGGCCGTGGTTCGTGGGAATAGCACCGAAGCCGCCGGAGCTCTGTGGGCGCGAAGAGCCGCTCAGGAAGTTGGCGGTTCGCGACGAGTTGTTGTTTCGAATGGAGCCTGCTACGTTAAGGGCACTTCCAGTCGACATGGAGTTGCCGCCATGGCCTGAAGCAAAGACATTGCGGTATTGCTCGGGTAGCGAGAAACCGGAACCCTCGTGGAGGGTGACGACGAGGATACCGGGCTTAGGGGGCTTGACGATCGGGGCTTGCGTAAGGGCTTCGGACGCGGCTGTAAAGGGAAAAGAGGTTAATCTTGTGATGGCCGAGTGAACGAGACGGGCTGAGCGCCTACCAATGGTGTTCTCGTTCGAAGGGGTGGCTGTTCCCGAGCTGCCCGCTTGGCTCTTTTCTTCCTTATCTGTGATGGTGGAGGTGGAGGGCGAGCGGGAGAAGGTGCTTGCAAGAGGACCCAGATGGGTCTCCTTCAGCTCTGGTGTGCCAACATGTCAGACATGGTGTTCTGCCGCGGGGAAAGGAAAAGACGAGGGTTTCGCCGAACAACATACTCTTTGTAAGTTTCCAAGACATTTTGTTGTCTGACAGAAAACTGAGAGGGGAATGGATGTAGGTAGGGTGGACCAGCCGTGGAATACGAAAGGACTGAGGTTGGACGCCAACAGGAGGTGATTTGGCGGATAGGAGACTGAGGAGGCAAGGAAGGGGTCCGTCCAGGTAGGTAGTTCCCTAGGATAAAAGCGAAGAAACGCAAAGAGACTAGGTAGAGGATAGAAGGGTAGGTAGGGTGGGTAGGTTAGTCGATGTGACGGGACGATCTCGATGTCGGCGTCGGCGTCGAAGGTCGGTGTCGGTGTCGGTGTCGGTGTCGGTGTCGGTGTCGGTGTCGATACCTCGGGTCGGTGTCAACAGAAAGACGGGAAGTGGACTGTGGAGGAGAGAAGGTGCCGAGAGAAAAGGAGGCCCTGTCAGGAAATAAGGCTCTAAATCGACCGAGTGCGACAGACTGGGAGGCGACTACTGTTTGGCGCAGCAGCAAGGTGATGTATGAACAACAACACTCTTGTCTGAAGATGGATGGATGGATGGATGGATGTTGCAAGTGGATGGTTTGTAAGTGTTACAGCACAACAAGACCGACGGAGGCGGAACACAAGTGGAAGGCGGATAGATGCCACTGGTGAGGATCGATAGCGTTGAATCCCAAGGTGTCGGGCGGAGAGTCGAACGCTGCTGCCCGGGTAAGTATGCAGGTAGTGGTGCAGTGGGCTGTGTGGGCGTGTGGTGGGCGCGGTTCACAGCGACAGCATGAGGAGCGCAGCAGGAATGGTTGCGTTCAGCGGGCAGGATCCTTGTTAGTGGCTGATGCGGGACCAAAGCCCGGTGGAGGAAGACAATCGGGCTAGTCCCGTCTCCTGGTCCGGTCGCTGGGCCTGGTTGCCCTGTCGCGAGCCCCGCTTCCTCTCCTTTTCCGCTCTCCTTCTTCCCTTTCTGGGCCCAGTGATTCGCGGCAGGCTTGTTTGACTTTGGCCAGGGGCTCAGCTGGGGGCCGTCACTAACAAAAACGAACAGGAACACCCTGGTGGACACGATAACTTGGGAAGTGCTGCTGAAAAAGTGGGGTGCTAATTGCCCGCCGGGGTCCAGTTTCTGTCCGCAGTTTCGCAGTTCAATCTCTCCCACATCGAATCACGGTCAAATACAAAACAACCACTCTACCACTCAGACGATCAAAACAAGCCGACAAGATGAGCGGATGGAGCAACCCCAAGATCCAATATGCGCTAACAGCCCGACTTCCACTTGTCAGATGCGGCCCGATGCCCAGGGCAGACACTTGACGGGTTCCGTGCTTCAGAGCCATGCTGAGCCATGCTTCGTGGTCAAGAGTCGTGTTTGAGGCTGATGGACAAGCGACAAGATGCCACTAGAAGCTTAGCAGGGACCACCTCTGTTTCCCCGGCCCTCTGGTTGCCACCACGTTGCTAATTTTGGGTTGACAATTTCCTTGGGCTCATCGGCCGCAATCACAGTTTACGACACCAGCAAGATTCCCAGACGGACTTTGGAGTGTAAATCCGTAGACATGACCTCCGAGGCTCCGATTCATCCACGCATGACAGACACATGTTGCGGCAAGGATATAAGCCAGGCCCACGAGGTCGAGTCCCCGGACATGCCCTGGGCCAACCTGGAACGTCTGGTCGATCGACACCAAGTCAATGTTTCACATTGTTCTACCAATCCAGAGTTATCCTACTTGTACTGATCCCGGAGGCCTTCATATCCAAAAGGAGCAGGAACAGGACAAGATTGATAACGATGAGCAAGACAAAACAGGACTTGGTGGCCACCACATTAGCGGTGCCAGGGTGCGTCTAACCAAAACTTGATACAACACTTACAAGCCAAAAGTTTGTCCGTTTCAAATATGAGGAGAGCGATCAAAGAGGGGCAGAGGGGCAAGAAATGAAGAATAAGAATAAGTATCCCCCAATCAAAACAACAGGGGGAATTCAGGGGCTGTCAGGTTGTTCCTCGATCTCTCCATAGACAGCTGGGATCTGTCACGTGGTCACCAACTAGGAAGACCCGGCTACTTGACTAGGTTCACTGTTGCTCGGTCATCGACGCCCGGGCTGCATCTTTTGTTTTGTCTCCTTTTCACTCTGGAGCACCTAAAGAACGGTGCTCGATATTCGATAGCAACTGAAGCTGACGTTACGTGATCTTTCAGGGAGTTAAATTTCTCTCCAACCCCTCGAGCCGCAACATTCATCAATCCCCAATATCGATGACGACTTCGTCACGAATACAACATATTTAGGACTAGGTATTTCTCCCGTACATTAAAGCTCGTTGTCCTGCGCAATTATTCATATGCTGCCATCAAGTTTCCATTCCAAGTCATTTATCATTTTTGTCTACCGGCAATAGCTCACTTCCTCTTCTCATCGACCTTCTCTTCACCCTTCCTCGCTCCCGCCGTACTCTGAAGCAGAACCAGAAGCCTGACTACTGCCAAGGGCACAGTCGACCAAAGTAGGGTCCAGTCTGAGGCTTCCCAGTCTGCGATTTTGATCCAGTTACTCCATCCGCCTAGTCCTTGTATCACAGACCAGCTATACGCAGCATCGCTGAGGAGCATGCCGGCACAGAGCAGCTGCCATAGACAAAGATCATCGTACAGCCGAAGGATGACGGCTTGGTTGAAGGCAAAGTACAGCCACACACCCCCGATCTGCGTGTAGAGATATTGCGAGGGGGCATCGTAGGGCACGGTGGCGCGCGTCATCAAGGCCGCGTATTTGGCCGGCTGAAAGAAGACCATCAGAGCACCGTTGAGTGCGAAGAGGGGTTCGATATAGAGCAGGATGATGCGATAGAGAAGGGGGAGCGTAGCCGTAGCAGATATCGTGGTAGGTTGAGATGAAGGCGCCATGGTGATGCTTTTTGATGAGATATCGTTGCGGTACGTATGTTTGAAGATCGGTCTTTAATAGAGTGGCCGAGATGAAGCTGGACCGGGCTTGAACCTTGAGGTCCTGAAGGAGAGGCAAGACGCTTAAGTAGGTATTCGATATTGCGCCTTGTGGCTCTGAGGCTGTGGCTTGCAGTGTGGGGGTCGATTTGCTCGGACCCTTGTCTTACCAGAGGGATTATCGAGCAAGCCAGAGGACGATGTTGCCAATCGAATAGTAAGTTAACAGTTGGGCGAACATGCAAGCCGGCCTAAAGGCGGCCGATTGCTTGTTCTTTTTAAAGCTCCAGAGTCCTGTTAGAACTGGATATGTGGATGAACATCATAATGCTAACTGCTAACAGAAAACAAATATCCAGTTGAATACAGTCACATACAGCCGATTAACTTACCTTATATCTACTCAAACGGAATATTTGGTCGAAGCGGGACAACTTCACCATAACCGATAGCAAGGCAGTACGCCAACAACAATCGGACGGGGAAGGAACAGCCGTGAAAATCCATTGTTAGTTATACACAAGGAGCGAAGCAGAATTGTTCGTAAGTTCAACCATACTCATGTCACTGTACGTCTTGTTCCTCACCACCACCTCGTTATTATCTATGCCTTTCTAATAATCAACATACTCGCAGTAATGCAGTTCACAAGTTGCACCCGAAGACACACTCTCTCTATCATTACCGATCGATTAACGCTTGATCACCTATAAATAATCCGAGGCAACCGACCATACGATTCTCTCTAAAACAAATTCACCATCCTCTTCTATTCCGATAACAGCGCAACCGAAACCAACCCAACAGGAAAACTTCCCGCCGACCTTCTAGACAACATTCTCTTCATCGACCTAGAGCCCGTCAACCGCGCTCCAGACTTCGTTTCACACTAGTACCCAAACGCAACCCTAATCGCAGGAAAAAGGTACGTCGAACTCTAAGCCTGCCTTTTGTCTTTGCTTGTTTATACTGTTCAAGCTGTGCTGGTGTTGATGAAGTGCCGGACGTCATCTCCACAGAGGCCAAGCATCTACGGAAGACTGCAGCTGTCATATCTCGCACTCTTTGCCTACAAACTCGGTTCTTGCGGTTTGCACCTGGAATCCGAACCATTCTCAATAATAATGGTGGCTTCTTGTCCGCTATGAGAAGCCCATATCATCAACAAACCAACGCCGGCAGCCTGATGATGGCTGATCAGCTTGCCCAACTAATAGCGCCACTTCGGCCCTTCTTCGTATTCCTTGCCCTTTTACAACTTCGTTTTCTTTTCCTTCGATTTTTTTTTACACGATTCAAGATCTGACATCTTCCCCGCACACATCCTCGTCACCCTCGTATTTCATCGTAGTGTGTGGAGTGACCCAGATATCCACTTGCGAATCACGATATGTACCAAGTGCGATTTGTGAGTCCACATCGCAACATGTAGGTAAGGTAAGTGAAAGAGTCGATGCCCACCGAGGAGGCTCTCATTACCTAACTTCAACCTCGCAGTCTGAGGTTACTTACTGTCACTGATGCGGGAACCCAGCAGTTGGATTGTGCCGCGAAGCAAAAGCTGTTTCTAACTGCTTGACGACCGCTAACCGACGCCACTTCATGTAAGTGGTGGGTGTTTGCTCGTGTATATGCGCTGACCATAGCGAATAAGCAGCCCTTGAGAACAAGGGTTTCCCGCTAATCAGACGGTCGTTTTCGAAGACCTGACGAGTATATGGTTCCCGTTCCATTTCCGGTCTCTTCGATATTACAGCACTGTTATTTTCCAGGTACCTATGCCGCGTTCTCCGTGATCGCCAGCCCTACCGTGGTAAGACCAAAGAAGTCATCATATGGGAGCATCAACCATCAACCGCTCAAAAAAGGATATCCACTTCCTTCAAATATAGAACGGGATGGTGCCAGGGAAAGACTTTTGAAGTGGATCTAACAGCATTTTTAAGGTTACCAACATGGCGAGATTCCAAGGCAGAGTCAGCTGGGTAATACGAGCGAGGAGAACGGAGTTTTGTGCCGACGGGAAAAAGGTGACTGTGAGAAACTGCTTTTCCTCTGTCGCTCGCTCTCCGGGACTCCGGATGGTCGGCAACAACTGTTTTACGTACCGGCTCAGGGAGGAAGTGACCGAACGAACGGTGTGAAGGAACTTCCAGAAAAGGGAGGAAAGAACTGATGACGAGCGCTCCAAGGCTCCAAGCCAGGCTCAACAGGATGGAAGCGAAGAAAGCCAAGTCGAGCCAACTGCATCGGCACCGACATTCTGACCAGTCAAACGAAAGGATTCCTGCGACTGGCTGGTCGGGTCAAAGCCAACCGGGCCGGACAAGAAAGCGAGAGAGGTGAGTGTGAGCCCTTGGGAGGAACCCTTGGCAAGCTGGAGGGGAAGGGAAGGATCGAACAAAGGACTTTTTTTTCGCTTTTTCGATATCCAACCACATATTTCTCCAGCTTTCTGAACGGCACCTTTGTTTGGGCCTCGTGGTTAACATTAACCCATCGGCTCGGACTTTGTTCTCAACGCTGCATGGCGTGTTGTCTTGGCTTTTGTGCGCTGACAGCCATTCAAGATGCGTCTCTGACAGTTTTTTTCGGGGGAAAAGGGGGCATTGTTGCACCACATCGACATGATGGACAACTCACGACATGGAATGCAAATCGCTTCCCCCCTAGGAACGGTGTAAGGCAGGTACTATGGACCTGTGTAACTCGTATTAGGTATGTGCATCGCACCGAGATTCGTTCGCTTAGTCGAGCATTTTGTACTTTGCAGGTCCAACGGTGAGAATCGAATTTAGACACGAGAGAGGACCTGGGGGAGAAAGAGGAGAGAGGTTGAGAACAACACCATTGTTACCCTCTTCGTCATCATCACCAAACATCATCACCTTCCCCACATAGGTATCATTATCAACAAATGTTTATTACCATGGGTCGGTCCATGGGTCGGATCCCCCACACACAAAGTCCCAAGAAAACCCATTGTCAAAAGGGAAGGAGGATTGATAAGGTACTCAGGCGGCCTTTGCGGGCGGCTACACTTGGCAGACAGGGCGACAACGTCACCGGAAGAACTCCACAAAAAGCAACCGTCTAGACCACACACCATCGGTCCCAAGCTCCAAGCTCGAGCCAAGCCCCCTCTCTAGCGTCGAGAGCGGGTATCTGCCCGAGTAACCGATGCTCACGATGGTCAAAAGACCGATTGGCATTGGGCAAGAGGTTCAAAAAGGACAGGCCGATGGACAGGCCTAGCGGGTACACCGTGGAGGACACCATGGCTTGGGATGGCAGGTGGAAAGGTTGCAGTAGCTCCAAGTGTAGCTCGCAATGCTCGGCACTCCTCCGTCCACGGCCCCTTGTTTATCTGGTCTTGATAATCCCCCTGGTCCCCTGTCAGCTCACCACCCAAAATGCTACCTCACCACCTGTGTAGGGTGCCACCGGATGCCAAATATTGCCTAGATCTCGTATTGCCCGGCTGCTGCCCGCTTTGGGAATGGCACCTCAGCCTTTTTCCAGGTCCCGGGGCCAAGGCTCGCCCTAGAGGCTATCGATCATAGTGGCTGTCGGTTAAGCTATGGGGAGATATTTCCGTCGTTTTCTCTTTTCTCTTTATAAAAGAGGTCCGGTCCCGTTCGGGGCCACCAGAGCCTCCTCCTCTCCGGTCTCTTTCTTGCTTCTTACTCCTCGCTGCAACAAGGGAAATAGTCCGTCCCTTTGTAATATCTAATACCACCCGCAGTCGCTCGCTTGTCTACAAGATACGGGAAGGACTTATCACAACCAGGATCACCATATACTCTCGTTGTTGGTGAACATACCGTATTACTCAAGGAGTCGGTCGTTTTTATAACAGCAAGCAACTAAGAATATCCAAAGGACACAATGCGTGCCGCTACCCTTGCTCTGGGGGCCCTGTCCCTCGGCCTCACCCAGGCATGGAAGTATCCTGACTGTGTAAGTGGTCACTCCTCGATAACACTCGAGCCAAGACTATCTACTAACACGGGATATCAGGACCCTGACAACTGCTACAATGAGATGACGGATCCGCGGTTCAAGACCCAGGCCACCGAGTTTTGTCCCGGCTTTTTGGATGGAAGCGTTAAGGATATTCCGGACTACTTGGAGAACTGCAACAACGATCGCACCGCTGTCAGCTCTGCCTGCTCCTGCGTCACCTATACCGCTACTCACACGACCGAGGCGCCTACCACCAAGACCAGTGCTCCTCCCGTGACGACTACGACCACGGATGATGGCGAAGACTCGGACTGTGACGATGAGGAGCCGACTAGCACAGTTGCGCCCACGACCTCTGCGCCTGTCATCACCCAGCCGCCCTCTTCCACCGTGACGAGTGCCCCGCCCGCTTCGTCTACGACTACGGATGATGATTCGGATTGCGAGGATGAGCCTGAGACTTCGACGGAGCCGTCCTCTTCTTCCGCTGATGTTACCCACCCTCCTACCATCACCCTGCCGCCTTCTTCCTCGGCGGTTACCACTTCGGAGCCCGCTCCTTCCAGCACCACCGACGAGGACTGCGAGGATGAGCCTGAGACTTCGACGGAGCCGCCCTCTTCTTCCGCTGATGTTACCCACCCTCCTACCATCACCCTGCCGCCTTCTTCCTCGGCGGTCACCACTTCGGAGCCCGCTGCTTCCAGCAGCACCGACGAGGACTGCGATGATGAGCCCGAGACTTCTTCGGATGTTACTCTCCCGCCCTCGTCTTCCGCGACCATCACGGTTCCTCCCAGCTCCAGTTCGGCGGTCAGCTCTGCTGCTCCTGAGTCTTCGACCACCGACGAGGACTGCGATGATGAGCCTGAGACTTCGATTGACGTTACCGTCTCTCCCTCTTCTTCCGCCACCGTCACTGTTCCTCCCAGCTCTGCCGTGAGCTCCGCTCCCGAGTCTTCGACCACCGATGATGGCTGCGATGATGAGGAGCCCGAAACTTCTACCTATGTGTCTACCTCCGCGACCATTACCGTTCCCCCCTCAAGCTCGGCCATCAGCACCTCGGCCCCTGTTGTCTCTTCTTCGACCACCGATGACGGTTGCGACGATGAGGAGCCCGAGACTTCCTCGGTTGTCGTCGTTCCCTCTTCGTCCGTACCCGTCACCATTACCTCCGCGGCCCCTGTCTCCTCCACCACTTCCGCCCAGGAGTCCGACACCACCGAGTGGACCACCAGCACCATCGTCACCACCACCACCCGCACCATCACCCAGTGCCCCGTTACCGTGACTGACTGCCCTGCTCACTCCACCACCGTGACCACCGAGACCATCACCATCGGCACCACCGTTTGCCCTGTTGAGCCTGCTTCTTCCTCCGTCCCGGTCACCTCGGTTCCCATCACTATCCCCACCGTCACCTCCTCGGTCCCTGTCACCCACGTCACCGTCACTTCCGCGGCGCCTGTCTCCTCGACCTCGGCTGCTCCCGTCGAGTCTTCTTCTTCGGAGATTGAGTGGACAACCAGCACCATTGTCACCACCACCACTCACACCATCACCAAGTGCCCCATCACCGTCACCGACTGCCCGGCCGACTCGACCACTGTCACGACCGAGACCATCACCATCGGCACCACCGTTTGCCCCGTTGAGCCTACTACTTCCTCAGTCCCCGTCACTATCGGCACCATCACTTCTTCGGTCCCTGTCACCATGCCTATCGTGACTTCCTCGGCTGCTCCTGTCGTCCCCAGCTCCAGCGCCGTCGTTGTCCCCCCTCCTGCTCCCAGCTCCAGCGCCGTCGTTGTCCCCCCTCCTGCTCCCAGCTCCAGCGCTGTCGTCATTAGCAGCAACAGCCCCGTCAACAGCGTCTCCGTTCCTCCGGCCCCTGCTCCTAGCAGCGACAGCCCCGTTTACACCGCCACCGGCTCAGCTACCGGCAGCGTCTCTGTTCCTCCTCCCGCCCCGGTTATCAGCAGCAGTGCGGGCCCTGTCGGCACCATCAGCTCCGTCGTCGTCGTTCCCGTCCCTAGCTCCAGCGCCATCCCGCCCCCGCCTATTGAGGGCGCTGCCAATGGTGGTGCTGCGGCCAGGAACGGGCTGTTGGGTGTTGCCGGCTTGGTCTTTGCTCTTCTTTAAGAAGAGGAAGACTTTTTAAACCAAGTTACGGACTCTTGCAAAACTTGCCTACCTAGGTATCCCTGGGTACCTTATGACACATACAACGTGGGGATGGAGGATGAACCTTTTATGATTTTTGGCTACTACCTATGAAGGATGATAGGATTGATTGATTGATGGACATAACTTTAGCTTAGCTTACGCTAGCACAAGATCACATAACATAATTCACTCCTTGTTTATATCTTCAATCGACGGTGTTTCTCTTCAGTTCATGCTGCTTTTTTCTTGATGGCATATCATGATCACCAATTTTTGCCTTGATGTCCACACAATGCTGTCTACCATAGATGAACGCTTCTTCTTCTTGCACTCAGAGCCAAATCCAACCTACCTTCCCGGCTGCCTGTCGTGGACTAACTACCTAGCTTGCCAGCTCTCTCCACCCAAACAACTCTAGAATTATTCCATTCCTTTTCCTTAGAATAGAGTCCTAGAGTCCTAGAGACATGCGCAGCAAACACACTGCACTGCCGTCTTCAACTTCGAACAGTTAGTCGACCGGTCCCGAGAATACTGTACAAGACGGAACCTTCCGTCCCACGTTTTCACGTGTCAGGGTCAGTCATTGTCTCGCCGCCAGTCGATGTCTCACCTCTCGGGAATCGGGACCAAAGAAATGGAATGACATGATCGACCCAGATACCCGGGCTCCCGTGTTGTTGTTGGGGACCCCTGATCTGGGATCTTCCCATCTCGGATCTCTCATCGTGTTTTGTTGGTGACAAAGGGGTAGTGGATTAAAGGAACAAAGGAACAAAGGAACAAAGGAATGGAAAAAGGGACGGGGCGGACGGGTAGAACGTTCTATTCGGTTTCTGGAAGGTTTCCATTGATTAGTATAGGGCGATGGCGTAGCCGGACAGCCAAGTGCAGGAATGAAGTAGTGCAATCGGCACCGAGGACTACGATCCGTACGGTTGCACAGTAGCTGAGAATCGACGAAAGCCACTCTGACTTGGATAGGCATGTCTCCTCGTAACTAGTTCTATGAGAGTTCATTCATCTCGCTTGTCCCGTCAATCACTCATATGGCTGAATATTTTGGGGCCCAAATGTTTTCTTGATCTAATCTCCCATGGCTTTGATGTGATACAACCCATAACTCTTCCACATCAACTGATACTCCATTGCCAATATACGCTGGTCATGATGATATCTACCATAATCCGCAAAACAACCGCTGAATCTTTTAACAATATACGATATTTCCCCACACATTACCACTCCTGTGTAGAGCCTACCTATAGCCTAGAAACCCTCCTGCCAGCTTTTACCACCCGCCCCTCGTCCAACACAATCTCAAAGTCCGCATCCTTAACAGCCTCCACCTTGTGCGCAATCGTAATCACGGTGCTGTACCTCAACTCTCTTCTCAGCAACTGGTGAATGTACGCTGCCGTCTCCACGTCAATCGACGCCGTCGCCTCGTCCATAATCACAATAGCACTCCTTCGGAGAATTGCTCTGCCTAGTCCCACCAGTTGGCGCTGGCCCTGGCTGAGATTCTTGCCACCGCCATCCACTCTGGTGTCAAGTGTGAACCCGTTGTCCAGGACTGTCTTCAGGACCTTGGCCCGCTCGTCCTCGCTGTGTTCATCTAAGGGATCAAGATTATCCCTTAGCGTACCGGCAAAAAGGACCGGATCCTGCGCCACAAAGGTTATGTGTCGGCGCAGTATGTGCTTGTCCACTTTGGCGATGTCAACAGAACCTATACGGATCTGGCCGCCTGTACCCGCATCAGGCTGGATCGTGCTGAGCAAAGCATACGCGAGCGTGCTCTTGCCGGAGCCAGTCCTACCTGACACCGCCACAGTCGATCCGCCGGGAATGGCCAAGCTCACGTCCGTCAGAACGGGGTCATACTCTGGTGCGTAGCGCAACGTCACCTTGTCGAAGACGATGTCATCAGTATAAGAAGGCCAACCAGCCGGAGGCGGGTTATCAGTGTTTTCTTGCTCCTGCTCGAGACCGAGAAGCTCGATGATGCGCTCAACGCTGACGAATTGCATTTGCATGTCTCCATAACGACGGCAGACCTGATGCGTGCTCTCCACAAAGTTGGCAGCGGCGGCTAGTACGAAGCCGACCATGCCGCTAGATAACCCGTGGGAAATGGCGGTCAGGGTCAGGGCGTATACTGAAAAGCTTGATACAAGATCGAAACGGTATTGTAACCAGGCCTGCAATGACCAGTAAATGTGGTCCATCTTCTGGAAATCATCGGTTGTGGCGATGATGCGATTCTGGAAATGTGGTTCTGCGCGGAAGGCACGTACTGTCGTCAAGCCTTCGAGAAGCGTGCCAAAATTCGACAAAAGCGGCGACAGGGAGACCATCTCCAGACGACGCAAGTCCTGGGATGCTGGTAGGTACTGATTATACATGTAGACGAATAAGGCGGTCATGCCAACGCTGAGCACAATGAAGATCGGTGTTGCTGTCGCTATCACTAGCATCGAGGTCATCCAGCCCAGACAATGGAACGCTAGGAGTAACACCTGGACCGCAATCTGCCCGTCAATCGTGCCAATGTCGGAGGTAAGACGATTCATGAGCCGACCAACAGGTGTCACATCGTAGAAGCGGAATGTGGCATTCGTGACACAGCGCATGGCCTTGGCGAAGAGGGACTTTCCGGCATTGTAGATGATGGCGATGAGGGCAACATCGGATAGAGCTTCGAACAGGATCTGGACCAATGCGATGATTGCTAGGCAGATAAGCCAAGGTCGTACATTCTCTTCAGGTGGAGAAAGCTGCCGACCAGGCTCAATGAGGCCGTCGGTTTTGAATCCAGGTTGGGAGATCAAAGTGTGTAGCCCATAATCGAGCTCGGTTGGCTTCCGATATTGTTCACCCCATTCTTTCAAGAACCAGTTGTAGCCGAGGTTGGTCAACCGGATGAGTAAACAGAGCGCAACCATCGTCGCCCACCAGGAGAGTTTACCAGCCTTGACATATTGCCAGTAGACGGTGGCCATAACACCGCCATGTACCCTGTGTTCTTCCTGGATAAACTTAGCAACCATCGCCGCCATCTCCTCTTCATCCGACGAGGAAGCGTCGGTATGTTGGCTAGTAGAAGATTCGGCGCTTGATGAACTCTGCGGTGCTGTAGCGGTCTGTGCTTCCAATTCCTTCTCGTGTTCCGCAATCTCCCTTCTGTTAAAAGTATTAACTTGTCCACCAGAAACGATATCCAGAACTTGATAGGCATATTGCTTAACAATATCGACGCGGTGAGTAACCAGTACGATCAACCGACCCGCCGTCAGTGGCGAATGTTTGTCGGCAAAGAGGTTGCGCGAGATGGTTTCGGCGGTTTGGTGGTCAAGGGCAGCGATAGGATCATCGAGAAGCAGAATCCGACTCCTGCTATAAACAGCCCGGGCGAGAGCCACACGTGCCCGCTGGCCCCCGGAGAGCCCTACCCCATTCTCTCCAATAAGGGATCTATCTCCTCCCTTAAACTTTCTGAGGTCTTCCACAAGGCAGCAGGCCCTGAGCACCTGCCAGTACCGTGTTTCGTCGAAGGGGGTACTGAATAAGATATTGTCACGAATACTCATGCTCTCGAGCCACGGCATCTGAGCACAGTATCCGATCATTTCGGCAGGGACACTCTTCTCACCAGAATGCTGGTCAAGCTCGCCCAAAATAGCTTGTAGTAATGCCGTCTTGCCAATGCCAACCTTACCACAGACCAATGTTAAACCTGGCTCACAAACAAAGGAGACGTTATTCAGGACAGTTGTATCAGAACCTGGCCACGAGAAAGATGCACCCCGGACAGAAATGTCCAGACTACCCGGTAGGAGGGCAGCGGCTGGTTTGTCATCTTCGTTGTCGTCCTTGTCCGGCTCCAGCATAAAATCCTCAATGCGACGCATGGCAACTCTGGCGTTGATCAGAGATGTGTAGAGTGGAGGCAGTTCCCGGAGGTTGTTCTGCAACATAGTGAATAGACCAAGGGCTGGGAAGGCAATGTCGACTGTTAGAGGCTTGCGCAGAATAAGCGTATATGCCGCGAATCCGACAACAGGAAACATGTATGAGGTAGTGTTGTTGATGATGTTCATGCCTCTGCTGACAACATTGCTTTTGATGCGTTGCAACAACTCTTTCTGTCGAGTTTCCATAATATTCTCAAGCCATCGGTCCTGCCAATCATACCAGCGAAGATGACGAAGTGATTCCACAAACTGACTGGTACGCTCGAGCTTGACGTCGGTTATACCACGACGCTCTTTCTCTACCCTTTCAAGCAAGCCCATCATGAAATAGTTCACAACCATGCCGAAGCCGATGACAAGGATGCCGAACAATGAAGCAGATCCCAAAATCTTCCACAGAAGAACGATGGAAACAATGACACTGAGTGGCTTTGTGATGAGTGTTGATGCCTCCCAGAATCTTTGGGCCACCTCATACACGTCACCGCGGAGGAGGTTGAGGATTTTGCCAGTTGATGCAGGCGTCTCCTTTTCTCCTTGAGATAAGACCACAGGACTTTGTTTTGAGCCCTGGTACACCCCCTTGGCCCAAGACTTGAGAACACGGAATCGAGAAGGTTTAACATCCTCGTTGTTAAAATCATCCAGGGAATCATCTTCTTCCCCCAGCAACGTAGTAGCTTGTGAGCTTGGCGGGGACAGTTCCGTCGCAATAGTGAAGGCCTTCCGGCGTAATGTCTTGTCGTGAATCATGGTGATCATTTCGCCGCGCGACCGCTCGTAGTTGCGTCGTTCATACCAAATTCTGAAGACGCCAGACTGAGCTTTGAGAAGTCTTGCGATGAGAATGAGGCTGGTATAGATAAAGGCTGGCCGCATGGTAGCGGTTTCTGACATGAGTGCATTGAGAAGCTGTTTGAGTAGAATGGGCTCTGACAAGTCAGCCAAAGTCTCGAGTGTTCCGAGGCATGTTGTCAGGATGAGATCAAGACCATTCGCCTTGAGCAACCTAACAAGTACAGTGCCAGTCAATTCCCGAAAAAGGAGGTGCAGTTGCCGGTGCTGGAAGTCGGATGCCAAAAGCCACACGTCTTTATCGTGTAACTGCCTCTTGCAGGCAGTAGATATCAGGGGTCCCATCCAGGACACAGACATCCACTGCCAAAGAGTGACGATGTCTTCAGGGCTTCGTACACTGGAATCCGGCTTGGCGAAAGGCTTCCCGATCTTGGAGCTACTCAATAGCGGGTCTCGCAGGGGCATGTTGAGCATGACGATGATGGATGCTAGAGTTATACAGCCACCTCCGGCCCAGGTTGCAAGGCATTTCCATGCCGTTCCGATGGCGCGTGGGGCAAGCGTGGTAAGTGTAAGTTGAACGAAGAAAAGCGTGGCGGCGATGGTAAAGAGCGATCTTCGGACAGTTCTGGGACGATCGACGAGAATGAGCAATGCCGATAGTATCTGCGTCGGAAGTCAGTACAAAGTCCAGGACAGACCCATGCATTTCACCAAGGAGTCGCATCTTACGTTGGGGATGAGAGGTATGAGATGTAGCTGGATTTCAGTGGGGCTTTGATGGGCCATGGCGGCACCAAATATGCTCATGACGGCACCGGTGAGATTGAGGACGAGCAGACCAAGACTCCAGCGTGTCCATATCTTCTTGCGAGAAAATACGATCGGTCGATTCCGCAACAGTAACGGAGTATCTTCGAAGCTTTCGTCATGGTTGGCGCTGGCTTCTTGATCCTGGGTTTGAAACCTGGTATCGTCTTTTTCGGCAGTCAAGTTTCGTAGCCAGATGGGGCGCCATCGATCGAACCAGACAAGTGCATAGTGAAGCACGAAAACACAAAGCGAGATCCAAGCGGGGATGTGGCCGACGATTCCAAGACAGTGCGGTCCAAAGTTGGCGAGAGAGGGTATCTGTAGATGTGTGTTAGCGATGAATCTGCTACAAAGCCTCGGGTTTTACTTGAAGGCGCCGTAAGCAGGCACGGCTCGGATACGGTATCCGCGTGTCTTTGCCCGAAGGATATTGAAACCAGAGCAGGAAGAAGATGAAGTATTTGCAGCCACATACCCAAAATTCCCGGCAACAACTGTAGGAGGGCCATAGATCGGCTAAGCCGTACCCTGTGATGTCTGCCATTTTAATATGGAAGAGGAAACACGTCTGATGAGTTTTGTGGAATCCTCGCGATGAAGACGGCTGTTGCTGTTGGGTGGTCGCTATGGCGGTTGCTGGACCCTAGCGTAGCCCGCCGGAAAAGAGTGAAAAGGATGAGAGACCCAAAAGAGTGCGTGGTGGAAAAGCCAGCTTCCGGTACATATGTATGTATGGTTTTGGTGTGGTTGTTGGATTGTGGTGTTTCTTTTAGACATGACCGCCTTCAGCATGCTATGTAATGTTGACGCATGCTAATGTTGCCTTGCCTCACGCAGGGCGAGGACGCATTGGAATAAGCCTTATGGGGCCTGAACGATGCTGACCGATGTAGTAAAATGAGGTGGTTCCAAAATGTTCAGGCTCTAATGATGGTAAGACAGCAAGCCAGCGAACCCAACACTTGCAGCAAGAGACGGAAAAAAAAAGACGTTGGGAGGTTGAAGAGAGACAAACGGAAGGCAAACCTCGAATTGATGATGGTTGGATGCTTAAGAAGAGGAGGAGGAAAAGAGGCGGAAGAGGACTGGAGGAGAAACAAAACGTAAGCCTGGAAAAGTGATTCAATGTGCAGGAAATAGCTTCCTCTAGGCCAGTGGTGCCTGTCATGCCTGCCATGCCTGCCTCACTGCAGCACGAACGCACCCTAGAGGCAGGAGGTCCTCGGTGGTCCACAGATATCGCATGTGTTGTCCCCGCCTGCTGCGAGTTGAGGTGGAATTGAGGTTGTAGCCGAGACGCTAGAATGGCTAGTCTTTGGCTCTCAGTGGCCCATAGCTTCCGAGAAGCGCGCGGGGCAGCAGGCCCAGACGACGCCGGCAGTCCCTCGGGTACGTCTGCCCTGGGCTAGAAGGAACAAACAAACCTCATCTTGATCCGTGTGCGAGGCTCGGGAACTGTTCAAGCTGCATCTGGTCGATGCGGATGCGGGAATGAAGGAGGTGGTGATGCATATGTGATCCATGCCGCCGTCTCATTGAGGCAAATGCACAAGCCATATCAATACCTATTCCATCTTGGGCTGTTGTCTGCTCTCTATGAACCAATACCCTTGACGCCTCGCCCAAGTGACCTTTTTGAATATCAGAGAGCTTGAAAAGAAACGAAAGTCACATTCCCGGGGTATAAAGCCTAAACCAAAAAGAACAACACAAAACCCACGCATTATGCACCTTCTATGACCTCCCGCCCCGGCCCTGAGACAATGCGGTTGTCTCACCTGCTAGGTCCGCTGCCCCCCACTCCGTGCCCGAGTATCGTTGCGCAGCAGCATCCGACACTCTCCATTTTGGCGATAGCGCTTGTGTCGACATCTCGACTGGCTGGCGATCGCAACCCTGGAGCTCAGCTCGGCCCCGTTCTTTCATCTCCTTTGCTTTCTTTGGGGGTTTGGGTTGTTGAGCTTCCTCCCCGGTATAGGCCAAATCATATGGCGATTCCCAGTTGAACCCGCTCGTGCGTCGATCAGTCGGCTTTGATGAAGGTCTCCATTTGGCGTCGAATTCGCCCGAGTTGCCAGAGGTACTGCCGCCCTCCTCAAGGGCGCGCGCTTCAGCCGGAGTCGGTATGAGCAGCATATTGCCGTGCTGCTCTGGGAGCATCGGGTGCGACTCTTCCCCGTCCTTTTTCCTCTTATATCGCACAAAGAGCATGATCAAGCCTGCCAACACGGCCAGGCCAGCTGCTGTCGAGCCAGCAATGATTCCTGCTTTTGCTCCTGTCGATAACCCATCATCTTCGTCTACCCTATCACTCCCCGTCCGCGACGACTCGGCATCGCTCCCGGACGTGGCCGTTTCCACTGGTGCGCTTTTGACGGTGGTTCCTGGGGGTGATGTCGATGTGATGAACGAGGCGGGCGCTGAGGTCAGAGTCGAAACTGTAATTGAGATTATGGTTGCAGTTGCAGTCGCCTTGGTCGGTCTCGCCGTACCAGTAAAGCCGGCAGCCGAATAGTACTGTTCTTCACCAACATTCAACGGCGTATTATTTGCGGCACAGGTGGATTTCAACCTGCTATACACCTCGGCAAGGTCTCCGGGATCCGACTCTGCCAAACACCTGGCCGTCCCAGTAAGAAAATTTCCTCCATTGTTGCAGAAGCATGAGTTCGCCTCAGAAAGGGTCCCCGAGGCACAGTTGGATGTGGTGGATGCTTGGTTCAAGCAGTCATATGCAGTGACCGGAAAGTCGAAGAAGTCGATAGTGACAGCGACGCATGGGATGGATGTGAGAACAAGCGCAATTAGAGCTGGCGGGAGGATTGACAATCTATGCAGTCCGAGCATTGTGTCCGAGTCCGTTGGTGCTCCGGCAGTGTACCAGGTTCGAATTCTCCGCCAAGGCCGAAAAGGGGTGGTTACAGTATGTGACCTTGAAAAGCTGGTCGACCAAACTGAAAAAAAGAAAGGTAGGCTATCAAGGCCACCCCCAGCGATTATGGTGTTGTCGAAGAAACTTGAAGCTCAAAAGCCTGACTGATGGCGAGCATAAACGAAAGACAAAATCCATCCAGAAGTGAAACCAACAGAGTAGCGAGCGTGGTGGGAGAGAGCATGAGGGAAATAGCGGAAGCGGAAAAGGAGAGGAGAGGAATAAAAGACGAGGCAGGAAGCTGACGAGAAAAACGACGACGACAACGACAACGCGGTTCAAGACGCTAAAAGAACCCATGCACCCACCATCTTGGGGATATGGGTCCCCAGGTCCCCCAGGTCCCCTACTCGTGCAACGATACAGTCCCCCTGTCTGGGGCTGGGGAGAGCTTCACCTGCCTTGCTGGGCGGGCATTGCGGCTGAGGCGTTGATCTTGGGCTAGGCTTGGACTGGCTTGGTCAAGTTGAAGGGTCTCTAACCCATTCGGTGTTAGGCCCTATAGGCCCGTGGCTCGTTAAACGGCGGTCTTGGTGAGAGGGAATCGAGACCTCGACGAGTTGCTTTTCGTTGCACCATCCAAGCCCAGTGTTTTTAGGCCAATTTCGGGTGAGGAATGACGTGAGATTTTGGACTCCAGAATGTTGACGAGATGGATGGCGGGAACTCTTTCCTTGAAGAGTATGATGATGCTTCCCAGGAAAACAAGCCCTTGACGGCGGGACAACCGCCTCCTTGTCTGGCCATGGCATGGGCCCGTGAACTCCCGTCGGCAAACTGACGGCGTGCAACAGAGTGCAGCGTCCCAGGCACGCGGCAAACCACTGCGGCATCGCCAAAAGGCGCTCAGCAAGCGTGTGGCACAGCCTTCCAGCGCGCTTGGAAACCAGGAGGTAGACGCCGTGCCGCCATCCATTCAGTTCCATCAAGTGGATATCGATGCTTTATGATGTCCAGTGACAGCGAACGACGTTGTATCGCAAAATCCATAGCCATGGACGCCATTACCGGCGTCGGCCGCTCCTAAAGGTGGGCATGGATGGTCGATAGGTTAGGTACCGGGGAATATCAGGAATGAGGTGGTGTCCAGATCGGGTCATGTTTTTCGAGATTGATATCTGTGGCTTGATAGACAATCTGGCAATTAATTGTTAGCGAGGCAGTCCTTCGTTATCACAGGCCTTGTTGAGCCACCCTAGGGTTGGTCTGTACGAGTCCAGTCCACTCGTTACATCCCTCGCAGAAGCCCATCTTTGTTTGCAGGTGTCGGGTCTTGGGAAGACGGGACAGTGAACGGACCATCGCTATCCGTCAGGACACTGGGCAGCTAACTGGCAATATACGCTTAATCTGTGTACGAAATATAGCAACAGAACAATTTACAAAGCTGCAGAATTGCTCTTATCTTGTAGCTCTCGCCATTTGTGTTGGTGGGCTTGTTTTCCCTTCGCCTTTCCTGCGCAGTAGACACATACCGGTATGTTAATTTGCTCTTTGCCAGACGACAAGCATCTTTCGCCTTTTCAACCGCATATAGCTCACGACAGCCACATTTCACGATGTGTTCCATTCACTCCCTCGACCACGTTCCACAGCTTCAATCTGTATAGTGTATCGTCGTATATACGATGTAAACAGACCGCGATGACGGAAATGATCCGGATGATCAACCAGGTATTCATCAAGCTGTTCTTCCGTCCAATTCGGCGGTAACACCATGTGCATTCCGCTCATGGTTTCCATTTCTGCCATTCACCCAGCCCTACCATTCACTTGCTCTTAGTTACTATTCACGAGTCCCCTTCTGTGAGGTCGACAACAGGCCTCGGTACATCCCGTCTGGGGTTACAGGGGTTTGCCAGCCCGCCAGCCACGGTCACACCTTCCAACAGGATCATTGGTGAGCCCCTCACTTCGCCAAACAAGAACAGCAGTTGCGGATGACTGTTGAGCACTGACCCTGGACAGCTTGATCATTGAATGCATTCAGTTTTGCATGTCTCATATAAACCTGTGCACATCAGTTCACCAAAGCTGTTCATCATCTCCAAGCACCTTGCTGGCACACTAATATATATGCTATCCCCCAAATCTTCCTGACCTTTCGTTTCCGAGTTGTCTAATCCCCCAGGCTTAGTACTTTTACGATACGACGGTCAAGCTGTCCAGCTTATGCCGTAAACAATAGCTCATCTGTTCTCGAATTGTTGACATGTTCGCAAGAGAATGGTCCAAGCGCAAACCACGACCGGCCTCGCTCACGCTCTTGGCATATACAGGACTGTCCGCAAGAACAATGCCATTGTTCTCCTACAGCTCCTGAGCTCGGTGAATGTTTACTTCGGAGGGGCCACATAGGGGTCAAGGTTCGGATCAAGGTTCGTCATCCTGAACAGCCCACTTCAACCTAGCTGTTCTTCTCACTGTTCAGATGACAGCGACTCGAACTCGGCCTTATAGCCTCTCTATTCTGTTGCCACCGTGTAGGGGACCATGTGAAGGTTCAACATCTACCAACAGTCAACTCCCTCCTTCACGGGTACTTGAGCAACTTCTCCCACCAAAGAGTGAGCTTCAAACTTCTGCCTCCTCACACCACTTGACAAACCTCAAGACCGTCATCCAAGTACCTCGCAGTACACGAAGACCGACACACACCTAAAACACCAAGACAGAAACAATCCTTAACACAAACAACATGATGGCACCTGCATCATCCCCTCAAGGTAAGCAAGCTCCCTCTCCCCGGTCTTGAATCCCTCCTTGTGTGAAATTTGTGAAGCTGACCTTGTTCAACAGACCTCGTCCAGCTCCTTAGCAAGCTATCGGTTGGCCAGGATTACAGGCGCAGACCGAGAGGCTGCCCCAAACCCGGAGTGCTTCAGCTTTCCAACGGGATTGAGATCCACAACCTACCCGTACCAGCCGACCACCTGCCAGGCCGACACTGGGAGAAGAAGGCGCGCGAGGCCTTGCCCATGATATTCTACCAGCCATCCCTACCCATGCCTCCGGTTCCTCGCGGACTCCCTTATTACCCCGGCGGAAACACCGACATCGTTGGCCTCCCTACCATCCCTTCTCTGCTGGCTATGCCCAGAGTATTCCCCGCTCACCAAGGATTCCCAGAGTGTAGCTCGCCAAGTATCGAAAAGCTCAAGCATTCAGGCTATGCGGCCCTGGGCTTCTGTATGCGCGACGCCCGAGTCGATCCGGCTACTACGATGCCTCCTTGTGCCATCGATCCGCAGCTAGCGCACAATGGAGTGGTGCGGACGTGTGCTGACCGCTGCCATCTCGAGCCACACAAGCTTTGCGAGGGGTGCAGTGACCAAAGCAGACTTCTCGTTCTCAATGGGCTGCCTGAATGGTTCACCAATACCCAGATCATCAAGTCGCGCGCCTTCGTATGCGCCCCTTGTTCTGCGGAGGAGGCCGAGCAGCAACCTCGATGGGCGGAAGCCGAAGCGCGACTGAACCACGGCCCAGTACACTTTGAAGGAACCAACGACATTTACGAGCCTAGAGCTATCGCCAAAAGCATGATGCGCTTCCACGATGACACCACATTTCCGGTCGCCACACCTCCCACCTCTAACTCGCTGGCTCAAGCGCTCGCCGACAACGCGCCCAGCCAATTCCGCACCGCCAAGAAGATGTTTCGGTGCTCCTGCCAGAAGCTGATTACGGCGGACTTATGCCTCGGTCACAGGCTTCTGAGAGCCGACCAATTCCTGGACCAAGTCTATCGCCTCAACGAGTGGGTTCAGTTTCGGTTCAGCCTGCGCGAACAGGACCATAAGCCATGCCCCAAGTGTATGACTCGTCATGGCGTCGACGCCTACAATTTCAGGAACAAGGAGGGGGGCGCACATCTGAATTCCATTAACTGGATCTGTATGTGCTGCCAGGAGACGGTGTCGATGTCGCGATATGAGTTTTTCCAGCGAGGCGGCGGACTGGGCCAGGAGAAGGACGACCAAAGACTGGCGGAGTTGATGGGAGGACTTGGCTTCTAAAACATGTGAACGCCAACATGTATGGACGAAAGCTCGGGAACAGGCCCGTTGTCGTTGCCATTGCCGAGAAGGAAATCGAGTGCTGGATCAACCCCGTGGAAGAATATCTGTGATGGACTAGAAAAGTTCTTTGGGGAAGGGACAGGACTGGGGACTTGGACTTGGGAATAGGGACTAGAGGTATGTTTCAAAGCCTGAAGGCGGGCCGGGACACAAGGGAGTTGGGCAAATTCATTGTTGAGACAACCTGGAGCATTGGAGTTTGTACGAGGAAAAAGGGTTTCATCAGAAAGACTTCGGAAAAGTCAGGTTGTGGTACAAGGACATGTATGGTTTATGGAGTTGTAGGTTGGTTTGGGATTCCGAGCATGGGTTAGCGGGGATTCAAGACTTTCTCCTTATTGTCAGTATTCCTTTTCCAGCATACCTTCTAGACCGCTCCGATACCTCAAGTTGGATTAATATTGCTCTGTGATATCTGCTGGTCGTGATAATGCCTTGAGTGAATACGTGTCTGTTATGAGTGCCTGCAATATGATCAGTGATTGAGATCCAATAACCCGTGGAGCGAAGCCATCCAGATACGCCAAGAAATGTATAATTGATGTGCAGATCAGCAACGTCTTAGTTGCATGGTTGCCAAGACCGGTGCATTCGTATAAGTTCCTCGAATATGCATGGCAGTCACCATCAAGGCCACTTAGGAAGGAGTGATGGTGAAGAATCAGCAGTTGCCTGAGACAAAGATTGTCGAAAGGAAGGCGAATGCAGCCATCTCTTAGACGGGAAGGTGCAGTGCTTCCTCCATATGGAAACCACAGAAAACACCAAACCCCGCGCCTGCCATCCTATCATTGTGGTGTGATCTCCGTATGACGTATTGAAGGGCCAGCCCAATATATCTGTTTGGAATCTTCTCCAACTTACTCCAACTGTCGGCTTTCTCCTCCTTTCAACAAACAAAAACACCACCACACTACTCTGCTTCAATCTTGCTGTACAACCACACTTCAAAGCCTTGTTCACATCATCTCGAAAGTCCACACACATCACATCAATTGAACAAAAACAGTCAACAAAAAGACACCCTCATCCAGCCATGTCTACCGAGAGCAAGACTTTCAGCTTCATCGGCGAGGTCGTCGAGAGTGCCGTTATCAAGGCCCCCATCTCGTTTGTCTGGCACTTCATCAAGCTCCAGGAGTTTGACAAGTTCTGGTCTGCTATCTCCAAGGCCGAGCATGTCAAGGGAACCAGCGACGAGACCGACATCGTGAGGTGGACCTTCAAGGATGGCGACGTCGTTGAGCTCAAGCAGGACGAGCACAGCGTAAGAAAACTACCGTGTCCTTCCAAAGCGAACGTTTGTCGTTAACCCGTTTCCTACTACGCAGTCCCTCGAGCACTTCATTACCTTCAGTGTCATCAACGCCGAGCCCAAGTTGACCTACTCCAGCGTCGTCAATACCATCCGTCTCTGGGCCGTAACCTCTGGAGAGTTTGCCGGCACCACCTTTGTCCGTTGGAGCACCAAGTTTTCGAGCGATGCCGATCTGGGTAAGCAAATATGCACGCACATGTATGTGTTCACGTTGCTGATAATTCTGTCTCCCAGGTGTTATCGAGGATGCCAAGTACAAGCGTCAAGATGCCTTGAAGGATCTGTCCAAGGCGGCGGAGAAGCTCGCTAAGGAGAGGAAGTAGAGTGGAGGCTTACGGGGTCACACAGGTCATTGAAGAGGACCGATTATCAGGAGACGGTGAACATGGAGTTTTGACATGGCCGCTCTGATCAAGGATACCATTACGAGCTAAATTACACATAACAAGTTCCAGTCACTTACCACATCCCACATATACTACCGTTCCATGATGTTCAAGAAACGACTGGTGACTGATTGACATTAGACGCAAAACGTGGCCGGCTCGAGGTCCAAGCGATGACACATCGACATGTGAATGGTGTTGGCTTCATCCATTGTAGGAGGACCCAAATGGGCTACCGTCGGGACAAGCAACGTGGGAAATAGGTAGCCCGCATCTAGCTGAGGAAGGCGAGTCCAGAGCCATGGATCGCTCCAGCCCTGGCTTATGATCAACGAAATCGAAGCAAACGGACAAAGTATTACATTTGACCGCCATTAACGACTAATTGCAGAGTGTTCAAAACGCAGCCCCTTCCATCCCTTCCCAGCCCCACGACCCTGACAGCTGCCCCTCCAAGTATTTCAGGCACAGTCGAAACCACTGACTCCCTTGAATGCCAAAACCCCACACCAGATCGAGTCACTTCTTCTCCAGCTGCCTGTGACAACACATTTTAGCGGCTCTCTTTCCTTGGTCTGACACATCCAAGGGGCTCTTCTTGCCGACAGCAACGGTTTGCTTTTTGAGGTCAGCACCCCTTCCACTTCTACAAAAGCCCCAACTGCCTCCTGCAATTTCTAGCTCCAGCTTGTCACACCTTACATTCTCATTGCCTGTACAGACATTTCGACGCTATGTCCGGCGAAGCAGGCGACCAAGAACAGAAATCTGTCCCACCAGCTGATCCCGCACCACCCGCGCCAGCCTCAGAACTCGACGGCAACGAAGCTAGAAGTGCTTTTGGAGACCACCACTCCGCAGCCGGAGACCATCACTTCACAGGCGGAGACCACCACTCGACAATCGGAGACGCAGCAGCCGGAGCAGCAGCCGGAGCAGCCACTGGTGCAGCTACAGGCGCAGCAGCAGGTGCCGCAGCAACACACGGGCACACCACAAACCCTCTCGGTCACACCCACCAGCAGCCGCCTATCATCTACACGATGGCCTCCCCCTACTTCGTCTTCCCGGGCGGTGGTGGCTACGGTGCCCAAACGACCACCACATTCTTCCACGCTCCTCCGCCCCCTCCTCCCCCTCCTCCGCCGCCCCCAATGCCGTTCGTGACCAACACCGTCACCACCACGACCTATCTCACAGGCGGCTTCGCACCCCAGGCACCTCCGCCGCCGCCTCCCCCGGGTCCGGTCACTTACTACCCCGTCCAAGTCCAACAGGTCCAGCAGGCCCCGCAGGTCGTCAACGGATACGCGTACATGCCCGGTGGAACGGTGTTGCCAAATAGCAGTGTTGTGGGAGCTGCTCCGCCTCAGGCTGCCCAACAGGGACCGCCGCCGATGGTTGTTTGTGTTGCTCCTTAGTATTGAGGTGGCATTTTCGGCTCCTCGTTCGACCAACGCCCAGATGGGAAGGAAAGGAGGAATGAAGGAAGAAAGCGGGGACGAGAAGAGAAGAAGGGGGAAGGGAGATACATAAAGGGCTGGAAAAGGAGGGTCGGGGCATGACAGTCAGATATTGAGGGAGGGAGGACGTCATTCGGATCGGTATAGTGGAGTGACTGATGGAAGGAAAGCATGAATGGGGTTGAAAGAGAGGTGAAATGGTTTCGAGCACTCGTCGACAGGACTGGAAGCAGAAAAGAAACAGGTATAAGGTGGGAGGATATGAAGAATATAGAGTCGCGTTCCCTGGATCTGCGTGCGGTTGAGTTTGAACATCGAGCATTTGCCTGCCTTCCCTTCTTGTTTTCCGCTCTACATCAATCGATCACTCTTAAAGATTATGGGACACTCGGTTGCGTCACTACGAGAAAATATAAATAGACGATATCAATCCACAAAACACTGCATTCAACCACAAGCCCATCGCAAAAGTATATGGGCTTCTGATTGCACGTGGGCAAGTTATAGCATTTGATTTGGCATACAATATGAACTACCTAGAGGCAAGCATATCGGTGGTACACTAAACCAGGACCACGACACCAGATTCCACGGCTCGTTAACCCAACACACCCTACTTCTGCCCACTCCCTTCAGCAGGATACAAAACAACAGTAACCATCGCCCTGCTCGGCACGCTCACACTCCCTTCCCCCTTCGCCTCATCAAATCCCGTCTCAACCATCGCAATCTCCCTCGTATTATCCGTCACCCACGCCTTGACACTTCCATATCCCTTCCCATCACCGCCAGCGCCCACCTTAACACCCAACTTGACCGCACTGCCACTCCCATTCAACACCACCGTCGCCACACTCCCATCCTCATTTCTAAAACTCGCAATCTTTACCCCACTCGGCAATGAACTTCCACCACTCGTACTAGTCCCAACCCTCCTCGCCCCGGGTCTCACAAACCGACTCCACATGCCCATAGCCCACATCCGCTTACTAGCCTCCACCTTCCCCGAACTACTAATATGCACCAGGTGACTATTCGTATTCCCACTTTGCGCCCCAATCCAGTACAAATACGCACTAGCATTCGCGTTCACCAGCGCCGTATACACATTATTCGCCCACGTCCAACCCTCGCCCGCTCTGTTACCAGTGCCGGTAGAAGAGTACCAAGCATTTGTCCATGCACCCTGCAAGTCCGCGGCTTCGGTTTGCCATGTTGGTAAGCGGGTGTTAAGCGGGGAAGAGGGCGAGGAGGTGTAGGCGTGGGAGGTTATTATAGATAACAGAGACTCGGCGGAGGAGGATTTCAAGGTGGAGAGCATGGAGGAGGTGGTGGACCAGCCTTCGGCGTCGCAGCAGGCTATTCCTGGGGCCGAGGTGAGGAGGCTGGAGGAGACGGCGCGGAGGAGGGTGGGGTGCAGGATTTTGATGAAGTCGGCTGCTTGCGATGCTGTGAAGCGCATTGAGGCGTAGGAGGTTCTGGAAAGGTTGGGGGTTGGGGGAGTTAGTGACACTGGTACGGATGAGGGAAGGGGTGGAAAAGACGAAGAGAGGATAGATGGAGATAGGGAGGAGACATACGTGAGCTCTGGCTCGTTGATGAAGCCCAAGTGGGTGATGGTTACGTTGGCTTCCTGGTAGAACTGGACGTATCTGGTAATGTCCTCGTCAGTTCGTAGTCCATGGCATATCACTTCCCTTCCCTTTCCCCTATTACACCATTTAACCCCTCACTCTCCCGTCATTTGATGCAGCAAACAAACCTCCAGTCACTCACCTAACCAAATAATTCGCATACGCCTGCCTCCAATCCCCACTCTTACAACTACTCGCCCCCGGCACCCCGCAGAGCGTGCCCCCATTCGCATCATTCCCATTAGTCTTCATATACCCCGGCGCGCTCCACGCATCCGCATAAATCGTCTTGACGCCGTACGTATGCTGCGCCTCCCGGCTCACCCACAGCTGCTTGTTGTCCTCGCCTGTCTTCTCGAAATCGTAAATCAGCGGCTTATCGGGGCTACCCGGGGATCTGGGCGCGATGGAAACCATGTGGTCGGAACTCTGGTCGGGCGAGGAGCCGATGCCGTTGCGCAGGATGGAGAAACCGGCGCCCGTGGTTGTGGAAAATAACAAGTCGAGAGCGCGGCGTTGCTCGGTGGCTGGCAGCCTGGACATTTGGACGGCGCGTTGAAAGGCTTCCGAAGTGCCGAAGCCGGAGATCAGGTTGTAGGTTTTGGTCAGGTCGATGGTTATGGTTGTTGAGGATTGACGGGGGCCGAGAAGGGGAGGAGTTGAGGGGAGGGCTGAGCTGAGGCTTGCTAGAGAGAGGAGACGGAAAACTTGGGAAAGCATTGTGGTTGAGGCGCTTCCTGCTTTGAAGTCTTGCTATCTTGGTAAGTTGCATGGATGGAGGATAGAGGATGAGAGGGCCTGTGTATCGAGGTAGGTATCCTATCGTCCATATCCATAGTCATTGCGGCGGCGATCATGCTCGGTATATATCCAGGTCGTCAAGCAATTTTGAAACTCTTGCAGGTTAAACTCTGTTCGGATATTATCAGTGTCTTTAGCTGTTTCGTGACCTTTCACTGGAAATCAGTGGCACCGGGATTAAAAGAATCTCCTAAGGAGATCAGGATCACCCAAAGAAGGATATACATGACACTATATGACAAAGTTCCTCTACGCTGTTGTTTCGGTGGATGGGTAGCAGCCGTTGCGGCTAAATGTGGTTTCCATGGCCGTTTTGTGTTTGCAATCTCTGCTGTAGATCACAGGCATTCTTCCAGCAATGGGAAAACGAGCTGGAGACGTGTTACTCAATTCTGAAGTGGTGACGGGAGGATAGCTTGATATCTCTTGATCTTTCTTTCGGCTAGTTGGACTGTGGAAGGGTGATAAACTCGAGTGTTCGACTTACACAGTCCAAGGTGGGAATGGCTTCACTTTGGCCCCTGAATTCATCATTGATGCCAAGCCCTCTCAGACCGGGGTGTTGCGGTCGCAACGGGCAACAACCCTAACCCGCCTCCCGTTGCACACATTGTCTCGGAATGCCAAGGAACCCGGGCAAACGCCGAGGTTCGGCGAATGGGAGGGTTTTTTTTTTTCTTTTTGCGCTGTGTTTCCGTCCTTTTTTTTTTGGCGGGAAAAAGAGACCTTTTTGAGAGCTTTTACTGCTTTCGGGGCACCGCCAATCAACTTTACCAGCGACTGCTGCAAAATAACCTGACCCTCAACCCCCAACGCCACACGCGGCACAATCTGACAGGACCGGAACCCGCGGGGTGAAAGAACTGAAAAGACTTTGAAGAAGGGGGATTTTGAGGTTCGGTTGGTTTGTGTTGTTGACGTTGTTGGCGGTCGGCGCGCTGCTGCAGCCAGACGGTTGCTCGGACTCTGAGTTGAGGTGCACGACGGCAGAGGCAGTGTGGGAAAGATAAAGACGGGAAGGGCGAAGTGCGATTTGGTGGGCGCTTTATTACTTTATTAACGCGGCCACACCCAATTTGCACCGCTCGCTTCGCCTGCCTACGGACACCGCTGATAGCACACTGTTAGAGGTTATAGCAAGTGGGGCAACCTCAATGAGTGGTACTTCCCGATATGTCTCCGCGGGTTTGCGGTCGGACAAGCTAACAAGTCTATTCTTGTCATCGACGCCGGTGTCAGTTATTAAAGGGACATCATGCCACGAGGCTAGATGGTCGTCGACTGCTTCGATAGTTGCGACGAAGCGCGCACGTCAACTGCTGTTCCTGTCTGGATCATCACCCGTGCACCCATCTTATAACATCAACTCTTCATCATTACGAAGGAGATCACTCAACACCATGGCTGGATGTTCAGCAACCGTGTCCAAGCCCGCGTTGGGTGTCGCCCCTGAGAATGCCACCGACCATCATGTTAGGGATTCCAAGGGTGAACTCATCGGGTTCCAGAACCCCCACCCGTCTGCCGGCGTCCTGCGCAACACTCTGCAGACACTAGGGAAGATGTTCTTGTAAGGATCATCATAGTGCCGACGGTCCGCATCTTGTTCATTGCGCTAACACGTGCTTATAGGTCGAGACTTCAGGGGAAAATGCCAGCTCCCGACTTGTCAAATGTTCACATTCCTGTCATCAAGCCTCACTTCCTTGAAGACAAGTCTCAAACGCAAAGCAGGAGCAACGACACCAAGGCCCTGCGCGCCACCTGGCTCGGCCACGCATGCTATTACGTCGAGTACCCCAACGGTCTGCGCGTGCTCTTCGATCCTGTCTTTGAAGATCGCTGTGCGCCCAGCCGCTTCGTCGGTCCCAAGCGGTACACTCAGCCGCCGTGCACGCTGGCCGACATTCCCAAGCTGGATGCCATTGTCATTTCGCACTCGCACTATGACCACCTGTCGGAGCCGACCGTGCGCGAGCTCGCCAAGCACAACCCGGAAGCGCACTTCTTTGTCGGCCTGGGACTGGCGAGCTGGTTCCGCGACACGGGTATCGACAAGGTGACGGAGATGGACTGGTGGGAGGATGCCACACTGACCATCAAGAAGCCTATCATCACTGCCGACGGCAAGGAGACGGTTGAAGAGATCGATGCGCAGATATCGTGCCTGCCATGCCAGCACTCGTCAGCCCGCACCGGCTGGGACAAGGACACTACCCTTTGGTGCTCCTTCGCCATCAAGTCAGGCGGCAAGTCCGTCTGGTTCGGCGGTGACACGGGATACCGCGCCGTACCGGAGATGCCGGCCGAGGAAGACGACTACGGACCCAAGTACGACTCGCTGCCCCGCTGCCCCCATTTCAAGCACATCGGCGAGCTGCGCGGGCCGTTCGACTTGGGTTTGATTCCCATCGGCGCGTACAAGCCCAGGTGGATGTGGAGCGGCTTGCACTCGAACCCGTATGATGCGGTAGAGATCTTCAAGGACACCAAGTGCGAGAAGGCCATGGCGATCCATTGGGGCACGTGGGTGTTGACCATTGAGGAGGTGGAGGAGCCGCCCAAGTTGTTGAAGGAGGCGATGAAGACGAGTGGGATGCCGGAGACGGGGGTGTTTGATACCTGTGCCATTGGCGAGACCAAGGAGTTTTGATGTGTTTGCTTCGATCGAAAGCTCACAAGGGATAAGCATGGCCGCATGATACCCGGCGCGGCGTTAGCTTTTAGGCTGGAAAAAAAGGAAATCTGTTGTACGATAGGTAGGCAAAGGATTGGGCGGTTGATACCTTTAAGGATCGATGCACTTTCTTGAACGATTGGATGAAGGCAATATGAGAGAAACCTCATGGCAGTCGGCATCATATCCTGTTCCCACTCTCGGTGATCTTCCTCGGAATGCAGCTGTCGATACTGATGGCGATGGCTGGCCATGAGCGCCTTCTGCTACTTTCCGGTGTTACCCCGCCCGGCTCTAGGCCTGTTCATGGCGACGACCTGAAATGTCAATAGCGGCTTCTTATCGCGACGCCCTTTCCCTCCCGTCACTGAGAAAAAAACATATAACAGTCGCAATCATTCCCTTCTGCTTCTCAAACAATCAAAGGATGTCGCCAGAACAACACGAAGCCCCGGATGGTGTCCCCACTCACCGCCCCGCTTCCTCCGGGCCGTCCCTTCCCTCCACCGTCCCACTCCCCGCCCCAGCCGCGACAACAGCTCCGTCCACGATCCCAGTTCCCGCTCCGACGGACATGCTTGGCATCCCCACGACGACGACACCCAACATAGCTACCACTACCACAACCAGCACCACCAGCACCCCGGCCCCCAAAAAGAAGGCAACGCCAGAAGAAATTGACAACTGGGCACGCACCATCTACAACTACCATCGAATGCACATGCCCCTTCCCACCTTTCCTCCTAGTCCTTCCCAAGACCCATCAGAAGACCGCAGAGAAGAACCAACCCGAATAATCTTCACCCTCTGCTCCCTCGACCTCCGCGTAGCTCACTACGCCGCGCACCTCTTTCTTACCACCTTTCTTCCTGCTCCTTCTCCAACACAAGTGTCAGAAGCACCACCTCGCCGCCAGCAAAGAGCCTACAAATACCTCCTCTTCTCAGGCCACTCCGGCCTCTTGACACGTTCTTTGACCGGTGATCCCTCCTTGGCCTCCTCTGAAGACAAAATATTTCAATCCGAAGCATCCCTCTTTGCCTCCATCGCTCTCTCCCTCGGCGTCCCTTCTTCGTGTATCCTCATCGAGGAGCAATCCACCAACACGGGCGAAAACGTGCGTTTTACTCATGCTTTACTACAGCACCGGGGGATACAGGTGGACGAGTTCTTGTTGGTGCAGAAACCGTATATGGAGCGGAGGACTTGGGGGACTTTTGGGGCGCAGTGGCCCTCTTTGTCTTCTTCTTTTTCTCAGGCGGGAAAGGTGGAAGAGGGGGAAGTGAAAAAAGTGGAGTTTAGTGTGACCAGTCCGCCGCTGGAGTGGGAGGAGTATCCTGACGAAAAGAGTGGGGATGGGAGGGAGTTAATGACTAATATCATGGTGGGAGATTTGGTACGACTGAAAGAGTATGGGGAGAGGGGGTGGCAGACGAAAATGGAGATACCACCGGATGTGTGGGAGGCGGGGAGGAGGTTGGTGGAGGATGGAGGGTTTTCAATTTTCTGGAAAGGTGATCTGAGGTAAAGACTTTGTAGGGTGCTTTAAGGGGTTTTGGATGGATATTGATGACGGTTAACGAATGCTGTTTGCTCATGGAAGGAAAACCATAGTCGCTAAGGGTACTGACAAAAAAAGGCTATCACATGCTCCCCACGCCTTCACCATCCCTCAACCAGCCCCTGATGCGTTTCCCACCACCGCCAGTGGAACTACTCCATGACCCATAGCCAGATGATGACGAGTTCCCAAACCCTTCATATTCCCCCAAACTTGGCGGCAGATCCTCCACCTTCGTTCCCCACTCACTCTCCTTCTCACCCAACGTCAAGACCAGCTCCTTCCCTTCAGTGAAGAAACTATGGTCAATCCAGTTCTTGGTATACCTCACCCCATCAAGCGTGACATTCTGGATATAGATACCCTTATAACTAGGATCAAAGTTCACGATCCTGATCCTCGCAACCTTGCCGTTCAACGGATTCGTAATATTCACCTCCTCAAAAAACGGCGAAGTGATCAGGTACACGTTCTGTCCCGGGTTGGGAAAGAGGCCCATCATGGCGAAAGCCACGAAGGAGCCCATGGCGCCGCTGTCGTCGTTGCCCGGCAGTCCGTCGGGCGTGGTGCGGAAGAACTCGGGGATGTAATAGTGGGCTCGTTTGGCGGAGAGAGCTGGCCGTCCAGCGTAGTGATACTGGAAGACGGTGAGGAAGGACGGCTCGTTGCCGATGTATGTGATGTTCTGGTCGTGGAGATAGTTCAGGCGGTCGACGAAGCGGGCTGGGCCGCCGTACAAACTGATCAGCGTAGCCTGGTCGTGGGGCACGTAGAAGCCGTATTCCCAGATGGAGGACTCGAACGTCTCGGGTCCGTTGTTTTGAAGGGAGCAGACGCTGAAATTGTCGTGGTTGGAGCAGTTTAGGGGGTTCTGATAGCCCCAGGTGCCGTTGAGATAGCGAGGTTCAAAAAAGCCAGTGAAGCCGGTGTCGGTGCCGTTCCACCAGAGAGAGGTCTGGTTTTCTTTGTAGAGGTTGCGCCAGTTGCTGCTGGAGAGAGTGTACTTCTTCTGGTCCGTGGTTCTGCCGGAGACCTTGGCCATTTCGGCGATGCAGAAGTCGTTGTAGGCGTATTCGAGTGTACGGGAGATGGAGCGCGTCAATGTTCCGAAGCCTTTCCAGTCGAAATCTTGGACGGGTATGTAACCGAGAGTATGCCAGCTGTCGAGGCCGCCGCGTCCCTGGCAGCACCAGTCGAATGGCTCGACCTCGGCATCTTTGACAACAGCGGCGTAGCCATCCTCCCACTTGAATTGGGTTAGCAATGTATGGTAGATGGTCTGGATATGGTGAGACGTACGTTGATGCCTCCTTTAAGTCCTTTGATGTATGCATCTGCTAGTACAACATCGGCATTTGAGCCACCCTAAGAGAGATTCTGTCAGAGGATTCCTGTGCTGTAGATAGAACGCAAATACCTGTGTATAGCCTTTATTCAAACTCATTCTGCAGTCAGGAAGCCATCCCACGTGTCGATACGTGTCAATAAGGGAGCGAATCATCTGAGTGACTGTCGTCGGGTCCGTGATGGTGAGAAACGGGAGCTGAGATCGGAAAAGATCCCATATGCTGCAATTGTCAGTAAAGAACGGATACCCTTGAAGATTCAAGAGGGCATACCAGTAGAAGGAGTCAAAGTAAGGCTCGCCGCTGGACCACAACGGATTTTCACCCGTATAGTTCTGCGGGTTGATATAAGTGCGGTAGGTGCCACTGTAGAAGTTGGTGACCAAAGATTTATCAACGCCCTTCGTTGAGACCCTGATTCCGCCCATCTTGACCTTCCACTGCTCTGTTGCTGCCTTCGAGATCCGATCAAAGTTAAAGTCGGGGATTTCAGACTCGGCATGTCTGCACGCTTGCTCGACACCAATGAAACTCGTTGCGGTTCTCGCAACAATTGGCTTGGCCCCGGATTTGAACCTCACGAATGCACCGCCCGGCAGAGGATAGCCATTGATCGATCTTGAGATAGTCATGTTCTTGACGGAGGTGCTGGCTCTGCTGTCCGCAAAGATGCCGTTATCCAATATCTCGGCACCAGAGAAGTCGGTACAGAAGTAGAGGATGTAGTTCCCCTGACCAAAGCTGGGCAGGAAACGAGCGGTTCCCGTAATACGGCCAGTCTTCTCATTGACTGATACTGTTCCGTTGTCCTGCCTCGAGTTTGACAGATCAGTTAGATCTTGCAGAATCAGTGGTCGCGCTGCTTCACCAATGGTGCTGTTTTCAGGGAACGTGAATCTGAATAGAGCGGTATGCTGAGTAGCCGTCATGTCTGCCCGGATGCCAATGTTTAGGGTGATTCCAAATGTCCCAGGTCTGGCAGAGACGCTCGAATTGTCAAAGCCACCAAATTTGGCTCGCGTCTTTTTGGGAAATGCGCATCGGTTGATGTCTCCTCCGGGGCAGCTGGTGTAAGGAAACAGAGCAAAGTTTCCCAACGATGGACTGCCACCGGTACCGCTGTCATGCATCATGCTGAAGCCAGTAACGGGGGCACCATCCAGAGTAAAGCCGCCTTGGTTTGAGGTGCTGTTAGTGTCGGCCACAGCCTTGGCCATGCCATATGGGAGTGAGGCTCCCGGGAAGACATTTCCACCGTTGCTTGCGCCGATCAAAGGGTCGACATATTGGAGGATGTCATCTGTGTCTTGAGCAAGTGTTCGGCTTCCAAGAAGGAGCAGAGAAAGAGCAGAAAGATATATCATGGTAAGCAGAAGTCAGCCATAAGGTAGGGTATGAAAGATACGAGGCCAGAACCGGCTGGCGAAGGAGAAGAGGAGACACGGAGCGGCCCTCGTTTTATGTGAAGAGAGGAGTTGAACCAGGCTGTTGGATATAATTCATCCCATGTCTGTAATATAACCCCAAAGTCGGTTGCCCTGATCGAACCCCTGACCGTGCAGGTCTCTGAGCACAACACCAGGTCAACCGGCAGGAGCCATACTCGAGCACTGTTGTCACAGTAGCAACAGTAGTAACCTTCCCGGGTGATTGGAGTGGGGGAAGTAAAGAGCAACCGTTGATTAGCACCCCCAATGCCTCCTATAGCTTTCCATCATGATTTCCCTTTGAAGACGTCCATCGTGAACTCGGCTGTTTTCCATCATGGAGGCTTCATGAGAAGAGATGTGGCACCGGATATTGGACCATTTTCCAGGAGCGACTGCCAGTAATACAAGCTTTTGTATCACGCCCGTTTGAAGGACTCTGCGGTTGTGCTCTGCATCACCAAATTGATCGTCTCGTGGTCGAGTGTCACACCAGAGAGGGTCTGTGAGACGAAAGATCAGTGCGAGCTCAGTCAAGGCACTCCCGCCATGTTGTGCGCGCAGGAGAGTCGGAAAGTAAAGCATGAATTGCAGATGCTTTGTAGCGTAGGATTGGGATATGAAGGTGATACAGATATGTTGAATACGACAAAACAGCGGGAAGTATACAGCAACAGTTGATGCTGATGGAATAATTATGGTAATTTGAGGAGGAAGTTGAGATGGAAAGAGTCGGGGACGAGGAACCTAATGGAACATGGGACGGGAAGCTGCCATTTTACAGGACGCATACCCTCCCGATGTCGCTAAGGAGGTCCCCGCAGGAGGTGCATTGAGCGGGGTTATAGCGCTCGTAGGGGGATTAGGTGACCGGGCAGCAGGAGAGGGCACATCCCATCTTCCCGTCCTGCCGGCCTCGCTGTTGTCATCCATTGGTGGCTCCGACAACGCTGCCAGTTGCACATCAAATCTCCCCCGGCCGTCCCAACACCGAGACTTCATCGGTTGAAATCCACCCGTCCCCCACCATCATGTCTCTTCAAGTCTAGTCTGGGCAGCTGCGAACATCAAGCAACCGGTACTCTCGATCAATCGAATCACGCAAGGAGATAACTGGAGATGATGGCAGCCTGTTGCTTGTTTCAACGGGCCTCCATCACCAACCTTCCGATCCATGGGCAAAGGCGAGCAAGTATCCGATGTCGATGATCCATGACCTCTTTGACACCAAATGTTGGCAAACGCGACACAGAATATCTCTTAACCATGAAAGGGAACCACTCAGGGAAGCCTTCTCGTCCTTCTTCATCTCCAGAAATCGGCTGGCCAAACGCTGTTGCTAAAGTGTCGATGAAATAGACAGGAACCACCGACTTTTCTCACGATAACCCGAGATGGACCATGCGAAAACTCTGGCTTGTGGCTTGAAACACTCGTGTCGACGCTCGTGGCATGGAATCTTCCAATTCTTATGGAAGCCAAGCCGAGTGGCCCTCTGCAACGACCCGGTTGAAACATGGCATGGATGGCCGTCTTAATCCTCGATGCAAACGGTTGAGATGAGTTGATGTCCATTTCCTGGTGAGACGGGCTGTTCGCGGAAGTTGACACGGCGACAGTTCAGGAAGTCCTAGGCGAACTGCTGTCACTCACTCGCAGTGGGTGAAAAGTAAAAGTCACTTGGGCCCTTATGACCGAGATGGGCCCGTTCCTTTTCTTGGAACATCAAGGATTGCCCGTTTGCACTCGACTCTTTTCAATGAACCGTACCGCCGGATGTCATCTCATCCACGGATCACCACGGCTCTTCGCAGAAGAGTGTCCTCAACACGGAATGAAGGTCGGGAAGTGCTTTTTTCGTCTGGGACTGGGACAGATTTGCCGCCTTCTTCTTGTTTCAGTGGAATCTGTGGTCTATGTTTGATGATGACTTCGGTAGTTGGAAGCACACGAGGAGCAAGTGAAGGTCGATAGAAAACACTATACGCACAGTCTCAGCAGTACCGATTCTACTAAATGGGGTTTTCGTCCGGAAGCTGTTGAAGAGTGTCTGCCGTTTAAATTTGTTGTGGCCAACCTCAAATCTCTTTTTGCTTTACACCACGACGAGACCCGAGAGCTACGGGACCAAAATTTCCAACCACTTCAATCCGGTACCAACCATGTTTCGCTCCAGGAGAGGCACACTCGACTCCATTCCCTGCTCACCATATGGCTTTGACTCGGACTTCGAAAGGCGCGGCAGTGATCAGTCAAGCACTTCCATGGCGTTGCCCTACAAGTCCAACACCACGGCAACCTTGACCCATCTGACGGCACTATCACCACCACCTGCACCGGCAAGTCCAAAACCGAAACCCGAAAGAACTCATGTGCGATTACGAAGCGACTCGGCCCTCTCGATGCATACAATAAAGTCCTCGATGTTCCGTCAGTACCCAGACAGCAGGTCGGAAAGTCCAGGGAATTCACCTTGGTACTGGAAGAAGCAGCGGGATGTCGACGCCGTCAGCAACAACGATACCATCTCCTTGGGGGGCACTACGAGTGTGGCCTCGAGCGAGAACGCACATTATGTTGGGTCACTCCCCAATATCTTTGATCGTGCGGTGATTAAGATGGCCTTCTCGGACCCGGAGGTGGGAAGCAAGCTGCGAGATTTTGCCAAGGTCAGGAACTATGCTGTAGACGTGGAGCTTCTGTTGAAGGTATGTTCATCTTCTTTATACTGGCCAGTGAGATGTTAGCAATTCATGATTCTTACTCATATAATCTCTAGGCGGACCAATACACCGGTGCTCTTGACACTTTGACAAGCTTAGTCAACCACATCTCAACTTACTTGGAGATCCCGGCAACATCCGCCTTGGAGACTCCTTACACATATCCACTTGCTTTCAAGTCAAATACAAAGCAGTGTGCTCGGAACGCGCTGCCTTCTTTGGAAAGGCTGTACCGCGAAGCCAAGTTTGCCGCCGAAGAACGGCTCGTCAATGACCTCTATCCCGAGTTCATCAAGTCTCAGTTTGCGGACCGTTTGAGGGCTTCTCTATCTGTCACTCAGCCCTCTTTCTCCAGTCCATCTAAGTCAACGTACCTTGGCCTGGGCAATGCTTTCTGTCTTACCGACTCTTGGAAGCCCAATAACCCTATCGTTTCTGCCTCGGAAGGGTTCCTGAGAATGTTTGGATATGAGAGACAAGAGGTACTCCAAAAGAATTGCAGATTTATGCAGGGCCACTCCACCAACAGTGACGCAGTTCGTCGGATACGGAATGCCATCTTCACGGGACAAGAACATACCGAGGTGATTGTCAACTATCGCAAAGATGGAACTCCATTCTGGAACTTCTTGTTCATATGTCCACTCGTGGAAGACGGCATCGTGCGCTACTATCTTGGTGGTCAGATCAACATATCGAAGGGTATGGGTACAGGTCACCGGGATATCATGAACCTTCTCAACTTTGATACACCCAAAAGGGAGGACTTTTTGCCCAGCGTACCAGTACGATCTCACGGAAGTCCAACTCAGCGGCTTCCCATACCCGTTCAAGAGTCGTGTCTCTTAGTCGAGAAACCACCGATCACACCTCGACGATCCAACCGACAGCGCCTTTTCGATCGTTTCATTTCCAGAAAGAACGTTCCTGACATCAGCCTTGAAGAGCGCCAAATAGAAGACCAGACCGCTCTTATGAATGCCAGAAAGTCACCATCGCCCTCGCCCATGGACGGCTACATCAAAGACTGGGGCATGTCGAACCCGTTCCACGACCATTACCAAGTTGTTGAACCCGAACCGCCCAAACCCGCACCCAGCACACCAACACCTTACTCATGCTTCTTCGTAATGCGCTACGTCCCTTCGCCCTCAACCTCCTTCCACATCTTCCCACATCAGACCAACGACAAGCGCCACTCCCGACTGCCGCACCTCCCCGTCGCCTTCTGCTCTGCCGAAGCCCTCGACTTCCTCGGCCTGAAAGGTCACGATTCATCCATTGTCCATTCTCGCTCCATCTTCTCGCTCCTCGTATGCGCCACGAGCTCGACCGACTTGGTCGAGAAGACCTTCCGGTCTACCGTACTCGAAAGCATGGCGACGGGCGAGTCCATCTCACTGGAGATATCATCGCTTGCTCATGATTCCCCGGTGTCCATCACTACCACTTCTCCTTCTCCTTCAAAAGACAATAAACCCATGGAAAAGCCACCCTCTCTCTTCTCCTCAACCCGTGCGCGCAGCCGTAGTAACGTCGGCGGCCGTGAATCCAGGACAGCAAGAGACGGGGCCATATCAGCTTTGTCAGCAGCCAGCTCGAGCTCAAATAGGGATCGTGATCGGCCGTCTACCTCTAGATTGTTCAGTGACAAGTTGAAGGAGCACCACGGGGGAACCGTGGAGAGACTTGGGAACATGTTTGCCTTCCGAGGACTCGGAGGAGGCGGAGGTAGTAAGGATGCATCAAAGTTGGAAGAAAGCGGTGGAGATGGACAGGGACAGCAGCTGAAGGGCAAGAAGTTGGTTAGTCACTGGACGGCTTTGAAGGATGCTGAGGGAAAAGTGGCTTGGGTGGTGCTGATTTTGTCGCCTGCTGTTGCTGCTGCTGCTGCGTCTTCTCCTTGATCAACTGTTGGAGCAGTTCTTTTTGGCACTTCGACCACTTCAGTCGACAGTGTCAGAAGTGTCATGCGAATGGGTACTGGATGACAGCCGGTCGAGGGCTGGATCACGGCGTGATCTGGACCTGGCCAAGTTGCAGAGATGTACATGAATGTATGTGTAAGTATGTACAGTGTAGGTAGTTCGGGTTTAACTGGAGGTTGGCTTTAGTCAAGTTGCATTCGGGAAGTCTCCCGTGAGAACACTCTCACTTGTTTCTCCAAAACAGGGCTAATCTTGGAGAAATGGAGAATGGGATGGACGGGATGAACGGCCGGATGAACAAAGGATCGCCGTCGATGATACGTGTAGTTGGCTTAAAACACTTTGTATGTAACTCGTATAAAACCCACCACAATTGGATGACAACAACACAGCCCGATCTTGTGTACAGTTCCACTGAGACAAAGATCGTCTTCTCGATCCAATGGATCGTGAAAGCAAACTACTGTATGGGGTCAAAGCTTCGCAGTTGTTTGGCGGTAGCGTACCTACAAGTAGGTAGAGGTGTTTGGTTCCCGAAGCTCCAAACCGGTGACGTCACCAGCCGTCCCCTGCTTCCCAAAACGGCAAAAAGCAAATACAGCACCAGACATTGCTGCCGGTCTATGATGACGATGGCCCGTGGATAAGAAATGAGGAGAAAGTACATACGGTCCAGGTACTGGAACAATGGAGAAGGAGCAACTTCGGATGCTGCACTTACATCATGTACAGGAGGCAGGGCGAGTGCAATTGGATGAAAAGGAGGAGAAAGCGGGGAGATCAAACGATTGTCCATTCGAACCTTCCTACAGGCACTTATATAGTAGAAACAATTCTCCTCTTCTCCCAAAGCAAATATGAGAATCATTTTTGCCAGAGCACTTGTTGCAATACCAAGACGAACAACTACCACCACCATCAAACTTCCTTCACTGATCCAACCCATTCAACGTATCTTCACACAACCGTATACTACAACCAACGTCAAGACCGCCCATCCCAAACACCAATCCAAAATGTCCAGCAGCGGTTTCTCCAACGCTGATACTGGCAACAAGCCGGCCGACCCCTACAAGCAGGCCAACCTCGACACCGAGGTGCCTCTGGAGCAAAAGATCAAGGACCTCGCTGGCTTCATGACCAGCAACAAGTTTAGCATGATGACCACTCGTGATTCCAAGACGGGATATCTCCTGTCCCGCTGCATGGCACTGGCCGCTACCGTATGTAGTTCCGATCTTACCTCGGCTTCACCCATTCCATTACTGACACAAACATCCAACAACTAAGGAATCCGGTGGCATCGACCTACTCTTCCACACCAACACCGAGTCCGGCAAGACGGACGACCTCAAGTCGGACGAGCACATCAACATCTCGTTCCTCAACAGCACGACGGGCGACTGGGCCTCAGTCAGCGGCACCGCCAGCATCGTCACGGACCGCGACCTGGTCAAGAAGCACTACAGCCCCCAGCTCAAGGCCTGGTTCGGTGATCTGGGCGACGGCGTCCATGACGGCGGCCCGGAGGACCCCCGCGTCGGTGTCATTCGCGTCAAGATGACGACCGCTCACTATGCCATTTCGACCAAGAACATTGTTGGCAAGGTTGCCGATGTGGCGCAGGGCGCCATCACGGGGAAGCCGGCGTCGGTGAACAAGTTGCGCGAGATTAGCGAGCAGGAGGTCCGGTCTTGGAGGTCGTCGCACTAAGTTTGTGAAAGTGTCCGTGGGATGCGAATGATTTATGAGCCGATGATAATGAATGTGCCTAGAGGTACTGGCCAGTTTCATAGTTAGAGAGTCGAGTTACTGACAGGTTGCTGGAAACGCACTGTCAACTCGTTCACGACGGGTACTGGAGTCAGGCACTGGCAGTATCAGCAACAAGTTAAATTAATTGAACGTTCTGAGACGAGAAAAAAAAACTTCCATCTACTGCTTTCCGCGGTAATCAGCCTTCCATATCCTGTCCCAGTTCTCCTTGTCGACGGCAAACTCTCTCACGAAGTCGTGCTCGAGCTCGTGCGTCCTGCATCCCAGAAGGATCAAGCTGTGCAGCGGGGGACCCAGCAGATCATCAGCATCGCAGAGCTCCTTGAGCGTGCCGGACACGAACTTCTCCGTCTTTCCACCGACACGGGCGCAGCCAATGGCCAGACTATCAGGACCATAGACACCCTCCTGCTTCTCCTCCTCGATCTCCAACATCTGCTTTGCGCAGGTGCCGACCGTCATGTACCTGGGCGGCTCGTAGATCTTCCTGCCGCGCGCCATGTTCTCCAGGCTCTGCTCCTTGACCTTGATGTCCAGCAGCACGAGCGTGTGCAGGCCGATGGAGCGGTTCTCCTTGATGCGGTCGTAGAAGCTCGCAGGGCGCCAGTTGTCGAGGAAGAACACCATGCTGACCGTCTGGCCAAAGTTGTACAGCTGCAGGCCAGCGGCGCCGATGCCGCTCATGATGGAGGCGTTGGGCACGGTGCGCACCTGGATGCCCAGCTCGCGCGCGCGCAAGACGAGGTCCGTGTGAGTGGTGGCGCCGAACGGGTCGCCGACAACGCAGAAGGCTACGTCGACTTTATCGGCGTCCCGGAGGATCTCGTCGCTGTCGGATTCGACCATCTCGCGGTCGGCGACGACGATGGAGCGGCCATAGTAGGATTCCTACTGGAGGAGAAGGGAGGGTGGTTAGTGACATTGAAACATTGGTGTCGTTTGGATGGAATGGGTCAAAGAGAAGATGGGAGGAAAGAGAAGACAGAAAAGAAGACGGAAACGGGGACGGAAGACGGCGGCGCAACGTACAAGAGTAGCCTGGTCCACAAGGAGGATGCTGGTGTAAGCCTCGAGGTAGACACGCTCGGCCTTCTTGACAACCTCGAGACCCTTGACGGTAATGTCCGTCTCATCGGAGAGACCAAGACCAACGAGGTACAACATCTTGGAAGCTTTGGTGGTTTTGGAGCTACCTAGACCTGGAGGGAACCTTGATGTCCAGACAAAAAGTGGAAGCTGTGCTCCAGAAATTCAGCGAGTTTGGACTGCTGTGGTTGGGGAGGAATTGGAATTTGAAGGTGGGTCTAGCACTCCGATAAGAAAAAACGCGGGGAGATAAGGGAGATCGTCCTGGGTTCAAGGTACCTTTTTAGCGGCATGCCCCCGCTGATGGAGCTTGCCCCACCTAAATGAAATGGCCCCGGGCCTTGTGGTTGACGTTGCCGCTGCGGCAGCGCGTTCCATTTTGGCGCGTTCCCGGCAGTGACATGCAACTTGTTGAATTGATTTCCATCTGAGCCAAGCATTGGACAACTTCCAGTTATCCATCATCCATCACGGTTCTCGTTTATCATCGAGGTCGATTTGTAGACCGATCTTCATCCAAGCAAAACACACTCGTTTATCCTCGACCACACTACTACCAATCTCCCGATAGCGTCGCACAAGACCTACCGCAAAACAAAAACCCAAATTCGTAGATCCGCCACCATGTCCAAGAACTCCTCCTCTGGAGGAGCCTACGGCCAAGCCGCTGGCGACACCGACTTTCGCAAGAAGTACGATCTCGACGAATATGCCGCCAAAGCGCGCGACCGCGAGGAGGCCGAAAAGGAGGAGCGCAAGGCGCGATGGGAGGCCAAGATGGCCGGCAAGAAATACTACAAGCCTCTTGAGGGCCACGAGACCCTGACGACCGCTCGCTCGGGACACCAAGACTTCAGCAAGCTGGTCGGCACAACGATGCTGATTCCCGCGGGGGCAGGCGTGGGCAAGCGCGGCCGAGGAGCGGGCATCTACTGCGAGGCCTGCGACCTGACCTTCAAGGACAACCTGCAGTGGATCGAGCACACGAATAGCATGCAGCATCAGCGGAACACGGGACACACGGGCGAGGTGCGAAAAGCGACGGCTGAGGAGGTACATCAGAGGATCGAGCTTCTGTGGGAGAGGCTACAGGAAAGGAAGAGGGAGCAGGTCGTTAGTCTCCAGGAGCGGCTGGAGGTGAGGAGAGTGGAAGATGAGAAGGAGAGGGAGGAGAAGAGGAGGAAGCGGAAAGAGGGGGAGGAAAGGAAGAGGTTGGAGAAAGAGGAGGCGGAAAAAGCCAAGACTAACTACGGAGAGGACGTGAGGATTGAGGGCGAACACGATGAGGATGATATGATGGCTGCCATGGGGTTCACGGGATTCGGAGTCCCGAAGAAGTAGGCTGGTCCTGGTCTGGGTATACTAGCGTCTTTGCAGTGTTACAGGTACGCTGTGAGTTTTTTCTACCAGCTGTCAGATGTTGGGGGGTATATAAGGCTCCTTTGCTGGGTGCCTTTCCGTGGTTATTTGGTGTATATGGAAACATCCCTGAGGCGGGATGATCTCACCTGGCACGTTGCGACGGTTTTGCGCAAGATATCGGTTCGATTCCGGTATGAGAACGCTTTCATTTATGGGTTTCCTCTCCCATTTCTTTACGAGACGTTAGTTGGGGATCGCACAAGGTATTAAAACACAGCATGGGACGGCGTTCTGGGTTCGGTTGTTTTCTGTTGTTTGATAGTTTAGTCAATAGCTAAGACGATTCTTCTTACTTGAGTCAACTTGGGGTACACCCACGTTGGTAATACCGTAGACGAACTGTGCTCTTCCGTTTGGTATATCATCATTTTAGTCTCTTTGAGGCACCTTATTATTCGCATCGACGTTTTGATCATTAATGCTATTGCCCTTGTCAACGATGACTACGGCCCCACTACCCGTTGCGGAGGGATCTGGAATGCCGGTGGGGCCGAAAGCAAGGTGCCGGACCGCAGAAGCGATCCCCGCCCCGCCCCTCCAACTGGATCGACGTCGACCGAATGTCGCGAGTTTAATTGATTTCAATCACATTCACCCAACACCAACGCCACCCTCGAGTTTATGAGAATTTTTTTACGGCAATCATCAGGATTATCGTTATTAAGCTGCTTGACTTTTCCCAACCCAATATCCCAAAATCGAAACTTGTTTTCCTCTTTCTACCTACCTTACTGTGCAGCTCCCTTGCTTGCTGCCAGCAACGTCACCTTTGCTTTGCGTCTGACAGCAAATTCTGAAAGCGCATCACCGGCCATCAGCACTTCTCACCCCTATACTACCGCCCAACGAAGAAGAAAAAGACGATACGAGAGTATCCCGACGATAGCAAGACCAACAGCGATTCAAAAAAAATGGCCCAATCGTCAGCAGCAGCGACACAACTCCGCAAGGAGTTCAAGCAGATGCAGAAGGACACGGACATCCCCGGGATATCATGCGGTCTGGTGAACGACAACAACATCTTTGAGTGGGAAGTGATGTTGATGATTCCCGATGAGGTCAAATACTATGGCGGTTCGTTTTTACTTCCCAAGACTCTTGTCCCTTTATATGCCCCATCCCACCCTTCACCATTCACCTGTCTTTATCATTTCTTTTCCAAACTCTGCCTGCCTAGCATATCTGCATACACATCGTCCCATTCCCACCCGCATTACCTCTATCCGAAGCACATATGTACATACTTAGCTGCGTAGCCCGATACTGACATTCACACACCCGAAAAAAGGAGGCAACTTCCGCGCTCACCTCGTCTTTCCATCCAACTACCCGCACATGCCGCCCAAGTTCACCTTCCAGACTCCGATCCCGTTCCACCCCAACATCTACCCCTCAGGCGAACTCTGCATCAGTATCCTGCACCCGCCCGAGGAGGACAAGTACGGGTATGAAGACGCGTCAGAGCGGTGGTCTCCCGCCCGCTCTCCGGAGAAAGTGCTGCTGAGCATCATCAGCTTGTTCAGCGACCCGAACCCGGACAGCCCGGCCAATGTCGAGGCTGCAAGGCTGCTGAGGGAGGAGAAGGAAGGGAAAAACAAGGAGTTTAGGAAGAGGTGTAGGGCTTGTGTGAGGGAGAGTTTGGGGGAGGAGTAGTGATATGAATGATGGTAAGGACGAACTAGGGGAGATTGTCAAGATGGATGAGAAAGAGGGGAGAATAGGACAATGGGATGTAAGCGAGTTTGCTCTTGTTTTCGAGGGATATCCATAGCGAAATGTTACGAAAATGCTACAGAGATGCGCCGGTATGCGGACATTGAACTGAAAAGGATGCTGGATGGTCGTTATGGTTGGCCTAGGCTGTGCGCTGCTATAACCAAGCAACGTGCTAACCAGGAGGCCGACAGATCAATACCACCGAATTGCCGCGAAAAGCTGAATGACAAGCGCCATAGATGATGCAACCCGATTTTACTTTTGGTAACGTAACAAAAGGCCCGTGTATACCTTAATCTAACCAAAGAATATCTAAAAATAAAATGCAATCCAAACTCCTAGGCACCGCTGCCGCCCATACTGTATAACATCGCCGACAACAACAGCAACAACATGATATCTCTCTGTCCTTAACCCAAGATATGGCTCAAACAAGAGGGTATATATGGACCAAAACAGGCCCCAATGTTTTACAACATAGTAACATCCCGCTTCTCAAACACGCTTCCTCATCTCATCTCATCCCATCCAATCCCGTTCCCTCTTTTTTCAGGGACAGCTTAGTTAAAGGCCTTGTTCATAGCCTGGTGAGCCAACTCGACGCCCAAGAAAGTAGCAGCGTTAGCAGGCACAGCTCTAGCCAGCGCCGGCGCAAAGCCAGGGAAGAAAGCCTTGTAACCGCCAGCCCTATAAAGCTGCTTAACGACGCCACCAATCGTCACGTTGCCTTCGGCAGTCTGCAGCCTGCTCTTGACGGTATCGATGGGGAACACAGGGATCCACATGGCCACACCAGCGCCCGCACCAGCAACCGTGATGGCGCCCAGGCTAAGCTTGCCGCTGGCCTCGCCGGTTACGGGGTCCTTGGGCGTCAGCGCCTTCTTGATGTACTCGTACGCGGCGAAGTAGGCGGCGGAACCTGGGCCGTCGCGCGCCAATGTGGCGACGGAGCCGCGGAAGACGGAGCGCACGCCGCCTTCCTTGTACAGCTGGCGCACGACGTCCATGCCGCCCGAGTACTTGGGCTTTTCGCCGGGCGCAAGCTTCTGCTGGCCCTGGACTTGCAGGATCACCTTGACGCGCTCAAAGGGGGCGGTGATGGCGGTCATGGGGATGGCGGAGAAGAAGCCGGCGGCGGAGATCTGGGCGATGGAGAGGTTGCCGTCGGGGGCGACGGTGGAGGTGGCGCGCACGATTTGCTTGCCGAGGTCGTAGCCCCAGAAGGAGACGGCGACTGTTTATGGGAGAGGGTTAGTACACATAGTTTCTGGGAAGAAAAGGGAGAGGGGAAGGTTAAGTAAGAGGGGGAGGGAAGGTGGGAAAGACATAAACATACACATGGGAGTAACACCAACAAGCGGCGCGCTGACACCAGCGTAGAGACCCCTCCTCAGACCATCCTTGGCGATAGACCTCTTGACGACATCAATGGCGCCGGTGTAGACGCCCTTCTCGGCTGTTTGGAGACGGACTTTGGCGAGATCGAAGGGGTGGCCGACGACGACGGCGCAGACACCACCGAAGCCACCAGCGACGAAAGACCTGATCTGCGAGGCGCCCGCGGAGGCGGCGGCCTTGGCCTCAGCCTTGATCTCGGCCTTGAGCTCCTCCTTGGTCTCGGGAATGTGAGGGAGCTTCTCGGCGACGACCTGCTGGATCTTGGCGCCTGGCGACGAAGTGGTCGACGACATTTTGACTGTGTGTGTATGTGTATATGAATATGTCAAAAGGAGGTGAGGAAAGGTTAGCGCAAGAGAGAGAGATCCTTCAGGTGGGAATCTTCAGTCAAGCGCCCTGTCGCAAAAAGTTGGTGATTGGTGAGATGTACCGGCTCGTTCGATCGAAGCAGCAATTGTCGTCTGTTGTTGTCCTGCAAAATGTGGGTGTGGTCTTTTTGTCTGGTCTCTTCAGCGGGTAACCGGAAACAAAAAGGTTGACTGGAGTCTTTCGGCGGGTTTCGGCGTTCGGGGACGTTAAAGGTGGGTGTACAGTATGCACGTTTAAAAAGCAGCTGTAAGCCGAGATAGTGTTTCCTGGGGTTGACTCGCGTGAAGGGATGGGATGACAGGCTGGTGGGTGGATAGGTGGGTGAGATGAGATCAAAGGCAAAGAGAGGATTAAAGAAGAAGCAGTTCGTCTGATGTGTGTGAGAAAGGAGCTCCGAACGGAGTGTATGATCAAGGCGCGCGCCGGGCTTTTGAGAAAAAAGAAAGACCGTCAACACAAATCCCGACGGCTTGAATCGCATCCCACCGGCCGTCCATTGCAATAGTCCCCGGGCCCATGAGACGTCACTTGTCCTCTCTCGCTCTCACAAACCTCGGCAAAAAGGAAGCGCACAAAGCATGTTCCCCCACCTTCTCTCCAGTTTTGGGTGGGTTCAATCCCGCAATCCGGACTTGTGTCCACCGACTGAGCACGTTAGCGCCTCTCGTCCGGCGGCGCGAAGAGTCTGGAGAAGCCTCATAATGTCCGGGTATCTACCCTACAGTAGGTACTATATATCGATGACAAGTGCCTGTGCGCAACGTGAGTAGATATCTGGACTTGACATGATTGGAAACATGTTGGCTTGCTCGTCGACGATGAAGTCGCGGAAAGTTTTATAGCGCATCTCCGAATTTCTCCAACTCCTTCAGATCATCACTAAAACCGAACTTTTTGGCTTCTTCGCTGTCTTTGCTCACTGGCGCGCGACGGCCCTGAATGGCATTGGCGGCGGACCCCACCGCGCAAGGTAGTACCTTTACGGCGGTATCCATCCATAAAGGTACCCTTTCACCGTCCAGTGGGCGGCGAGTGGGCAGTGTCACATTCCTCGGCACCCAGAATTCCCCAGGTCATCTGAGTGGACGGCCCGACTGTTTGTCTCTTTAACGCCAGGAGGCCATCCAGGAGATGGTTCAGTAAGTGTGTTCCCATGATGAGCCTTCCTCCAGTTTGCTTAAGAAGAAATCCCGATATCGTGAGTGTCACGACTCGTCGACGACGTTCACGATAACGAATTTCGCGGCGCGGTCGGCGCAAAGGGGAGAGAGGTCATGCATCATCCCTGAAACTCCGCGTGGGACCCTGTTGGGGCAGCTGGGGAGAGCTCAAGCAAAACCTGGAGCAAAGGGAGTTTCTGATTTGGGGCTTTGGGGATATCTCCATCTGCGCGGTGAAATTGTCCAATGGAACGCGACGTGTTTCGCTGCCCACGCCCCGACATGGCATCATCGTGGATATGAAGATGATCATCCAACCCCAGATTTGGTCAGATCAAGACGGTGTGCCTTATAGGTAATCGTCACGGGAGATCATGGGTGAGTGCGGTTTACCATTTCAAGCCGTCTTTCGGGCGTACGGCAAGTGGTCACGCTGGTCCTGTCGCTGAGAAAAAGGGTGATGTCCTGGCCCAATTGGTGGAAGGGCAGCCATTTTGTGAAATTTCGATGCCAAGACGTTGTACTAGGTAGGTACGCCAAAAAGTTTTGGGTCTGACAACATTCAGACATGTGAAAGTCGGGTTACAAATGTACAACCGCCCGGATATCCATTGCGTACCGTACACATGCGGCGGGACGCGTGCTGCAATACGTCAGTGGGTGAAACAACAACCTCTCCGCTGCGTCACCCACTGCCGGAAGCATGAACCGAAAGATCAAGCTGGTTGGGTCGTCTGTTGGTCGCAGATCCAAGAACATCAGTTGTTTAATACAATCACGATCCAAGCTTATGTACAGTAACGCTTTCCAAACGAACGAGGGGCCCGGCCCCAAGCTCGAGCTCAACAGTACACCCATTATGATATGGACGCAGCCACCTCGTTACAAGCCGTCGTCTCCTCTTCCCCTCATCCTCATGGCAAGATCATTAACCAACATCTCCTGTCATCCCACATTACCAGACAAGCCCCGTAACGTTCATCGACCTTGCTCCTCTAGAACAGATTGGTGCTCTGCGATTGCGAGAGAGGGCTCCGGCCCGCTCCGCACCAACAACTAGACTCTCCCTCGCGCTCAACCTGTAGCGTGATATCGATGTGGTGTCCCAGAAGATAGTTGCGCACGCGATCACGAACATCCTCCATATCCGCACCCCGGACCGCCTGAACGTGCATCACTCCCAACAGCATGTTGGCAGAGCTCTCCTCGCCCGAATTGCGATCGTCGATCCAGAACTTGGGCACCGAGTAGCCCGCGACACCTCGAAGACCTGAAATACCCGATAGCGTTTCCCGAAGGTTGTACTCGGTCTCCGGAGGGATCGTAAGCAACAGTCTCCGCGCTGAGGACATGACAAGCGGCAAGGACGAAAGAAGAATCAAAACGGCGATGAGGAAACTGGCAAGAGGATCCCACCCGGACCACGGGACAAAGTGCGTCAAGATGGTCGAGACAATGACAGCAGCACTGCCGAGGGTATCAGCCAGAACATGCAAGTAGATGCCGTGCATGTTCTCGTTGTCGTGCGAGTGCCCGTGCGAATGTCCTCCGTGGGAGTGGCCATGATCGTGCTTGTGGTCGTGGCTGTGACTGTGATTGTGACCGTGGGCATCTGAATCGCTGTGCGAGTGCGAGTGCGAATGTCCGCCACCGCCGCATGATGATCCTCCATGAGAGTGTCCGTGGCCGTGATCATGGCCATGGTGATGATGCCCAAAAGCGGCCATGCCGACCAAGTTCACCAACAAGCCCATGGTACTAACCACGAACAGCTCTCCCAACCTCTTGGTTTCCCTGCCCTCCATCATTCTTTCAATCGCCTCGAACATGATCTCTACACTGATCAAAACCAGAAACACACCGTTGGCGAAACCGCTCAGTGTCTCGATCTTGCCAAATCCGTACGGAAATCGCTCGCTGGGAGGCCATTTGCTAGCAACAGCTGCGAACAAGCCAACTGCCAAGGCTACACAATCGAAGAACATGTGTATACTATCGCTCAGGAGACCGAGGGAATCTGTGACGTAGCCGTAAAACGCTTGCACAGCCATGAAAGAGAGGTTTATTCTGTGAAAAGGGGGTTAGCAGAGGCAAGTACAGTGCTGACCGCGGAGCAGAATGGTGAACTTACGACATGAAGTAGAAGATGCGTCGAGAGTCCTTCTCCGTCATCACCGCATGGATTAACGGGTACTTGGAGGTATATGGAAGCAGAAACGCAGTGAATCTCGACCACTCAGCAGAATGGTCATGGTGCGAGTGCGAGTGCCCGTGATGCGAGGTGGCCGTGGCTGGCGGCTCAAAACCATGTCCCTTATCAAAGCCAGCGGTCGTGGGAGTGATGATGGGTCTTCCGCCAGCGGTTGAGCCTGTCCGAAAGTGCTTGATGGCCCCTAAAGGCGGAATATTGGGGCGTATCTTTGTAGGTCCTGGCCCCCCGGCATCGTGAGAGTGGCTGTGGTCATGGTCGTGATCGTGGTCGTGGTTGTGGTCGTGATCGTGCTTATGATCGTGGCTGTGGTCATGGCCATGGTTGTGGTCGTGGTCGTGATCGCGAGCATGACTATGATTATGGCCATTGCTTTGCGTCTTGTTGTGAGAGTGTGGTCCAGTTGCGCGCGAGTCCCTTCGACTGCGCGAAGAGCCCAGGGAGCTCAGGGATGGGAGAGACGGGAGCGACGGCGGTGTATGGGAATGCGCATGCCCATGGGAGTGATCGTGAGAGTGTCCGTGTGAACTTGAATGCGAATGATCGCAATGGTCGTGTCCATGGCCATGGGAGTGCAAGTGGTCTGAAGCCAAGTGATGGTGTTGCGGGTATGTCGACCCCGGCAAGGTGTAGGATGTAGCCATTATGATATTATAGCAACAATATCTTGGACAACAGTTGGCTGGGATATGTTGACGTGCGGCGTCTAGGAAAGCTTCGATGCCCCTATTATCGATCTATACCGCTCGGCATGTGATTGTCGAATAAAGATTTCAACGAGAGAGATGGCGGGCGCAAGCTTGCGTTTAGTTGTCGCTGGATAGTGTGGTGCGATAACGAAGGACGGTCTAAGTCTAGATATCAATACGGAACGATGGCATTAGCTACAAAAGCCCTTGTGCAAAGGAAAAAAAAAGAAACACTACGCCATTCGACAGGGCAGAAGCACCAATTGGCGAACGTCAATCCCAGAGAGCAATATGAAATTAAATAGAAAAAATATTGCCTACCGCCACTCTTTATCCCTGGAGTGGTCGTTCGTGTGTACCCTTATGGCTCCGAAAATCGCGACGATCGGGTCTCCTTCACTGGTGAGACATGCGGTTACGAGTTTCGGTCAGGGGAAAGCAAGAAGCCGCAGCCGATATGTACCGTGCACTCCGGTCCGGTAGGTGTCACACAGAGGGGCTGATTTTGGCTTCGGGTGCCGCGATTCGGACGGGTACGAAAGTGAAGGTAAAACCGACGACAAACAGAGGACAACGGCGATGACGGATGATGGTTGCGACAGTTAAAGAGGACTGAAGCGAAGGTGACTGACAATTCGGTGTTGTTGTTCTGCAGTGGTCCAAATGGTCAGGGCCAGTCCAGACTGAGCAAGCCGTCCCTCGTCCGGTGTCTTGCCTTCCACTTGGGTCGCTGGGCCCCCTCCCCTGGGAGCGCCTCCGCCGCCTGGCCTGCACTGCACTGGGGCTCCCGTCTTTCCCATTCGCCTGTCGCGACTTCTCGCCGGCCGCCTTCCTTTTCTGTGCCCCTGAAAGAAAGTCCATCCCATGTCCGTGTGGGGAAGACAATCGGACCCCACCGTGATGGTAACAGTCATTGGCTGTGTTTCAACAACCGTACATTGACCCCTGCGTTCGGCAGTGGCCATTGCATGAACCGGGGGGTTCTCCACGGGGAGATAATCTGTGCTAACCATCAACGCAAAGCCAATGTGCTAACGCTAACAAAGTCGATCAAGCGATGAATAACAGTGAATTCGACAATTGCTTCACTTTTGGCAACTTGGTAGGTACCTCTATGCCCTCAATGGTATCGATCGTAATTTATGAGAAGAAAACACAAACAGTGAGCTGATTTATTTATTACAAGTCTCCTTCCCAGTTGCTGTTCTGCGGCGTCATATCACACAGACACATCAAGTTTGCATCCCCGCCCCAAACCTGCAAATCCACCGATCTCCTGCGCATAAGACGGTGCAGGTGACAGCTGTCCCGTACTGTCCGCTCGGGCCACCGTCCACTGTAGCCCCAGCACTCAACCTAACCTCGCCCCTGATCTTCCCAAGCCAACCCCAAGCCACCATGTACAGAGGTACCTATACACAAACACACCACTCGTGATGGCTTCACTTCTCGTTGCCCTCATAGGTCCCCTGGTCCTTACCGGACTGGCACTACTGGTCACCTACCTAGTACTAGGACCCTCCAGATATGGCGGTCCCTCTTCAGGCAAAGGAGTGGTCGTCCACGTCCTCGTTCTCGGTGACATTGGTCGAAGCCCACGCATGACGTACCACGCCTTGAGCATAGCCAAACACGGCGGCAAAGTGAACCTCATCGGTTACCTAGGTAAGTTTGAACCATCAGCTCACCATTGTCATTACTTCTCTCATGAAACAAAATAACTAACAAAAGCATCACCAGAAACCCCCCCTCACCCCTCCCTCCTCTCTTCCCCCTTCATAACCCTCCACCCCCTTCCCCCCTCCCCCGTCCGCCCCCCATCAATCCCCTTCCTGCTCTTCGCCCCCTTCAAAGTCCTCCACCAATTCATCTGTCTATTCACTCTCCTCTCCTACCGCCTTCCTCCTGCCCAATGGCTCCTCGTCCAAAACCCCCCCTCAATTCCCACCCTCTTCATCGCCAGCCTGGTCTGCCGCCTCCGCTCCACTAAGCTCCTCATCGACTGGCACAATTACGGCTGGACCATCCTCGCCTCCACGCGCGGCCCCCGTCACCCACTAGTCTACATCGCCAAGCTCTACGAATGTCTCTTCGGCCGACTAGGCGACCACAACCTAACCGTCACGCACGCCATGGCGCGGCAGCTTCGCCAACCTCCCTACAGCATCCAGGGCGCAATGACGGCCGTGCACGACCGCCCCTCGGAGGTCTTCAAGCCGATGTGGTGGGGTCAAGCGCGCCAGGACGTTCTCGAGCGCGTACTTCCCGAAGACCAAAAGGAACTGGTACCCAGCATCATGGCGGGTACGACCAAGTTGCTCGTCAGCAGCACGTCCTGGACGCCCGACGAGGATTTCGGTATCCTTCTCGACGCGCTGGTCGCGTACGCGGCTGACCTCGTTTCCGAGACATGTCCCGTGTTGGCGGTGATTACGGGCAAAGGGCCGCAGAAAGACCTGTACCTGCAGCAAATTGAGGAACTCACCAAGAGCGGACAGCTGCCGAATGTGCGGATCGTCACGGCATTCTTGCCGTTTGAGGACTACGCGAAGCTGTTGGCTTGTGCGGACTTGGGCGTGTGTTTGCATATGAGCAGCTCGGGCGTGGATCTGCCGATGAAGGTGGTGGATATGTTTGGCGCGGGATTGCCGGTGGCGGCGTATTGTGGGTATGAGAGCTTCGGGGAGCTGGTGAAGGAAGGGGTGAATGGGAGGGGGTTTGAGAGTTATGGGGAGTTGGCCATCATCTTGAGGACGCTGTTGAGTCCGGAGGGGAGCGGAGAGTTGGAGGTGTTGAGGAAGGGGGCTGTTAGGGAGGGAAAGAGAAGGTGGGATGAGGAATGGGATGAAAAGGTTGCGAAGATTATGGGATTTGCGGCTTAGAATATTTGTCTTTCTGGAGGCTGCTGTGAAGCTGGACTTGGAGTACCTTTGAGTGGGCGATGCTTATTTGTACGTGTATCTTAATTACCTAGACTAAGACTATCCTTTCGCTGTTCATGACACCTACGTTCCTGGCTCATCAAAACACCAAGTAGAATTAGCAAATGATGGAAACTCTTGCATGTTACTCCAGATTGGGTTTCCACTACGTCGATCTCACAAACTTGATGCACTCTACTAACGAGACTTCGTTCCCTCAAGACAGCTACGTCCGTCTCAACTACAGGGGTGCACGAGGTGCTTTCCCATGATGCTAATTCAGGAACTTCCCACCACACCCACCACAGATCCCATCCCCTAACATGGCCATGATCTCTCCCCTAATCCTCTTCTCAGCATTCTTCCTCTTAATATCCAGCTGTTCCTCTTCGGTCAGCAGACGGGCATCCGCATCCGCATCCGCATCTGCGTCACCTTCACCTCCTTCCGCCATCTCCACATCGCCATCGCCATCTTTGTCCTTCTCCTTCTCGTCCTCCTCAGCAAACTTGGGATTAGGAGGAATGCATTTCCTAGCCAAGATCTCGGCCCGCATGGTCCTCGATCCACAAGCGCCGCAGTTCCTCGTGATTCCAGGCATCTGGATCGCCAGTCCGCTCGTTGTGCACACGCTGAAGAAGTGGCCATTCTCACAGCCGCTTAGGCCGCTGCGTTTGTCTTTTTGCTGTTGTTGTTGTTGTTGTTGGTGGTGGTTCTGCCGTGCTGGTCTGGCAGGTGCAGCAGGCAAGATTCTGGCGCCGCAGAGATCGCATTTCTGGCGGGCTATGGCATACGCAAACAGAGTGTTAAGCTTCTGCGGAAACTGGTGTTCGGGCGCGTTAAGGTTGATGAGATTAGAGGGGTGGTTGATGGTTACGCCGGGAACTTCGTCACCTCCGCCGTATAACCACTCGAAAAGACGGGCTTCGGTCGTCAGCCTCGATTGAGATTGTTGAGCTTCTGCTGGTTTGGGAAGAGACTTCCGCTTTGGCACCGGTGGTGGTGTCGCCGGCCTTTGAGGTTCAGGTCCACGAAGTGCTGGGTCAATGGCGTCTTCGCTGTTCTCTTTCTCTTTGGCTTCTTGCACTTCCTCGGCCTGACCCTGAGGTAATGTAGCCCCCCTCTTCCGTGGCTTGGTTCCGAAGAACACCGTTGATCGCACCGTATGCCACCCACCGCGCTCTGGATGCTGCGTGCTATGTAAACTGGCAATCATTGCCGTGACATTTGCACCCGGTGATATGGTGAGACCGTGTAGTCTAAACCGATGAGGGTGAATTTCAGGGACCTCTGGTGCCACCGTCATCGCATCTTTTCCGTTATTGGCTATGTCGATGGCATTATCATCGTCATTTCCATAGAAGTCGTCGTCGTCCAGATCTTCATCCTCATCGGACTCGTCTGACGCCACCGATGCATCATCATCTCCGTAACCCCGTTTGAAATGCATGTCAGCGGGAACGCTGACGGCCAGCTTTTGCATAACCTGAGTCACCCATTGCGGCTCGTGGGTCTTGCTAGGCAAATTAACGAGGTCACTATCCTCGTTGATCGACGTAGCAATTTCACCGTGAAGGGCCGGCACATTTGTCTCGTACCAGTCAAGATTGGAAGAGGTTGCGGACATGCGAAGAAGTGTAAACAGCGGAACGGGTGTCTGGTTCTTCAGGTCTGGACGGTGGATGACGAGGTCTGTTTCGGACATTAGTATGGAAGTAAATAACGAGACTTGATAGTGGAAACCGTACTCACCGATGATAGGATTTGTTGATGGCAGGTCAACAGCTTCGTCTATGTATGTTGTTCCACAATCACTTGACCCATGAGGCTCACAGCTGTATTCCGCACCGCCAACGAGAGCCACCTCAAATGGCTTGTAATTAAAGCCTGTGACGATAAGTCCACGACAGTACGTGACCCTGCCTGCATTCCAAACCTGTTCACGACCGTTAGCTAAAAGCACTACCGGAATAGTCAGCCGTGGTATGGCTTACAGCGTCTTCGAACTCCACAAAGGAGTCTGTCGAAAGGTGAAGACATCTGCCGTATGTGTCTGTCTCCTCGAACTTGAGTTCCGGCAGCTCTCCTCGCTTCCAGTTAGAGGCTAGCGTAATTTTGCGGAAGCCGACATAGTTCCTGTCAACATAGGAAAGAAGGCAACTACGTCCATCACCTTCTTCTACCCACGGACTGAAGTTAATTCCGAATGATGTGCCAAAGGGCACGTAGTCTGGATCCATAACCTGTCATATTGGGTAAGCTTCAGGTTCCCATGCAGAGCTTCAACTAGAAAGATACTCACGTTACCCTTCGGGTGAGGCCCTGAACACTGGAACCTCGCCACCTCATTCACATACCACACCAAACTTTCCTTGGACTCGACCAGTAGAGAAATAGTGCTTTTACTCCTGGTTTCGTCGATTTTCAGCATGCTTTGAACACTGATCAAGGCAACTTCTCGTTCATCATTTATCGTAGCGAGAAGAGCCTGGCCGGGAGCGATCTCTTTTGCCCACGCAAATCCATGGATGTTCTCCGTCAAGGCGAGTTGTTGGCCGGGCACCATCAGCCTCTCACCAACGCCCCAAAGCACGCTCCAGGAGATTAACTCTCTGCGCTGCAGCATTCCCTCGTTTGCCCTTGGTAGAATGTTGGCCACAGCACTGTCGTCTCCGTACATAGCCAAGGTTCCAGAGCCCGTCAAGATGGCGAGTATAGGTCGCCGGTTGAGCCCCAATCCGGATGGCGACCAAGCTATCCTCACAACATGGTTCATACTGCTGCCCACGCCCGTAATGGGTCCGAAACCAGCGCCAAAAGGCTGATTGGCGCGTTGATGAGCGCCGATACCCTCATCATCAGATTCATCCGCAGAGCTCAGCACATCCGAGACGTCGTCCTCGCTGTCAGAGTCGCCATCGTCGTTGCCGCTAGCAGCTGCTTGAACGTCGTAGGGAAACGGAATGTTCTGCGTCTGGAAAAGCTCCCTGTTGATTCGTGGATCGAGTGGCGGGTAAGAGACAGGCATATGTTTGCTGCCTTCTGAGAATTGGGCTCTCGGGTTGTTACGCCGACTTTTGCTCTGGCCTTCTTCATCATCAGACCAGGACGTTGACGGGGTCTCGCCATTGGGTTCCGGGGAGGAACAGCCAGGTATAGAGATTTGGTGATGCCGGACCTGTACTTGGGCGAGCTGCTCCTTCTCCTGCCGCCGTTTCGTGAGGTCTGGATACTCTGGGACGTAGACATGGACGGAGTCGTCGGCGGCTACAGCCAGCTCTCCGTCACATGAGAAGGCAATGGCACGCTTCACCAAGGGCCGTGAGTTGAGGCTGAGTTCCCTCAGGGGGAGAAACTGTGATGTGGTGTAAGCAAAAGGCCACGACGTAGGACAAGTGAGTGGTGTCTGATTGGTTGGCAATAATTTGATAATTGCGGTAGCGTATTAACTGACAATCTGCTTAGGCGGCCGGCCATCCATGCTCATGCAAAAGATTCCAGAAAATTGTGTTTTCGTACAGATATATAGTATTGCAGTACTTAATCAAAAGGCTTTGCGAGGAAAGGTAGAAAACAAAAATGGTTACGTGGCGCGAAAGCAGGTGAAATAAAAAAGACGGTGTTAGCAACGTACCTTTTGTTGGGGCTTGGGCTCGTCGCTCATGGTGATGATTGCCTCTTTGCCCGTGGTTAGTACCTAATTTGTGTGATCAAGCAAGCACCCGTCTAGAGTTTGTTTGTAACAAAGAATATCATATCGGTTCTCCACGAAGGTGTGAATTAGTCGCCAGGATGGCGGGATTCGGAGGGCAAGTGCAATGCGCTTGCTGTTTGGATGTAAGTGAGTGAATGGTTGAACTTTCCACTTTGGACGACGAAGCACGACCAAAGCATGAAACAAAGCATGAACTTTGCCTGCCCCACCATGTCCGGTGCCAACCCTAACCCTTCGACGTATGTCGAAAGAAAGGTCAACGGCTCGAGCTCTGATATCTGGCCTGTGTTCAACATCACCAATCCATGGGCACACCTAGGTATACCGAGCCGAAGTGCAGTTTGCACAAAGGCAATAAGGAATAACATTATTTGTAGGTTTTATGATCCATCTCTCCCGCTGCTTTACTTCTGCGCAGATTCGAGCCATGACCCCATCTGCCATAATACTGCACATCCGACAACAGCTCCCAGCGCAGAAAGCTTCCTCATCAACCAGTTATCATCCGTAAGAGGTTTGGCAAATTGGCTCTTGTGAGTCAAGATGGTCTCGTTGTTTGTCTCTTTCGAAGTCTCGGTAGCGGTTGTGTCCTCCTTCACGACCGAGATGGCTTCCTCTTCATCTGCCTTTTTCCTCAGCGCAGCAATAGTTTTGCTCAGGGCAAGCATGTCCTCTTCTAGGGTCGTGTTTCTGGACCTATCAACCTCCACATTTTGTACGTTGCCGAAGAAGTCCGTCACAAGGCGGCTTCGTGCTGCCTCGGCTCCTCCCGGGAACAAATCGTAACGTACTCCCGCGTTTGAGTGAATCTTCTCGTATGTGTAGCTGTCAAAGAGATCACCGACCGTCTTTTTGCTGCTTGTGTCTCGGACTTCGTTTTCGAGGAACTCGAGGTTATAATAGGTATATCGATCAATGACCGCAACTCCAATGTCGTTATCGGCGTGATGGGAATAAGACGACTGGTCGAGCTCGGAAGAACCGGTCGCGATAATGTTAGGGGAGTATAGTTTGCTGTACATGGTGTTGGCTTGGCAAGTGTCAATCATGAAGAGAATTTCGTGGTATCTGGTCGCAAGAGCAGTTAGCATCATCTGAGGGCTTGCGCAAAGCGAAGGTATAGGGTAACACACCTCTTCTTCTCCCACATTTGCTCGAAAGCATCCGCCAAATCAAAGGCGCCGATTTCCTCGGCATCCTGGAATTTGAGGAACTCGTTGCCTCCGTGTCCCGTCATGTACACCAAAATGTTGCTCCGATCGTCTGTTAATAACCTCTTACTTCGTGGCATCTCATCGCCCACGCGATCAGTTAACAGACGGATGAAGTTTTCGACCGTCACTTCATATCCCCTATAATCGACTTCGATGTTGTCGCCATAGAGATCGACGGCGCGGTCGGCATTCGAGTACACTGTTCCGGGGAAGGCATTTCGGGGATTGCAGGCCATGTCATCCGGAAGCATGAGGATGATCTGCGAGTCGGGAATCCCAAGACGCTTCACGGTGCGGTATATGGACAGCACATTGGCAAGATGACGGTAGTTGAACCAAAACCGGGATGTGCAGACGAGGACGGCCCAATTACTCGTGTGCTCGGCCTCGACAACGGCGGCGGTGCCGAGCAGCATCGCGCCCACGAGGGCCGGCAGCCGAAGAATACTGCTGAGCTTCATCTTTGATTTGGGTCCGAATCCGAGATTTCGAGATCGGTGGCGGTACCTCGGCCAAGTATCGCCGGATGTCGTAGAGACCGGGAGGAGGGACTGTCGTCGGGTGGAGAGGGGTCGAGTGTCGCGTGGATGGGGGTTCGGATGGCAGGTATTCTGATTTCAAAGCGTTTTCGTATCTGTCGTCCCTTCGCGACCCATGATCGAGGCAGTCGGCCGCTCGGTTCTTGTGTCGTCGGGTTGTGTGGATGAGTGTTGAACGGGATGAAAGTGCGGAAGGAAGCGTGCGTGTCGAGAATGGTCGTGCAACGCACTGAGCGCAGAATTCCGGGCCAATCCCGACTGCGTTGCGGTGCCTGCAAGCTGTCATGGGTGCGTTCGTTTAGGCGGCTTTGGGCCTGACAAGGCCTGGTTACCTATTGCTTGGCGTAATGAACGATTTCAGGGGTATCCTCGCAGCCCTTGCCCCCCCCCGGCGACGCCAATTGAGGGGTGCCGCTTTCCCCTGGATGGCGAGCTAGGCTTGGCTGGAACAAGAGCTTGAAAGCTTCAAAGATCATCTGACACAAGCGCATCCAAAGTGTACACATTTCGGTGCAAGTTTTCTCGTTGTCATCCGGCAAGAAAGAAAATATTCCGAGGTTCAAACTCACGTTCTCGGTTGAACTTGACGTCGGAGCCATTTCACTACCGGCATGCCGGTACGGGCATCACAAGTAGGTAGGTAAGCTTGCAACGAAATTCTGAGTGGTAAAATACAGGTATTCTCAAGCCCGTTAGTTGACATTGCTCTTCAGCACATAGACAGTTTCCCATCCACAATCTCTACCTGCTACCCACCACACATCATGATCCCACAACCTACAAAAGTCACACGTCCAATCAGTACCAGTTAAACCACCACATGTGATGTGAAGTGACGACAGGATGCATATGTTAATAACCCCAAGGCATCCGAGGTTTACGTTTAGGTGGATGACAAGGAGGGGGGAGTATGGATCCAGATGGTGGGAAGTTCCATCTCTATTACTAACCGCATCTCCATCTCTCTATGCTGTATATTCCGCGGGTCTTTCTCTCTTTTGCTTATAAACGTGAGCCAACAACTATACATAGACCCTGGATGCAAACAACCTCTCCATACCAAAAGGTCACTCCCACGGAATCAGTTATCCTCAGTTCCGCACTCTCCGCAGTCCCATCCAGTGTCTGGTCAGTTGATGTTATTCGCAACCGGCCTATATATCAGAATCAGGCCAGAGCTCTGCCTCTCTCGCGAGCGTGGCACGTTCTGCGTCCGAGTTCCCGGTGCAAGCCAGACCATCCGAACAAAGATATCACGCCAAGAAGGAGCTAAACGAGCAATTACCCGGCTCATTGAAAGGTTGGTCGCCAGCCGGACTTTTGACTTGTCAGGGTTTCCCGTCGTTTCTTCCCAGCAGCGCGCTTTGATGTCGGTCCTGAAGTCTGACTCCCAGTGGAACATCGGCAGCTTCCATCCTTCTTTCTCTTGACGCTGCACGTTTCCTCCACCAGTGTGCGCTAATCCCCACTTCGAGAGCCGCTACGCTGCCCTGGCTGCTACTTTAAACTGGCTGCAGCCCCGCTTGTGTATGCGTCAACTCTATTAACATTAAGAAGTATTAGAGTCCGATCGAGAGGGACAGGACTCAACCTTGCAACACCTTCACGCCTACAACCTGGTCGAAAAGGCTGCCAGTGGTCCGGGCATTACAATATTTACGAGGGGCTGTTGTTTACCTCGCAGAAATCCCAAATCGGACGCCGGTTCTCGCATCGCAATCCAAGACCCTAAGTGACTAATTCTACATTTTGGCTTGCGGCGTCTGGTCGGACAGCCGGTACCTACAAGTAGCCTTCCTTCCCTTCCAGTTCCTCTCGCGTCCCCAACTCCGACTATAAACTCCCATCCGACTACCGTCTCTTTGTCCGCTCCAATATTCCAACCACCCGCTCTCAGTCCACACCCCAGTCGTCTTCTACCGGTCGATCAGGTTTTACACCGATACCGTACTCAGCCCCAGCCTCGTTTTCTAGACGACTGCACAGATATCGCATCTGCTCCGTTCTGGTTCGAAGAGGCCGTGGCTCAGCCCTGACAACTTCTCCGCAACCCATCGTCATCGTGGACCTGTCCTTCTCAGTCAAAGGGACGTCTCGCCTTTCTCCAAGAGCCTGGATCCCGGCTTTGCTCCCTCATCATAGTTCCACCTATTACACACAACCCTACGCGCGACATCGGACCCTGAGTCCCCAGTCCTGAAACCATCAGCCATACATCATTCCTTTGTCCGGAACGAGAATCCCTACGCCCATATAAAGCACCAGCTGCTGTTTCAACGTCTCTCAACACCTCACGTTTTGTCTTGGCCATCAACACACCAAGATCCACATAATACCATCATGGGCAAGCCCCCAGCATACCTTTTTGTTGTGAGGTAAGCTGAACTTCTGTGCACCTTGATGGCCACGCCCTTCCTTTCTGCGTGGCGTCTTGCGGTCTTCGTGTCTCCAATCGTGTCCGGACGTAACTAACCACGCCATGAAACAGGCACGGATTGCGCCTCGATGTAGCTGACAAGAACTGGCATCTCACATCGCCGACTCCCTACGACCCTCCTCTTACATACAGTGGCTGGAACCAAGCCAAAAACCTCGGAGCTCGGATAGGGAACATTATCCGAGAGAGAGTCAAGGAGGACGAGACAGCTGCCAAAGCCGCAGGGCAAACCAATCCCACGGCAAAACCGAAGCGCAAACGGTACGAAGTCGTCATCCATAGCTCCCCGTTTCTGCGATGCATCCAGACCTCCGTTGCCATCAGTGCCGGTTTGGCACAAGACTCGGCCCCATTCGGACCCTCTACGGGCGGCGATAACAAAGAGCTTTCGGGTAGCTTTGCCCATAGTCACCGAGCAAGGCCATCAACCGCGTCCGATCCTGGCAATGGCCCGGCACCTCTGAAGATAGTCCAAGGGCCAGTCATCCGCAAGTCTGTCCTCCGGCTGGACGCTTTTCTGGGCGAGTGGCTGTCTCCTGGCTACTACGAGTTCATCAGCCCACCTCCCGAGTCTGTCATGATGCTTGCAAGCGCCAAGGCAGATCTCCTCAGACGCGAAGATTACAGCAGCTACCCTAACTTCAACGCTTACAATCACTCAAACCTCCAAGGGCAGCTTTGGAGCCCGACTGCGGTGCGCACGCACAGCCCTCTTTCCCCTACAATTAGCTCTGTTGATCCTCTGGAAAAGGATGACCTTTCCAGTGTGGCCAGTTCTCTACCTAGGAGTGAGAGCGCTAGTAGCCAGAGCACATGTCAGTCCCAGCCCGACTCTATCGTGCAGTCGGCTACTCAACCATTTCCAGCCATGGGCTATGTTCCTCCAGTTCCGCATTATGCAGTCAACAACAACAACACAATCCCTCTGGGCTACGTCGCACATGCTCGGGATGCGTGCTGTGATATTGACTACCAATGGGATTCGATGCGGGCTCCTCTGAACTGGGGCGACGGGGGTTCCTTCCCAGAGGAATGGACATCGATGCATAGAAGGTTTGGCGCAGGTATCCAAATGCTGGTTGACTGGTATTCTACGGCCGAGCACCCTACCAAGATGGTCACCAAGACGGTTTCGCGTTTCGGCCGGCCGGTCCAGGCCCAGGAATCTGACGACAGTGAGGACGTGGAGACCGAAGCCATCGTCATCTTAGTATCTCATGGTGCGGGATGCAATGCATTGATTGGCGCCATCACCCATCAACCTGTTCTGGCAGATGTTGCAATGGCGTCACTCACAATGGCTGTGCGGAAGCCGGATCAGGAACTGCATGAGAGCATTGAACGATGCCAGAAGGAAAAGACGCCTATCCACCACTACTACGATCTCAAACTGTTTGCCAATACAGATCACCTTCGCACTCCTGGTCAAGCACCCAACCTGTCGCGGTCTACCTCTATCTCTATCGCTAGCGTCGCCGCTGCCCGGAACCGCTACACCCACTCCCACTCTATCTCTACGTCGTCTACATCGAACTTCTCTTATCAAGACATTGTGGAAGGGCGAGGGGGTGTGTCTAACAGCCCCCTGAGCGCCAGTCGCAGAGGTTCTAGCGGCTCCTCCACGACCCCTAGGTTTGTTTTCGGTACCTCCAATGCCAGCAATGGAAATGGAGGCGGTATCACGGTCGGAAGTGGCGTGTCATCGTTCGGCTTGAGCAAGCCTTCGAGTCTGTCAACAGGGCTTGGACGTAAGCCGTCTATGGGACTGTGGTCGCCAACCAGCCTCCGTAACAGTACTGGATTCGACGATGACGATGACGACGACAACATGGTGTTGAATTTTGGCACTCCGGCAAACGATAAACCCTCTACTATGAAGTCATGACCCGATCGAAAGCAAGCCGGCAATTAGTTTGATGACATGTGCAGGTAACTACCTTTTGCACAGATTTCCTTGGTTGTATTCATCTACATGAGCATATGGGATAAGCGGGCGTTTTGGAGTTTTTTCACCACTTTGTCTTGTCGCGATACCGGAAGATGGTATCTTCTTTTGGGCGTGAAAATTGGTGAAACTTGGGATATCTTTGGATATGGTCCGGGCAGTAGGGAAAATGGAAGAGGAGAAGAGAAAGAGGGTAGGATACATTCCGGGTGCACACCCTCACAGGAGAATGAACCTACTCGGCTTACATGTCTTGCTTTTATTTGCTATGGCTCTATGGATATGGTATGACGGCGCAGTCGGTCTTTTTTTCTCCTCTCCTCATTCTCCCAAGCATTAGTTAATATGTATCTTCATCATAAGGAAGTTATTATTTTGGGAATCTCACAACAAGGTTGCCTTCTCACTTGTCTGTGCACAACCTGTATGTACGTACACAACCTACAGCCGAGCGAAGTCGGAGATGACAATAGCCACCAAAGCGTCTGAAGCATTGGCCGCGACGTCATCTGGTGTGATGTCGAACATCAAAGCTCCTTGAGGTAAACAAACATATTTGGAGAATGAACCCGATTACACTGCTTTAGTTAGAACTCCTCTCACTACCTACTGTGTATGAATGCGATTTAATCTGTGACCCCCCGCCCCCCACTCCCCTCCTCTTGCCTGGCTTTGCTGACATGACTCCGTTTCTTTCTGTTTAAAGATAAATTTGAAGGACAGGCTGTTTGGATTTCGTTTCAACAACATGCCACATGTTGTTCGAACTTGATAAAGCCCCTTGATCCGGTTGGCGGTGTCGGTTCACGGGATTGAAGTCGGAGTTCTGGAAATTTGTTTTCTCCCAGTTTCTTTTCCTCTTTCTCGTTTATTTTAGATGGTAGTTGTAGGTAACATCCAACCAAAACGAAGGCGAGCGAGCGAGTAATGGGGGCCCTGGTCATAACGAAACGGAAATCGAACGGCCATCGAACTACCGTACCTACACTCCTACAGTACCTGGTACGTACGGGCTGGCGCAGCCGAAACATAAGCATGGGTAACGATATGGGAGAATGAAAGAAAGTGGAAGGAAACGATTCTTTGTGGAGTGTTTTACCCGCGCCACGGCGCCGCGGCCGCTACCGTACAGTATGCAGTTGTTGAATCCATCCGCCTTAACCCCGGCGCGTCCCGGGTTGCCCGCCGAAGCATGGACCCCTAGGGCCCACTTTGCTACTACGGATCTCGGGAGGATCTCGGGGGGTCGGGGGTATCTTGGCGCCCGTGCCGCTCAAGGGAGGGCCCACGGGGGTCAGTGTTTTGTACACCAACGGCCAAAGGGAGGCACGGGGGGTTGGTTCGGGGGGTAAAAAAAAAACGAGTCTCTGATGTCACCCTAGCCCACTCATCCCTTCAAGTTCAGAAGACGAAAAGTTCACGGTTCCGCAACAGAAACATATCGGATCACCGCTGGCTTGTGAGGCTGGTTACTTACTCTATGGAGAGGAAGGCAAACATTTTCTGTTGCCCGTGCTGAGTGCTGCTGCCTGTCCATCTTCGGGGTCTGGGACTGATGGGTTCCGTCATCTCTATGGTAGATACTTATCATCGGTGGTGGGATGTTTCTGGCCCTTACTCGGCAGATCTTCTGGCACTTCTGAGCAGCAAGGCAGATCAGATCAGGTCAGACTCGGGAGTTTTCCAATCCAATGCCATTTCCATGGTCGAAAACGACGAGACCCAATCCCATTGCGAAACCAAACCAGGCTTTTCTTTCAAGTCTGGGCCATTCATAGGTTTCCTTCCGATATCTTATCTTGTCATTGCGCCCACTCAGGGACCCATTGATAGACGGTGATGGATACCACATCAGCCCTGCCACTGCCCGGTCAAACGTGCGGTTGTGTCTCTGCACCCTGCTGAGGCAACCATGCTGAGCAACTCACGTAGAGGCCGCAGAGGTGCAGACTGGGACACTGAATGGAACCATAGACCCCCCTCGACTCTTGCTCGATAATCCTGTCCCATCAGCCCATCCATATCCTGACTTCTCGGTCGCATCCTGGACACTCTGAGCAAGACGTTTCGGCCACTCGTTCGGCCTCCTGCTCCTGTTTCGCGGCATCCAGTTTCTTCTGCGGACCTGCGGCTCCATCCGGGACTTGGCTTTGTACAGACGCCCATCATCCATGTTACATGTGCTATCAAGACGACACATAACGTCACCGCCGCTCTGTTGGTTGTTGCGGGCGCATCCGCCGTGTGCGCGGACGGCTCGTTGGGGGTACGGTAGCGACCTACTAACGTAGCTACGACGCTACACTTGGCATCCATGACCACCACAACACAAGGATCTGCCATGATTTGAATCACCCAGCCAACCTGGTCCGCCCCTGAGAACAGACATCTAGAACCGTTATCCTGATCTGAGTTGGACTTTCTCTTACCTGTGACACATCTGAGATACTGTTGTGGAGGGCTTCTTTATATACCGTGGTCCCTTTGGTCGTCACGCCCGGCCTACCTACCTTTTCCCAAGCTTCATCAGACAATCGAGCACCTGCGATATCGCACCATACCAACCTACGGCTTTGTTGGACAAGCTTTCTCTATTGAATTGAATCCGATCCGAACAACTTATTGATATAACATCCTTCAGACGGCGACCAGATGGGTCCTACAAGTGCCATGGACTCGTTGCCCAACGAGGTATGTTATCGCAATGTTATCCAGGCCTTATCACTTACACGGAATCCCCTCTATTTGCACCTTATCGCACTAGCGCCAAGCTTCAAATCCGCTAACAAACACCCCCCCGAAACCCAGATTCTGAACGACATCCTCGACCTGCTTCCAACTCGCGCTCTTCTTCCTCTCATTCGCGTGAACAGCCATTTCTACTCGGTCGCTTTGCACATCCTCCACCAGCGCCTTTTGCAGGCCGCTGCCCTCCCAGAACACCGCCTCATTCTCGAATGCTACCACCCAAGCGCGAAGCTCTCGACCCCATACCTCTACTGCGATTACCTCCGCACAGATAAAATCGGCGCTGGCCCCAATGGCGACAAGGAAGCCCACGGGCCCGAACCCGAGCCGACTCTTGCCGGATTGAAGGGGCTATACTCGCACTTCAGACCCGTCGTTCAGGAGGAGAATCGCCGACCAAGGCTACGCTATCCAAGACGTTCGCAGCAGCAGCAGCAAGCCAGCAACAACAATGGAGCGCCGTCCACAGAAGAGGTCGAGGACCACCGACCGTCCGAGGAGGTCTTTCTCGACGAAGGCGAGCTTTTCTCTCAACTCTGCTGCACAACGAACTTGGTCAAAGTCGGACCGAAGCCCGGCTTTTTCCTCAGCAACGTCAACGTAAGCGACGGCGTCATGCGTGTCTGGCGCAGCTGGCTATGCGATCAGACCAAAACCCCGACGTCATCAGTATCGTCATCAGCGTCTTCATCCACCACAGATCTGCACGGTGGTGCCAAGCGAGAAGCAGCAACACCAGCAGCAGTAGCAGGGAAGGCACTTGAATCGCCCGAAGAAAGAGCTGCCAGGCTAGCAAAAGCCAAAGCGGCCCGCGCCGTTCTCTGGGCCGACCCCGAGCGGAACGTTGGCGTCCGCTTCCGCGTCGTGGAGAAGCCGACGGACGACTACGTCAATAACCGCCACTACCGGCGCGAGCAGCCGCTGCTTGTGCCGGCCGACGAGGCGTACGATGAAGATGAGCGACCGGTTGCCTACCAGCTCGAATTTGACGAGGTGCTGGTGAGGTCGAGCAGGCTGCTCTTTATGATGCAGAAGAGCGAGGAAATTAGCGAGGGTGCGGGTGGGAACCATGAAGGTACGGCTGTCATTGTGTCTTTTGCATGATTGCGAGCTTTGTCCCTTTTGCCCTGTTCTACGTGATCCGATTCCCCAACAGAAGCAACAAGCTTGGGTGTCTAGGAGGGGAAAGAGAAAGAAAGATGGGAGGTAAGTAGTATGGTTGCTTCAAGTGATGCCCGTAGTCACATGGGTGCGAAGGCTGGACGGAGCAAGGTGTTGTGGTGCGATAAACCGGTTCACCACGGTTCGTTTACCCCCATCTCCTGCAGTTCGGTGTCCTTGCCCATGTGACTGCGAGCAAGGCTAGATGACAACCACTGTCTTACGGAATCGGGCTACCTGAATATGGGTTGTATCAGCACAAATTCGGATGTTTGAAGAGCATTAGCTGACACTTTCTCCGTGCAATAGCGGTCTTCATTGACCCAGCCGGCCCAGTCCCAGTTCCAGTCCAGATGATCTTCTGGCCTTCGATGCTCATTGGCGGGGACTCTAATACCTTCCATTGGAACCACATGAGCGCTCGGGAGATGACTGGTCGGGCATAATTTGACTGAAGAGGATTGCAGTTCTTGGTGCAATCAAACACCATCCGCTTTCTTTCTCACAAATTGCTGGACATGGAAGACTGTTGCCACCTGCAATGTTCTGTCCTCTATTCCTCTCATACAATTATCAGCGTCTGCCGAGGATAGACGCCATCTCCGCTTACTTCTTTTCTGTTTTTACTTTTTTACTTGGGCAACAAGATCTTCCCAACGGAACAAGACCATTCGAACACCGATAGACAATATGCACTACACGGTACAGATGGTATAGACAGTAACACGGGATACGACATGGTGATGAGGGGCTACACGGGGCGCTCAGACAGATACAGATGCCAATATGTTTATGGCTGATATGAGTTATGAGTTTACGGGTTTTGAAAGAGGTTCCTGGGTCAGAGTATGATTTGGGCAAACATTGTATTTGTTTTTAGTCACTGGCATACGAGTCAGACATTTAATTGAAGCTATGACAATTTCTCCTCACCGCACTGGATATGGCAAAGTCTCACATTGATAGATGAGCGACGCCTTATACCGTTTTCTTGTGCTAGCTGAAGATTTCACCTTCTTGGTTTCCCGCGGCCGCTTTGAACATCGCGACATAAAGGAACGAGATGAATGGAATGGAATCTTCAACTGTATATAGCATGGAATAAACTATTACGTCCCTTGGAATCGCATGTTACATTCTAACAGAATCATCAAATCTTCAACAAAACCGAGGGAGGGAAGACCGTTCAGCTTCCCAGCCCTTAAGACTTTCCCCTGTCCCTTAGCCCTCGAGAACCACGCCTTTGACTCGCACTTCCCCACTTGACCTATCACGAACATCGGCTCCTCGTCGGTCGTTCTCGACGTGTGGTTATGGGTAACACTCTAACATCCTGAACTCGTAGGTGAGCTAAACGCTTTGAACGGCCACAACGTTACCGCTTGGATGTGATAACATATGCCAGCCAGCACCCGTCATTCAGGCGGGATCCTTGGGTTTCCATTTGGATTTCTGATCTTTCGTCCGATCTGAACTGTCATCGTACATCAGAACTCGTCCTGCCCATTTCCTCCAAAACTAGTTATCGGCTTCTTCTTTTATTCTTGCTATTCATCTTGAACATCAGTTTACCTTCGATCATATATTTTGCAATGATGCGCCAGCCGATAATCTAAGGTACGTGCTCTGACAGTTGATATCTCTGTAAGTAGCCAGGCAAAAAAAAAAAAAAAAAAAAAAAAAAAAAAAAAAGAAAACCCAAACGAGCAACTCAGCGGAGCGGGAGGAGTATGTCATGGGGGAGGGGGAAGTTGAATCCAGCAGGGTATGTATACACACACGCAGTCAACGGGAGAAGCTGCTATTTTTGGAGCAACGTAGTACTATAGGTGTAGACATATGTACATACAAATAACTGTACCAGCTGAGCTGGGCTACCGTCTGTATTTCCACGTAGGTAGAGGTAGTAGTGTCCTACGCGGTACCTGAATCGCCGCGTCTGAGTGGCCGGGGTTTTCGTTTCAATTTATATCCATCTACATACCCACATGGAAACAAAGCGATGGGTGAGAGAGAGTTTATAGTAGTTCTCGTGTGTCCAGCCACCAACCGTTCCGGCCGTAGGATGAGTACCTATGTACCGCGGACCAGAAATACGAAGTAGGTAGGCAGCGGGTTCCCGCGATGGGCGGTTCCAGCCTTTGATTGTGTGGATGGATGGATGGATGGATGGATGGGATTCGTTTCCGATCTTTGATGTGTGGTTCTATCGCCCTTTTTTTCCTTCTCGGTGTAACCAACATCTTCTTGAATCTTTGATGGGCTTGGGAGGGAGTGACAGGAATGGGATGGTGGCGATGCGGGCCGGATATAGGGAGCTGATTCCGGCCCTTGTGGAAGAGGGCGCTGTATCTGCTGAAGAGTGAGTAAGTTCGAATGAATGTCACCTATACACAGAATGAAGCGTCATAATCTGAAAATTGGAATAGAGGTGATAACATGGAGAGCAGCGAGGGCGAAGCGGAGAGGAGGTGGAGGTGGAAGTGGAAGTGGGCGCCCTTTGATCAATTCTCCGTTCAGGGACTGCACTAACAATATTCTGGGCAAGCCCCTGAGCGAAGTAAACAATGGAATGGAATCCCCCAGGTACCTCCTCGCTGCCTCTCCACTCGAGTCCGCCAGCAACTAGGAAAGAAGGTGGTGTATCTTTCCGACGTCGTGTCCTCGTGTGAGTGTGATGAAGAACGGAAATTGATGTTGTCCCTCCTTGGGACCAAAACAGGGCGTCAAGCGCAATATAATAAAAATGGCATTGCTGCTTTCCTGGACACTTGTCGACACATTGAGCTTCCATTCCTTGGTGTGGTCGCAGGGCTTTTTGTGTACGGGCGTAAACCAGCTGCGGTTCCACTGTGACGGTGTACCCCTTGCAGCAGAGACACCTCACAACCCCCCCTGTGGCACACCCCCTGTACGTGCTATGGCTCGCTATTGTCCCGCGTCCAGGAGCGCAGAGATTCTGATCTTTTTCAACAACGGGGTTGGATGAGTCGGCATGTTGTGACTTGGTCCAATGCTGTCCGACAGGACAGAGAGGTAATGACTGGATGTTGTGTTCTCGTGTAAGCAATTTGCGACGGGAGACGGCGATTTACCTGCGAAAAGCGCAACAATTCGTTGACGATGAAGGGAAGGAACTGCTTGGAGGAGGAAGACCCAGAGCTGGCTGAACGGGAAGGTGCAGGTGCCGTGACACAGAGCACTTCTTTTCTTCTTTCTCTGTTTCTCTATTTTCGTTGGAGGGATCCAACCCGATGCAGTTTCTCCTTCTCGCGAGCCGCGCTTGTCCTCTACTAGATGTACCTTTACCGCACAGCATTTTTGACATATGCATCTTTCTTTCGTTCTCTTACACACCAGAGTCAGAGGGCGGGTGAGGTGGGGTTCTCGTCTTGCCCGAACACGACGGGCCAGAACCGTCACCAATGAGTCTCCCTTGGTGAAAATCAACCCCTCTTCTTCTTTTCTTTTGTCAAGCGCACGATCAGACTGGCATCCTTTTCCTGCAGTATGAGAGGACCAAAGCTCCCACAAGAAACCGATGCGGAACAGGTCAACGCCGTGGCTCCCGAGACATTGGCCCCCCCTCCCGCTTCAAGTCCCGTTTCAGCTCGCTGAGAACAAGGTGGTTGAGCGTGCAACCGACTACTTGGGTGTCCAGGGGTGTTCATGACGCCGGCCTGATGATCGCCGTCGACCCGACCACCCAAAGGCTCGCTTGCAACTCATATCTACCCTCGCCAGCAACGTATCGGGACGGGTCCTTATTATCCCTGACGCTGTGAATCTTGGGGTTGCTTCCTACACCCGGCCAGCTATTCGTTCGCGACTCGGGGGGCTTCTGGGTACGGCGTGGATACTCGGCGGTGCGACCTGAGCTAGCGGTCTTTCTGTCGCTAAGAAAAGAAAAGCACATGACATCTAGCTCTTCAGCTGCGCGAGTAGCAAGTGTCTTAAGCATGTCAGGTACATTTCTGATCATCTATCACTGAAGGGATTCCTTTTTCTGAAGTCGGGTTGGGGTGGAGGCGGAGCCCAGCAACTGGGAGGTTTGAGAAGAGGGAGCCAAAGACAGGGCGAGAAAGAGCTGTAACATTCCTTTTCGAACTTTCCCAAACGAATCGTTTCCCGCCAGGATGGTAATCATCTACCCTGTCAACAGGTAGGGATCGTACCCATCTCTGTCTTGCCTTGTCCGGAACTGTTCCGGCTTTGTGTTACTACAACCTATGCTCCCTCATGGCGCATTTGATCGCCATGGGTCCTCCCCCTCGAGGTTCTCATGCTGACTAGTAGCTCCATTTGTCTCTTGATTCCTTGTCAAGCTCGGCCAGATGTGGGCGTCAACATGTGGCAGAGAACACGAACGTCATGAGCAGGGCTCCCAGTCTCACAAGTGTGAAGTGTGCCTGATCGTGTGTGGGCCTCCTTCTGTGTGACATGTTCCGTCCGTTCTCTTAATACCGTTGTCCAGTAACCCTTACCTTGCTCATGTTTCCCTCTTTGCTCCTCTTTGACAGTCCGTTCCTCGTTTGTGTCACTCGACTGCTTCGTTATCGACTGCTGGACAGCGGCAACCGGAAATCAACACTCGCTCTGGCAACAAGCAGCTGGGTCGTGCTTTGGAATCAACATCTTTGGACATCGAGCTTGCTCGGCTTGGTACTCAGGAGATGGACAGCCGGGATATACTCGGCCTCAGCATGGCGTTGCCTCCGCCTCCCCTTTCGAGGAAGGATCTTACTACCAAGGATCCTTCCAGGACACCTTCTATTACAAGTCCGTCAGATATAAGGCCTCTTACAACCACGTCACCACCACCAAACAGACCACTACCGCCAACACCAAGCTCAAAGAAGGGTACAGCACATAATCGATCTGGATCAATGTCTAGCACTCTTATCTCTCCTAGAAGTCCGCCGCCGACTCGCCCATCGCCCTTAAAATCGCAAGCTTCGCTGAGCACGATCTCCGAAGCACGGTCAGAAAGAGCGTCATCACTAGGGAAGAAATCTGGGCATTCAAGACTACAGACGCAATCTTCATGGACATCTCTAGCTTCAACGACAAGGACCATCAAATATGGGCGAGGCAAGCACAGTGACATTGAGCTGGTACCGCAACCAAGCGATGATCCTGAAGACCCATTGGTAAGTTTATATGCCTTTCTGCCACCCACCATGCAATTCCACAAGCTCACGTTTTCAGAACTGGCCCCGCTGGCGTAAGGAGTCCAGCTTTTTTGCTCTGCTGCTGGTGGTAGCTTTGAATGGAGTCATGAAGACAGCCTTCATTAGCGTAAATGCTGAGGCGGCCAATGGGCATCGTGTATCATACATTGCTGCCGCGGCGCTGACAGGTGTTCCGTTGATTCTATCAGCTTTTACAGGACTCATCAGTCTTGTGACATCGAGAATATGCGGGAAAAGACCGATATACCTTATCTCATTATCACTGGTATTCATCGGAACCATATGGAACACCAGCGTGAGGACCAGCTACAGCCAATGTCTGGCCGCAAGAGTTTTTCAAGGTTTGGGATGGGGTGCATTTGATACCCTGGTCCACAGTTCCATTTACGATATGTTCTTTGTAAGTCCAGCCTCACTTCCCTCGAGCTTATTCTGTACACAACTAACGTTTTCAAGGAACATGAACGCGACCTCCGGGTGTCCATCTACACCATTGTTGCCATCACAACCACATGGGGTCCACCCCTGCTTGGCGGGATATCATCACGAGGCCCGACTGGGTTCGAGTTGCAGTTCACAATCCTCAGCTGCTTTTTGGTCCTTGCCGTGCCGGCCATTGCCTTGGGTGTGCCCGAGACAGCATATGACCGCAATTGTACACTACCGCGGATTGATGAGGGTAGTGAAAGTCCCTATAAGGCTTCCATGTGCCAGGGTATCAGACGGGACCGTATCATTGATACCATCAACGACTACATTGTGAAGATAAAACCATACTCCTACCGTGGATCGGCAGATATGGTCACTTTTCTCCAAGCACCTCGTGCTTTCATTGCACCAACTACACTTATCCTCTTCTTCACATCTCTATTCCCGTACTCATCGCTATGGGCCTTCAGCTCTTCGCTCTCTCTTCTATTTCACTCCACCTATACTACAACCACTATCGGTGTCCTCGTGACAGGCCCCTGGCTTCTCGCCACCGCTACAGCGGCCTTGTTCACGCTCCTCCCGTTGTTCCTCCCTCGTTTACAGTCACAGTTCCCCGTTTTAGCGTCCATCCCAACGCACTTCAACAACAAGCTGAATACGGTCGCCATCACAGCTGGTTCTCTCCTCGCGTTTATCGGCATCCTCGCCTTTGGTCTCCATACAGACGCGAGAATCCACGATGGCGAGATTCTGACGACGAACCTCTCAGCAATTAGTTTCGCTCTCGGTCTACTCGCCGCAGGGGCGTACGTCCTCGACGCCATCTCCCGCCCCTTGATCCGGTTGAGCACGGCCTCGGCTTCCTCCTCCAATAATCATACCGTTGATACTAGGACCGCAAACGATATGGCAACCGGCGTCGCCTGTTGGAAGACGCTGTTTGCCGGGATTTTCGTCATTGCCGTCCCCAGTGGCATCTCAAAAAGTCCGCGTAGCAGCGAGGTTCTTTCGTCGGGACATGGGCTGAGAGATATGTGTATTGGGTTTGCGGTGGCACAGGTAGTCATTGTGGCCGTAGCGGGGGGTGTTTGGTGGTTCTTTGGTGAGGGGGTTAGGAGGTGGGATGGCAGGGTGATGAAGTTGGAGGCTTCAGGGGTGGTGGGCAAGGGAACCAGTGGGAGGGAGGGGAGCTTTTTCGATACAGACTAAAGGACTTCGAGAACAGCAAACGGGTTTGGATAAAGGAAACGGTATGACTGCGATGAGTGATGATGAGCATGGGTACTCTACGGATATTGAACATATAGGACACTCATTTATGATCCACGGATGGTTTACGGGGAAAAGGAAATGGTGTACAGGGTAGAACATATTCTTTCAGGAAAGGAACTTGGGTCGGAGAGCGATTGATCCCAATGATAGTACTCGGTAATATGGCTTGTGTCTTTTGGATAGTACTAGCAATGTTATTACCGACACTGTCTTCTTCACAACCTAGAAAAATGCGTTGTGTCTAGCTTGTCAATGACGTCCCTTTTGCTGGCCGTTGCACACGGTTGATAAGCAGGGGCTTGTGACAATTGTGTCTGAAGTCCAAAAAAGGTTCAGAAGGTCAAGTCCCGATTCAACCCAACAATCTACGTCCTTCTAGAATCCTTCAATTCCTTATGGAAAGAAGCTATGGCGGATCCCTGGGGAGATCAAACGGAAGTGGAAACCGGAAGTCAGACGGGAGGACGTGGGAGTTAAAACCGGAAGCGGCAGCCAACATATGTCAACTGGTCGATCTTAATGCTTAAATGTCAACCGTTCACAGCGAAACGCCGAGCATCATGCAAAGCCGAAAAATAAAGGCAGCAAAATAAAGGAAGGAAGAGATAAAAAATTCGAGGGACAAAAAAATCGCAAAAGAAATGGACGAGCTGGGAATCGAACCCAGGACCTTTCGCATGCTCGGAAACATGCTAAGCGAACGCTCTACCAACTGAGCCACACGCCCGATGATTTGTTATTATTGCAAGATAATCAAAGAACTAGTACTCATAGGGCAAGCTTTATTTCTGACAGCTGGAGGTGCCATTCCCCCCCCCACGCTCTTTCCCCTCCCTCCACTTCATTTCCCACATTCCCGTCTGCATCACAAATTCTCAACACAACATCATTTCCCCAAAAGATTTCCATGGTTTGAATGGACGGCACATTTTTTTGCGCTTTCGTGAGGAGAACATCGTTATGTCATTTCCGTCGACACGCTTCCAGACTCATGGACTCCTGGACTCCTGGGGGCCGACAAAGATACCCCGCCTCAGCCCACCTACGACCTGTCAAGTGACAACTCGTTCAATCCGATGATGATCCTGCGTCGTTGATGCTTGACGGCAAGCGTGCCAGCGTCTTTTCATTCGCCCGGATCCTTCGTGCTACGCCAAATGAAGGCATACACATCTCCAATTTCAGCAGGCCGAGCCCAATTTGCCTGATGTTTGTAACAATGCGAACGAGTTGACAGGGCTCCCGAGTTGCCGAATCAGCATTCTTCTTTTGGGGGCATTCAACACAAGGCCAACACGACGTGGCCAACACAGCCAACCCCGCCGCTGTTGGCCTCAATACCTCATGGCCTCACGAATGGGTCTTTGTGGTGTTTGAGAATGTCACTCCCACGATATTATCGAGGGCGACCGTGGGTGAGCTTGTTATATATATCATCATGGACGACCTGACTTTTAAGAAGAAATCGGTAGCGCCACACATCCACTGTGGTATTCTTTCTTCCCAAATCTACAAGTTCCTTCTATATTAACGTCGCTTTCCAAGAACAACATCACCTCCCATCCAGCCATGGCACATCCCAAGCCAAACATCATAGCTCCCGCCGCATCGAATGGGCAGTACCAACACTTTGTCCCCCAATTTCTTCTCAAGAACTTCGCCAACAGGGTCCCCAAGGCACCCAAGACACCCAAAGGAACTTCAAAGCCGAAGTATGAGAAGGGCATGTTTCCAGGAGACCTGGTAATCAACAGCCTCGATATGACCCAGGACTCCGCCGTCTTCATCGAGAAGCCCGTTTCCAGGATCCTTGGGCAAATCAACATGTACGACGACTTCACGAAGCCGGACAAAGAGCGGAGACACGTTGAAAAACTGTTGTCCAAACTTGAGGCTCAGGCAGCCCAGATCATCACCAAGGTTACCAAAGCCTTGGAAGCCAAGGAGCCCACAGTTCGTCTCATGTGGGATGAACGCTCCCTGCTCCGCAAGTTTCTCTTCCTCATGAGGTATCGCAACATCGGGTTCTACAAGCGCTTCCACCACGAAAACGCAGCCGAATACTCCGATCAGGACCGCGAACAGCTTCGCGAATACATGACCGAGAATCCTCAGTTCAAAACACCCATGGATGTTTGGTTGAATAACATCAAGACCATCGTCGAGCTCGAAATAGATCCAGACTTCAAGTGGGCCCGCGAAATCGGCAAACATATGTATCCCGACGATGCTCAATGGTTCCTCTACAATCTCCAATGCAACACAATGGCATTTTGCGTCCCATCGAACCCCGAAGATGAGTTCATCCTCACTGATAACAGCTACACGGTCTCCGACGAGGTGCAGGTGTTCGCTCGAAACGTCCGATCGGACCGTATTGAGACACTTGCGCGGGCACCTTTTCACGAGTTTGCGCCAGTATCCCCCAAGCTCATGATCGTTCTTCGCTCCCACTTTTTGTCTGAGCCACTAGAAGACAACATGCCGGGGATCAAGGCTAGAAGGGAAGCCAAGCGAGCCTCTGCTTTTGAAGGATTTGGCCCTGTTCAGAGTGTTCTGGAGGACCTTCCCGTCGGCAAACCACACAACAGTCATCTCAAGCTTGTTGGTAATCTTCTTTGCCTTCGAGAAGGGGAAGACGGCCGCCAGAGAAGAGAGCACAGCTATCTCTTCCATTTCTTTTCGGTTGAAAGCCGCCACGTCCACACGATAAATTCGATTCTTCTAGATAAATGCATAAACTGTACTAGTATCATCTTCAACTCCAAAGACGCCTTCGGAAAGACACTCGAATGGTATCTGACTGCCCCGTTGGAGTACGGCAAGACATTGATCGGGGAGAACGCAGATTTGCGTGAGAAGATTTTGATGAAACTGGAGGCGGTTTCCCGGTCGCTTGGTTCGAAGAAGGAAACGGAGTGGACAAGGGTCAACAACTGTCATGTGGCTGCTGACCACGAGTACAGTCGACGTGTTGACCAGCAAGTGAGGAAGAACTTCAACAAAGTTTTAAGTGGCAAGAAAGCCCCCACACCACCAGATATAAACAGCTTTGAAGGTATCAGCGCCGTCATCGATGAGGTGATGAAACAACCAGGGGCGACACACGACGGAGGTCCTCCTGGATTCAATCCCAGAACCCAATACCGGATGCTAGGTACGAAATTACTCTTGAGAATCACAGACGGACATGAATTTACTGACCAAACATACCACTAGGCGGTTCTATCCATACTGCTCACAAGGACAAAGAGCAAGCTATCTTGATGATGACGCTGCGCATCAAGATTGACCACTGGTCGCGCGGAGTAGACGAGGAAATCCGCCATCATAACCGACAGATACTTATCGCCGAGTACCTACGAATGCCCGCTCGAAGACTATGGAGCTATATGCATATTGTCAGGTACATGTACTTGAGTGATACATACTTCATACCCATTAGACTCAAGCCTGAACAGCCGGAGGATGCTGTCATATATGGTAGGCGGTGCCCTCTCTACCTTCCCACAAAGTGTCACAGACTGACAATAGTGAAGCCAAGGATTTGTTCCAACCGGACAGGTTGACTTCGTTGATTTATAAAGCTTTCACGTATGATATTGAATGTCGCAAGTTCCCCCATATCGATATATGGGGTGAGCTCACACCCGACTCAAAAAACACGGCATTGATGAAAGTGTTGGCATTCGAGGTTCAAGGTACGGACACTGAAGACATTGCTCTGACTTTTTGGTACTGCGCTGGGTATCTGCTAACTGCCCCTATTTATCATAGGTACCGAATCCATTCTCAATTGTGGTACGTGAACCCCAATTCCTTTCCCTCCAGTGTCCCCTATGCCCAAACCCTTCACCAAAGACCCCGATGGAACGTATCCGTTCCCGCCCGGAGAGGGACCGAAACTCCAAAAACTCCGTCCATGCCATGTGATATGCAAATCTCCCGCTCCAACAAACAAAAGCACAAATCCCTTTCAGGGAACAAAAACACCCTCCAATGAAGCCCAAACCCGTAAGAAAGAAACTCCCCATCGAACTAACCCAATTCCCAAACCACAACAGGAATTCCCACCATCGAAAACCTCGCCGCCTCTCTCGTCTCCCAGACTCCCTTCGTCGGCATGGCCCTCGGCATCTGGTCCCGGAACCCGCGAAACCCCAACTATCACCCGACTCCATCCCCGGACTTCGAGTCCAACCTCGACGCCGCCCTCGACCTCTTCGACATCCTGCACCGCACCGAGCTCGCCCTGCGCGTCATCTGCCGCACCCGCTTCCTGGGTATCATGGAATCCGAGCGCGTCCGTCACGGCTTAACTCCAAAGACGCTGCAAGATCTGCATAAAGTCTTCTTCACCGCCGTTTATCCCACCCCACCAGACGATTGGAGGTATCGCCTCTGGTGAGGATGACGACGACGACGCCAGCGACGAGTATGCGTACGGGAACGGTGTAGGCGGCACCGCCCCGTGGTGTTTCTGGTGGTCGAACTGGGGCAGCTGACAAACAGCAGTCGGACTCTCCGTACACGTACTCGACACATAATACGAAGTCGTGGTAGTGGCAGCAGTAGCGAGGGTGGTGGCAAAGTTGAGCGGGTTGCCGGGCACATCTTGGAGGGCGGCGAGGTAGACGAGGATGGGCTTGGAGAGCTTGTTGAGTTGTTGACTCAGCTTGAGCATCCTGGCGATGAGCATCTTTCTTTATTTTGTTTGTGGTATCGTCGTGGGGCTGTGTATGCCCACGAGCGATCCGTATCTCCGTCCTTTCCGTGCCGGTTTAGTCCGGTTCGGACTCGGACGATTTCTCTTTTGATGGTTTATTCGGCTGGCCGTTCGTGATCATAGGGATTGACTTTGGCTTCGCTGCAGGTGGACGGCAGGTACGTCAGTGATCGTGATGATTGATGAGACTTTCTCAGGGTTCATGGTTTTGACATTGGGGCGCAGCTTATGTTTGTATGCGGCGATGGAGCATGGGGCCGTGGTGCTGGGTCCACATGGGGAGAAGAGCAGGTCGGGTGGTGTGATGAAGCGAATGAAGTCATTTAACTAGGCGAAATGTGGCGGGTTGGAGATCATTCACCACCGCAGCGAGATTCATGGAATGACCCGGTGAGAAATTTTCATTCGGTGGATAACCATTATGTTTAAAGCTATTTTTATAGACTGTTTTTTAACAGGATGCGGACCGGAAGCCACCAAGACTCCTTCGAGGTCATTAAAAGGGCAAGACTTCGACAATCGCCGAAACAGACTCGTCGCTCCATCAGTCCCCGACATTAAACCTCATCAGCCTCGACTTCTTGATCTCTTCGCTTTCCTGGGTGCCTCCCTCGGCCTTGTATCGCTCATATCATTGACCGGCCTTCCATTTCCCATTCCGTTCATTCCGCGGTCGGCGCCAACACCTGTCCCATCTTCGGCGAGGGCGCGCTCCAGCTCCTTTTCCGCCTTTATCGTCCTATGCCTTTTCCACTCCCACCACATTGACATGGCAGTCCATAGTAGCCAGAGGGTCAGCGCGACAGCGACATAGGTTGTTATGAGTTTCTGCCTGCGCCTTTGACCTAACCTGTCTTGATCCTTTGCTGCCATTAGGCCTATATAGCCATTGATCATTCCAACCGTGATGGCAGTCTTTCCGATTACGAGGTGAAGGGCTGACCAGAATCCACGGCGGCGATCTCTTTTATGTTCCTTGTGGTGGAAGAACCCAACTAGCGGTTGAATGAACAGGAGTGCGAGGACAAAGATGCCGATGATTGGGTGGTAGTTGAGCTCTTTTTCCCCCATCTTGATTGATGGCAAGTAAGAAGTCAGCTTTTGTCAACGGAAAAGACGCATGTCAAAGCAGGAGTAGGGGAGGAGGGAGGAAGACGCATACCAAGCTCGGATCTTGCTTGATAAGGTGTATACCAAGTCCAACAGCGGCCAAATAGACGAGTAGCGTAAACAGTTGCCAAAAAGCATGGGCGAAGAGGGCCATACGGCCAGGAAGCAAGCGAATGAGCATGGAACCGAGAGGGAAAAGGATTACGAAGGCAAGGGCGGCGATAATTCCGTGGGTATATAGGTAGATCGGGTCAAGTCGGCCGTGACCGTCATCCGCTCCCTGAGCGACAGGCGCATTCTGACCAGACCCGGGGAAGCCATAGTGGTTGTGAGCATCGGAGTGACCTTGGACGGCGAGAATGGAGGAACCTAAAGTCGGGTCTAATTAACAAAAGCCAAACAGACTCTATAATCGGAGTTTGAAAGGAAGGCAGAGAGTCTGGACTTACAAATGCCAACGAAGGCGGCAAGCCTTGCCGCTGAAAGGAACGCCATTGGTACGAGTGGAAGTTCACCTCCGGTCGTCAGTATGAGCTAAAGATGGCGATGGTAGTGATCCAGACCTGGACAGGCGTGTCATCGATGTGGAAGAGTAAGCCCGCCAATACAAATGTCACTCTGCGACGAGCAAAGAAGCTGGGCCAAGCAAAGAATAAAGATGGTGAGACCTGAAGCAACGGGAGAACGCCGCGAGCCTCCTGGTGCTATCTCAAGCAAGCTTCGTTTGGATGCACTTTCCCTCGGTATTCCTCATCGCACAGCAGTTGGGAAGTTGCGGCTCAAGTCCATCCACTCGTTCGCCTATTTTACACGGCAGTTGCATTCAGTTTCCCATGCACTTGCCTCACTGACACTTCACCACTGTTCCTCCAGGGGCATCTTCTCAGGTAACCTCAGCCAGCTGTGATCCAAGACGGAAGCTATCATCCTCACTGCCTCGATGCAAATAGGGCTTCGTCACTTCTTCCCTTTCAGCTTGCCACGCCCACTGCATCAACCACTCTCCGATGCTCAACGGATGAATGGAAGGGAAGCCGTCCTCCAATACCTGTACGACACACTGCACTTCACAGCACATCATAGGAAAGGACCGCCGCCAGACTAGAGAAGCTTTGCTGACGGAATGCCCCAAACAGCGACTCGACGAGCCTCAACGGCCCAATGACGCGGACTCGTCCCTGTGGTGTAACACGCCTTGAAGCCTTCAATAGGAGAGATGCCCTCAATCCCAAACCCTGATCGGGGACTTTTGTTCGATACCAAGTCTCCAAGCGGCATAAACGTGGGAGCATGGCTGCCAGCTGTGTTTCCCGTCTGCCGGTCGGTGCCGAGACAGTGGGTTTTACTCCCGACCCGTTTGTCGTTGCTGTCGACCAACATCATGATTGCTGTTTCCTTAGTACCGATGGAGCCAAGGGTCACCAGTTTACAATCGGTTTTTGGGGTGCAGCTCATCAAGTTGGTTGGTCTTGAAGTGAGGTCAGATTAAAGCAGGTATCATAGATCACCATGATCTCACCAAACTGGGCGATCTTGGCTCTTCACAGCCAGTTACGTTGAGATGTTGGAATCCGTGAGTCGCGCAATGATGTACACGCACATCCAGCACATCGCTGAACATCATCGACAGTTCTGTCGGTACCTACCGAAACCCTGATCAACCTGATGTGCGGCAGATCAACCGGCCGACGGCTTAAAACAAACAACATATCAACATAAACACGAACACAGTGAATCGCATGGAGCTTAAAAGCATCAACCAAGTGTGTGATTACCCGGGTTAGGTATTATCCTCAGGAAGAAGTGAAATTCAAGCAAGACGCCCTAAAAAAAAAGTCCCCGGCAAAGCTCATCTTCCATCCATCCACCATGTCTATATGTTCTCGTGTATATGGTATAATACTACTATGCACATAAAAAGCTTATACTCAAACAACGCATCGCGTCGCCTGTCATGCCATGCACTCAAGCTCCCAACAGCCCAACAGTCAGTCTGTCGCTAAATTTGCAAATAAAAAACTAAAATTTACAAAGCAACAGCACCAACAAGGGTGAAGAGGACAGCAAGACCGGTGACGACGAAGGGGGCCTTGTTCAGGGGACCAGAGACGGCGAAACCAGCAGCGCTGTCGGTGGCAGAAGCGGTGGAGGAAGCGCCGGAGCCGGAGCCGGAGCCGGAGCCAGAGCCAGAGCCCGAGCCGGAGGTGGGGGAGGCATCGCCGGCCCACTGGGAGCCGGCACCCTCGAGACCGGGACCCTTGCCGGCGCCGTTCTCGAGATACTATTTCGATCAGTTAGTTTCAATTTCAACGCGGTTGATTTGACAAGTTCAAGGGGGAAAAGAAAATCTTACCTTCTTGGCACCAGCAGGCATCTCAGGAAGGGTGTCGTCCTCAACAAGCCAGTCGTCATCCTTGGGAGGGCAGTCCTGGGACTTGGTCTCCTTGGCGTAACCGCCGTCACCAGAGGGGGCGGGGTACTTGGCGAGGGCCTTCTTGTAGGCGTCGAACTCGGGCAGCTCGATGCGCTTGCCGGTCTGGTCGGTGATGTCCTTGCCCTTGGTGATGTTGACGATTCCGTATCCGTTCTCCTCCATGGTGTACTCGTACATGAGACCGCCGGAGTAGACGGCGGTCATCTTCTCCTTGTCCATGAGGGCGCTGACCTCGCCAAAGTCGCGGCCGTTGGTGGTGCAGCCGTACTCGGACAGGAAGATAGGCAGGCCATAGTCGGTAAAGTTCTTGACCTTGACGTCCCAGCCCGAGGTCTTGAAGTTGCTCTTGCACCACGAGTAGTCGTTAAAGGCGAAGAAGTCGGAGCGCTCCTCGTCGGAGCCGCAGTTGAAGTACTTGGCCGTCTGCATGCGGTTCTTGGACACGTCGGCGGCCGAGTAGCCGACGGGGATGGGGCGGTACTTGCGCGCCTTGATGTAGGCCCTCATGTCGCGGTCGGTGGCCTTGACATAAGGAGCCGCGAGCGTGCTCTCGGCCTCATCGTGGATGACCTCGTTTCCGGAGAAGAAGGCAAAGGTGTTGTCGTACTGGGCGAACTCGTCGATGGTGGCGAAGACGCTCTGCAGGTAGACGGCGTTGTAGGAGGGGTGGGGGGTCTCGCGGTTGATGGAGTACAGCGGGTTGTTGACGTCGAGGGCGACGTAGATGCCGGCGTCCGCGAGAGCCTCCATGCACTCCTTGTGCGACTTGGAGTTGTCGGTAGAGTAGACACGGACAACGTTGATGCCGAGATCCTCGAACCTCTTGATATCCTCAAGGCAGATCTTGGGGTCGGCAAGGGGGTCCTAGGAGATTGTGTTAGTCGACCAGTTATCATGTATTTCTGATGATGGTGGGCATTCGTACAAGGTTGGCAGAAGAGCCACCGGGCTGGTAAGCGATACCGCGAACGTAGAATCTCTCGTCGCCCTTGAAGAAGGCGTTGCCCTTGGTGGTGATGGGGGTGACGGTAGCACGCTTGGAGTTCTTGGCAACACCGGCATTAACGGCGCCAGACGCCGCGAGGGCGGTGATGATGATGGTGGAACGCATTTTGATGGTAAAGGTTGTCCAGAAAAATAATAATCGTTAGGTATTCAGATGGCTCAGGCGGCGTAATGGGCGGGAAAGGGTTGTGATTATAGACTAAAGATAACGCGATTTAAAATGCCATACAAACGAGCGCTATGGCAGTGAGGGTGAAGAAAGAGGCAACAAAGAGAGGTTGTTGCGGAAGAGAGGGGTTTAGCGACAGACTGATGAAGAAACAACAAAAGCCAGCGATGAATGGTTTTAAGAAGAAGAAGAAGAAGAAGAAAGAGAGAGTCAGCACATTCTCTCGTGTTCCCAGGGAGAAAAAGGGAGGTTAAAACCGGGTTCGGGAACCAATGTTGGCTGGCCATGCATAGCCACCATCCAAGACGAGGTAAGACGCCAGCCAATGCCAGCCATTTGGTGACAAGAATCTTGGGATTTCTTGGAAGCCTCTTGGAATGCCATGGAGCCAATAGGCTGTCGCCGGCACAGCTTGGCCCAATGTTATTCAGCGATTCCCTGGTAAAACCCGTGTTGGGAACGTCGGCGTATCATGGCAATCCCGTCCTCCCAGTTCCAGCGAATGGCCTCCATTTGCTCCATCTGCTCCATTCTTGGTTTCCACTATTTCCAGGTGAGCTGGGCTCTCGACACTCCAGACTCCGTTGCCATTTGTGCGTTGTGAGGTGATTGTGGACTTGGTGCATTGCTTGAAGTCACGATAGGAACCGCTAGATTGCTGCAACGTGAGGATGCTCTTTCAATGTGGCTAAGATGGGCTAGAAGGAGGAGGCTCAATTGCGTGCGCCAAGGTATACCAAGGTTCAGAAGATTGGAAGATTGATACCGCCGCCAGCTCATTTCGCGGTTGATCAAACCCCATCAACCCAAGACAATGGGCTGTTGTCACCGACCGTCGTGCATACATGTACCATCAGTGGCTGCCAAGAGCAAGGAACCGTAACGTACCAAACCTGGAGCGCACCGTTCATCCTGTCCATCAACTTGGGGCATGGCATGTGGATGGGGGGTTGTTTGGGGAGGTTTGAACAAATGATTGAACTCGGGGCAATCAAGAACCAGAGATTCCAGACGTTGTTAGAAATGCCTTTGAGTCCCCCAATCAACATTCATCGAACCTTGTTTTGGCAAGCTTTTGTCGTCGAAGATGAAACACGAGTTGGATGAAATGAACCAAGCAATCCTCGAGTCTGAGGTACCTTATCAAAAACGAGACGAGCGGGAGGCCGGAGATTGGACATGAGTGGTAAAAACCTCCAGGTCCTCCACTTCTCCAAATCCTCCTCCATTCCGCTTTGATGAAATCAGATCCATGAAATACCCCGTCTGAGTCCCGACTCTTCGTGATGATGGAGTCGACTCAAATCAACCGAGTCCATCCAATCTTGGAATTTGAACCAAAAAGACGGACTCCATCCCAGAATCCGAATCCCTGGCTCCTCAAAAAGAGGGCTCAAACAACGGAGCCGAAAATGAATTTACCCCTGGCGGGCTGGCACTGCTTGGCAACCCGCACGTTGCAGTGGTCCGCGCTGTGACAGGCTGTGACAGGTGCGTCTAATCTCCTGGAGTGGACCTACCGGCTAGCTGCCGAAATGGATCGCCACCCTCCATCGCCCGATCTGGACCGACACCTCATTTGGCGGCTTTTCTTCCTTACCTCAAACCCTAACCCTTTAATGTCCTGTTGTCGAGATTAGGGAGTTGACGGAGGCAGGTAGTGTGGGTGGGCGAGGTGGTGTAAAGTACCCGACAGCTATCTCCCCTCGAGGTCTGGGGAAGCGGATATAAAAAATCGGAAATCACTCCATTTTAAGGTTTGGCAAGCTTGATATGTGGTCAGAATGATGATACCATCTCCGGCTTCCAGAATCATGCCTACCTATGGTAGCATGGATGGAGAATGAAGTGTTATAAGTCAGCGTCTCCCAATCAAGAAAGACCGAAAGAGTGTCGGCCCTTTGCAACAAGAACCATGCCTCTATGTAATGCGCAAGAGAGGATATGACGATCGGCCAAAGTCTTATTATCCTTCAACGTCTTCGCTCCGGCTGGGTAACTTTGCCTCAACCCGAAGAGATGGGAGAGTCTGGGACTGGATGTTCGGTGTTCCTCCAATCACTCTCGGATCCAGGCTCCGTGGATGAGGGTCAGTGACTGACGTTCCACATGGTAGAACTGGGAAAGAGGAAAGATGCAGCTCTGTCTAACTTTGCGGTTTTGTTTGGCAAAACTTCCCTGGGTCAGCGGTCACCTCAGGTTGCACGAATACGGCGCCAGACGCCGTACATGATGGGCCCCCCAAGATATGTTTGCTGCAATGCATATGTTGTTTCTGGCCTCCCGGTGAGGCAGCATGTCGGCATCAACGCGGGTAGGTATGTCAACGGCGCAAGTTGATGTGCCGAGTAATCAACTCCAGACAGAACTTTTTGCACATACAGTCAGCCCTACCCGTCAGCTGATTACCCCCAAAGTTGAGAATGGTGATGCCCAATGTTGCGATTGCCCAAGCACAACACCATGGTGTAATTTGCCGCTATGCAAGATACCGTTGCTTTCTCAGTAAGTTACAAAGCTAAAGCAGCTCAAGTTCCAAACCTGGAAAAGTCCTCAGAGCTGATCGACCGAATTAGCAAAGTCTCGCATCAGTCTTACATGATAGTACCGTCAGTAGAAAGATGTAAGGGAGTGTACAATTCGATCAAAACTGTCTCGGAAACCATTGCTTCTTTCCAAGCACGCCGTTGAGCCCAAGTGTCAGAAACGTGGTGTGGAGAGTAAAAGCTCACCACAGGTTGCGTACCACGCAGTGTCTCAGACCCTCCCGTTCCGAGACCTATCTTGCCTCGGCCGTTGCGAAATATCACAAAATCCGTGCGAAGGAAAAGCAAAAGCTTCGACAATGGTTTGGCGTCGAAAATTGCTGATGTCGGTGTTATATATCCTGAGTGCTTTGCCACTCCTTTCTAGTCGAGGGAGCTTTTGGGAGCAAGATCTCAACTCCATCCCTTTCTCGTCCTCAAATCCTGAAGTACCAGCATCGGTATCATCGCCAGCCCCAAGAACCAAGTACAAACAAAAGCCAAGAGAGAAGAAGAAGAAGAAGAAGAAGAAGAAGAAGAAGAAGAAGAAGAAATCCATCACAATGCTTTTCTCCGAGATATTCGTCATTGTCGTGGCCTGCATCATGTGGGGTCTCACCTCCCTCGGCATGGCAGTCTACTACCACCGCCTCCTACCACTCGAAGCCCGTCGGCGCTCGCCCACCCTTCAAAACAGCAGCTTCCTATCAACACTCGTTTCAACCCTGCTCTTCATCGCCGCCTTCCTGTTCTGGCCCATCATCGCCCTCTGGAACCTTTGCGCCCGATCTCCCTCCATCGTCAGGGGGACGAATTGCTGCGGTTCATACATGTTCGGAGGCAGACCCAAGGCCGGATGCTGTGGGTGCAGTTGCATCTCGTGCGAACCCTGCATCAGCGACGAGGTGTACGAGATGGAGAAGACCCGAAAGGAGGAGTCAAGACGGATTGTCCAAGTTCAAAGTGTGCAACCGGCCATGCAACAGACGATGGAGATGAGGCCGTATTCTGCCACCCCCACTGCCCAAGAGAAGCGGGTCGTCGAGAGCAGCGAGTCTCTGACTGAGAGCGCTCATACAACACCGAGAGTCGACAAGGATTGATGCAGGATGGAGGCAGACAATCTGCCGTTGCCGGCAATGGAGAGGGCCTTGGTATGGGTTATAAGTCTGGGGTTGCGGCCGGGGGAGGGTGCGATATCACCAAGGTTAGGAGAGATCGGCAGGAGTTCCCGTCTGTCCTAGTTACAGTACCTGGAGATTCCGGGGGAGATTCTGCAGAATGAGAAGTCATCATGGAAGCTCAGTGTAGGGGTATATAAGAAATCTTGAGTGCGCTCGTAGGTTGCTCCCGTTCGACTAGTGAGAACTGAGAAGACGTCAAGGAGAATGGTTAGATAGACGGTTCATGAAGGTGACGTCAAAGAACCTATTTCAACAGTAAAACAAAAGCTGTGGATGTGTGCGAAGAGTAGAACAAATGGTTTGGTCGACATTAATCCTTGAGAAGTTCAAGTCAGCGTCGCCAGCATGGTTCTTGTGTTGGTTTGCTTGTGGTGAGAAAATGAGGACCTGGGAGATTGGTGACTGAAAAGGTGAACGGGCGACTGGCCCTCTTTAGACTGAAATAACCCTAACCCCTACGAGCCAGCGCGATAAGGAGAGATGCAGCTCTTATCTGACCCATTCCAAGCTCGCACATTCCATCATCGGATTCCAGGAACATCCCACTTCCATGTCGCATCCTCTCTCATTGCGACTTCCTTTTCGTTGTTATTCCCAACTCTTCTTGCGGTGTTGACAAGGTTTCATCAGGAAAGAACTGTCGCTTCTTCGACATGACGCCCAACAGTTAAAGGAAGGAAATCGCACATTCAGGTCATCTCACATGCTGCTGCCAGTTCCCCTGTTGGCGAACCAACAAAAGTCGGATTCGGTCATTAGCTCACTGCAGCGGTAACACGTCTGAGTTGGCGACCACTCATCACACGTATGGCCCAGTTGTAACCGTAATCCCAGCCATCTCGATATTCCCTTAATTATTCACGGTACTATACGAGTACTACAGTAGCGCATGTACTTCAGGAGCTGAAGAAAAGGTCTCGGATATTTGCGACGGACTGTTTTTCGTCTGTCGCAACCGCCCAGCTTCACCGGTACTCTTCAGATTCCTATTCTTCCCTTTTCCAGCTTCCTACTTTTGAACATCTGACCCGAAAGACAACCAAAAGTATCATACAACGGACCGACGTGTAATGTCACCATGGCCAGTCATCACCTTTCCTCTAACGTCCCTCGCACCAAGACGGTCCGCTCGACTGGGACAAGCAACAGCAGCTTGAACAAACCTATAGGATTATCCCGGAGCACCGCTTCAGCTACCAGTCACGCCAGTCACACCACTTACACCAGCTCCATTACTAGCGCGACCGGCCCGCCGTCGACAACCAACCCTACTCCGAACACGTCTAATACTTCCCATGTTTCCAACATTTCCTTGTTTCTCACCAACCTTCGATTGCTGGACCTGGATCTGCTCCCGGACTGGCCCGACATCAACGCGGCCACCTTCAGCGTTAAAGATGCAGCACAAGGTCAGAAGAAGCGCATCCAATGCGTTGAATGGGCTCTCTTTCAGCTCTTCAATTTATGGGACCCCGGAGAAACGCGGAACAAGTTGAAACCCTTTTTTCCGCCTCTCGAAAATGTCCAATCCCTCAACTTGCGCGCCGCTCTCGTCCGGAGTCTGGAACAGGCAAAGAAGAATGGCGTACTTGACCGGGATGCGATAGTACGCAAGACAATGCTCGATGAGTGCAAGGGCGACAGGCTGGAGGAGATTCTCGCTGCCTTCTCGTCGGCTGTGCTCAAAAGGGTGGTAGCAGAGCAGCAGCGGAATGACCCACGGAAGAGGCATCCGGCCCTTGCACAAGCGTTGGCACTTGAGGATCGTGGCTATTCTAGCGACCGATCAGAGCTCACAGCTCTCATAGTCGCTCACAGAGCTTCTCTTTGTCGCACTTTGAAAGACAAGAAAGTAATGACGGAGAGGTTCAGAGAGGTTTCCGACTTGCTGAAGATCAAGGAGCAAGCCATTGCTGATCGACGACAGCGAGCTACAGCCTCGCAAAGGAGGCGCCAAAATGAAGGGAAAGAGACTTCTCATGAGGTAAAGCTTGATGTTTGGCGGACCGTGCGAAATAACTGGTCGGGCAATGAGTGGTGGCTGGAGACACTTTTACATGGTGAACGAAATACCCAAAAGGATGGTGTCTTGTCTGCGCCTTTCGATCGAGTCTGGCGCCGCGTCCAAGCTGGTCGCATTTTTGAGCTTGAAGACAAGTCGGATAGTTTGCTGGACGAGCTGGATAACCGAGTGAAGAGTCATGAAGAAAGGCTCCAGAGATGGCAGACTTTCCGCCAGCAGATGTTTGGGAAAACAAACAAAGAGTCCATAACCAAGGAGTCAATGGCAGAGCCCAAGCTGAAGGGGATTAATCTCGGACTGAGGGGACATGAAGGATTACATCGCGGTCGAACCGCGCGAAGACGTACCCTCCTCAATCCCATAACGCCTAATGAGCTTCGGGATGATTACAAGGAAATACTCCGTGGCTTCAAACTGGAGTTGTCTAATGTCGACCCCAAGCTATCCAGTACTCCATCCTGGTTGCAAAAACCAAGAGAGCCGTCACGACAGGAGTTTGATGTGGAGGTGATTTCCGATATTAGTGATCACGAGAGGAACCTTGCCGCAGCGCCTTCTCGAACCTTTCGACAAGAGCTTACAGCAGCCGAAGGTTCGTCATACCAACCTATACTGGAGAGGTTGAAGAGTGTCCACGAACAGGGAGAAGCACTGGCCCGTTCAGATGACATCAATGCCGCAGCTTCAACACGGTTACGAAGACCAGCGACTCAATATGCCAACTATACTAAGATAGAGGAGGGCTCCTCTCGCCTAACAAGGAATCAGCAAAGAGAAGAGGCTACAAGCCCAACACCACCTCAGGTTTCAGTTTCGCCCCCGCGCCGTAGGCCATCGTTAATCTCCAGGAAGGGGAAGCAACCGGAAAAGCTACCGAGCAGTACAGCTTCGAGTGACCGTCCACCCTCGCCGCTGACTGAGCAAGGCCGCCACGAACAGTACAGCTTTCAGCCGTATCCCGAACCCCAGCAGCTAGCTGATCAGATCTTGGCGTCCGTCGATGCTGCCTCGCCTTCACCCCTGAACAAACCACGACACACTCTTTCCCTGGCCGAACGGACGCGTCTGACTCTCGCTCGTCGACATCCACAGGCCGCCGCTCAAAATGCAGAAGTAGACGCCGACGCCGATGAAGAAGACACATACTTCCCACCTATCCGCTCAGCATCTCACAAACGTTCACACACCATCTCCAGTCCTTACAAAGCAAGCACACCTATTGGTACGCCGGATGCCACAAGCAACATCGCTAGAGGCGGAACAGGAGCAGTAGTAGGAAGTTCATCAACCTACGAAGATCTCGAAACCCGCACCCGTCGTTCCATGGCCAACTTCGAGTCCGCCCAAAAGAAGGCTCAGCTGGAGAGACGGCGGTCGGAGCGCAACCCGAAGCAGCTGGCACCGCCGCTAAGGGGTGGTGGGTATTTTCCTGCTGTGGGTGAAGAAGGAGAAGGAGAAGACACAGAAGGAAATTCGGCGCTGTTGTTGGCGGAGGAGCTGCTTAGTGCAGGACAGGATGTGGATTATGATGCTGTGTTTAGGAGTAGGCCGAAGATTGCGATGAGTCCGACCCCGGAGAAGGAGGAGGAGGGAAGATTTAGGGGGTGGGAATAGGGTGATACAGGTGTATCTATCTGTACGTTGAGTTGCTACTGTTCGGCTACATATAATAAAGGAGTGAGTGTAATTCTGATATGAGTAGGAATGGAATAATTGCGTGAGTATGGACTTGAAATGTTGTCCGGACACGTACTGGGTTATGTCTCGTAGAGATAGTTGAATCCTAGTCAATCACCATGTCCAATAGATTCAACTGGGGTTCTTGCATCTTTAAAATATCTGGGTCGCCCTTATGCTTGCGGTATCATGGCTGATCTTGGGTTAACCTATTCTATCACTTACAGCACCAACCGGGGAAGGTTCGTTTTGAGGCTTTCGTTCATTAATCGCAGGAATTCGCGACTGGATATTGTACAAGTTTTTGTCTTCCGGAGGTTTCTTTTGCGGGTTTCAACAGTGTTTTGGCATGGTGGTGGTACATGGACGCCGCGAGCCGACCTCTTTAGTTCTGATCCTCCCGATCCAGTCTAGACTTGCTTTGGTGGTGGTCGTCACCGTCGTCGTCGTCCCATCTCTATCCGTTTCAGCCGCCGCCTCGAATCGCGAAATCTCTTCCACCCAATCTCCCACCTTCTGTTTCCCCAATCTCTTCGGCTTTTTACCACCCCTGGTTCTTCAACTCGAAGGCCCTGTTAACCGCCGCCTTGAAGCCATCCTTGAAGCGAACTCTCCACCTCTCTCTCAGCTTCCTCTTCCTCTTGAGCGCCGGACGCTCGTGGAACCTCTGCAACCGCACATCCTTCCTCACCTGATTCATCGCAACCGCCCTGTTCAGCTGCTTCAGCGCGGTCGCGAAATCCTGATGTCCCGACACGTAGAACGTCCTGCCCGTTGACGGACGGAGGCGGATGTTGAGCTCCTGCTGGGGAGCCATGTGGCGGGTCTCGAAATCGGTCTCGTTCCAGGTCTGCATGGGCGAGGAAGAGTGCCTGGGGGAGTGCCTGGAGGAGTAAAGGGTGCCGCTTCCCGAAGAAGAGGGGGCGCTGCTGTCCTTGTTGATGGCGTCGACGATGGTCCAGGGGTTGTCGTTGGCGGAGGGGGGACGGGGAGGGAGAGCAGAGGAGGATGAGGTGGTGGTGCCGCCGGGCTTCCGGTTCGCGAGAGCCGCTCGGAGAGAATCGATGCGCAACTTGCCCGAAACGTAGGGGTTGGGCGGCGGCGGGTATTGCGCGCGGGCGCTGGTAGAGAAGAAGGCAGTATGGCGACCGACGACCATGTTGGGCCGGGCGGCGCTGGCCATGGAGGCGGCCGCTACCGTCGTGCGGCAGACGGACTGGAGTGCTGAACGGAGCTCCATGATTGCTGGGCCTGTTTACATGGTGAAGAAGAAGGAAGCAGTTAGTAACTTGATGATGATGGGGACAGCTCAGGTAAAGTAAGGCGACCACTGGGGAAAGCAAAAGGGTGGACTGGACTAACTCACTCAATTGGTCATGAACTGGCTGCTCCGTCCGGTCGCAAAGAGGGCAGCGGCTTATCGTGCGGTCGATTTTCAGAATCTCAAGAAGCACTCCCACCAACAGCGACGGGGCGGGCACGGTTCGGGGCCCCGGCTCCTGCTAGCGCGTCTAGGCGGCTCAGTTGCCGGTTGACTGTGGCCCGGACTTCCGCGCCAGCTGGCAGGTCTTGCTCTTGGTGGCTGGAGCGTCGGGCTGAAGCGCAAGAGTTGAACCGTTTGCGCCACATTTACGCAGCGTCGCAGCTGGTCGCGGTTGCAGTGAGTGCAGCCATCCAATTGACTGGGTGGTGGCACTGGGCTTTGACCACCCAGAACTTTAAACTTCCTGGACAGGTCCACCGACGCTGCAAGTTGCCAGTGCGCGTCCACGCAAGTCAGTGACCGGGGCGGTTGAAGTTTTGGCGAACCATCAAACAACTTTCCCATTCAACTCCAAACTGGAAACTGTCACCATCCAGTACTACCAACAATCCTCAACGAGCCGTATATCCCGCTGTATTGACAGTACATATACGACAATTTGGAACGGATTCGCTCCGAATTTAGTGTTTAGACCAACCGCGACTTTTCCACCGCCCAGTACAGCGCCGTCTACTCTATTACAACCACACTCTTCCCAGTCTCATCATGGCGTATAATCCTTATGGAGGTATGTCCCAATGTTGAAAACCCCTTTGATTTGAGCGCCTGGGAACGCAGTCCCTGTTACACTGGCGCTAGGAATATACTAACAATGTCGTTTCGTTTGTAGCGCCGCCTTACGGCCCCCCGCCGACCTTTCCCGCCTACCCAGGTGTGCCTATGGCCCCGGGGATGGTTCCGCCGCCCGGTCTCGGTAAGCTTTCTGCCCGGAAACAGCCCCTTCTCAATGTCACCTAACCTCGTACTGTCTACAGGTCCTCCACCAGGCATGTCCTCTGCCCCCGGATTGGCACCACCTCCTGGTGTCCAGCAGCCTCCTCCTGCTACTCAAGCTAATCGACCAAGCGGCCTACCTGCCTCGTTCCAACCACCCCCAAACTTGAACATCAACTTTAATGCTCCCGTAATTCGCCTGGGCGCATCTTCCCTTCCCAACAAACCCGGCATGCCCCAGGGCAACGACCGAAAGGATTCGCATACCCCGACCAGTGCGAATCGCCCGGGTCTCGGCTCCGATCGCGTCGAACAGTCCCGTGCGCAGCTTAGAGAAAGCATCCAGAACCTTGTCCCCCCGACACCGGAGGAGAGGCTACGAACGATATTCCTGCACAAGATTCCCGATGGCCTCGCCGGCGAGGAAGGCGTCCAAAAGCTGCTCAACACGGTTGGCAGGCTGCGGAGGTGGGACTCGGGCCACTCCCACTTGACGGAATTCAAGGGGGCATTGTTTGGTTTTGCACAGTACGAGGACCCCGATTCGCTAGCCATTGCTGTGGAGTTACTCAAAGATCTCGAGGTCCCCGTGAAGAAGCAAACACCGACCGAGAATGAGCCCCCCAAAGACGACGACGAGTCTTTCGCCGCCGATATCGACAAGGTCAAGCTGAAGGTCGAGGTTGACGCGAACACGACCAAGTACCTCGAGTCTCGCAAGGAGGAGAGAGGGGAGGACGCGGCCTTTGAGGCGAAACTAGGTGAGGCCAAGGTTGCACTCAAGCAGTTTGTTCGAGACCTCTTTTACCCGCGTCTTCGCACTGGACAGGACGCCGACGGAGACACCACCATGGCCGATGGAGCAAATGCTGGTGGAGATAACGTTGAGGTTGTCAACATTCCTCTCGCCCAGGAGGACGAGCTAGCGGATATTCCAGCCGAGATGCGCGAAACCGTTGCCGCCGAAATCGCAGCTTTCAGAGACAGGAGCAACAAGCGCGATCTTGAGCGTCTACGTCGGGAAGAAGAATTTGAGGAGAGGGAACGTCAAAGGAACGGAGCGCCTCGCATTTCACGCCTGGATTCTCCTCCGCCTACGGATGCGGCGAACTCAAATCACGTCCCGCTTGGTCCGCGTGGTGTGCCTAATGCGCCATCAGGACCTCGTGGGCAACAAGGCAGAGGTGTTGAGTTTGTTGGTGGCGGCACATCGAATGGCTATACTTTCAAGGACGAGGACGACACCGATGCCGATGACGACGAACTTTACCAACGCGAAGTCAACAAGCAGAAGGCAGAGGAGGAGAAACTCTACTTGGAGGCCGAAAGGAAATGGGTTAACCGTGAACGCCAACGTGCAGCTGCTCTCGAGCGCGAGAAGGAGCGCGAGAAGGCGGAAACTGAAGGGTTCGCCAGGAGAAGGGAGGAACAGCTCGAGAGGGGGAAGAGCTGGGACGACGAACGTGAGGCAGCCCGTAAACATCACATGTACTACCGCGACCACCCGCACTGGGTCAGGAAACGACTACAGGAACGTAACGACGAGCAAGCACGGGATGAGATGGATAGGCGGGCCGAGGAGGACGAGAGGCGCAAGGCCGAAGCAGAGATGGAACAAGCCAGGGGTATGGCCGACTCCTTCCTCGAGCGGCAAGCCGAGGAAATGGAGAGGCGGCCGGCTGCGGCCCCGGCTGCGCCCCAACGGTTTACCATTTCCTTCGGCGCAGCGGCTCAAAAGGCAGCACAGCGTTCTGCCGGCGCCCGCAGAACAGTTGCCGAAGTTGAAGGTCTCCTGGACGACGAGGAACAGGAGCAGACCACCAAGCGGCAGCTTGTTCCCATCAAATTCGAGCCTATTACTGACACCAAGGCCATGTCGGAGGAGGATCTGCAAAAGGCAGTGCGCGCTTTGGCGCAAGAGATTCCTGCGGATAAGGAGGGGCTCTGGGCTTGGGACGTCAAGTGGGATTACCTCGAAGAATCCATCATCAGCGAAAAGCTTCGGCCTTTCGTGGAGAAGAAGGTGGTGGAGTATCTTGGTGTACAAGAACAATTCCTTGTTGACGTGGTGGAAGAGCACCTGCGCAAGCATCAAAAGCCCGACGAGCTGGTGGAGACGCTGGGCGAGGCTCTGGACGAGGACGCGGAGGATCTAGTGAAGAAGTTGTGGAGGATGGTGATCTTCTTTACGGAGAGCGAGAAGCGTGGTTTGCCCGCTTAGAAGAATGTCTGGGGAGCCGATGACAGCGGGTTTCTCTGTCCGACGGTCTTGTGTGGTCTCTCTTGAGGTCCATGACACAAATCACGAAATATCAAGGCCTGGAATTATGCGGTATGTGCATTGTAGAAAAAAACAAATGCTTGTAGGATAGTATCGCTAAGCACCTAAGCGTTGGGAACGCTAATTGACATTTTATCAGCGAAGTGCAAAGGTGTTGGTGTTGGTTCGTTGATCCGACGTGCCTCGGCAAATGCCCACAGATCTACTCCGACAGCGAGGGGAAACTCCAGCATTGCGCCACTTGCCCGCACTTAACCCGGGTTGAGTCGCAGCCGCTTTTGAATCAATGATCCAATAGGGCTTGGTACAATCGGCATTTGGGCGTTGTCCTGCGTCAACAAATAGGTCCACTGGGAACCGTTATGTTATTGACTTGTTCACTTTCACATTTGTTTTGCTTCAATTCCCCTTTTGCCATATTCCATTGTTGTCATCTCGATACTTGGACATTCAATCTTGCTCACCTTGTCACTGAGAACCCAAGTAAACATCAACCCCTGAAAGACTCACAAAAACAATCAATTACGTCACCCACCTCTCCCAGGCTTCAAACACCAACGAACCACCACCACCAATACCGAAAACGAAAACAACAGTCATGTCCACCCAAAACTTCAAAACCCCCCCTCCCAGCGTCCCCAACACCCTCCTCTCCTTCCCAGCCCCGCACGTTCTCCTGGTCACGCTCAACCGCCCTGACCAGCTCAACGCCATCCCGACGCCTCAACACAAGCGGCTCGCCAAGCTGTGGGACTGGTTCGACGCCGAGCCGACGCTGCGGTGCGCGGTGATCACGGGTGCTGGACGCGCCTTTTGCGCCGGTGCCGACCTGAAGGAGTGGAATGAGTTGCATAGCAAGTTTCAACAGAAGGAGAAGGATAGACGAGAGTTGGTGGATGGGGTGGAGCACGGGGGGCAGTACGGGGCTGCTGGGAAGACGAGGGAGGCGTTGCGGGATGCTGCTGCTGTCCGGGCAGCTGAGGGGAAGAAGGGGGTTGGTGCTGCGGGAGGAGGAAGTGATGGGTTAATCACTGGCATCGGCGGTGGGTACGGGACTGTACCGAACAGGAAGGAAGCACTCCGGAACGCGGAGGGTGTGAAAGCCGGTCAAGAGCCGGATGCGCCCGCGGAGAAGATTGCCAAGGAGGGCCGTGCTAGGGACGGCAAGATGAAGGATCAGGACCGGCTGATGACGGGTATCGGAGGGGGTTATGGGACCGTGGATAACAGGCGGCAGGCCATCTCGAGCGCTGATCAGCTAACCGAGGAAGCGCAAAAGGGCGACCTCAATGACGTGGACGACGCCAGAATCACCACGGGCATCGGCGGCGGTTACGGCACCGTCGCCTCTCGCAAGGCCGCCGCCGCCGCCCGGCTTGCAAACGACTCTTCCCGCGTCGGCAGCCTCGGCCTCAACGCCGGCTTTGGCGGGCTGTCCAACCGCTCGGGCAAGAAACCCATCATTGCTGCTGTCAATGGTCTGTGCCTGGGCGGCGGCATGGAGATGGTCATCAACTGCGACATCGTCATCGCGTCTTCCAACGCGCGGTTCGGGCTGCCCGAGGTCAAAGTGGGTGTTATTGCCGTTGCCGGCGCGCTGCCCCGTCTGGTGCGCACGGTGGGGAAGCAGAGGGCTGCTGAGATGGCGCTGCTGGGGAGGAACAGGTACTCGGCGGAGCAGATGGAGAGGTGGGGGGTTGTTAATTTCGTTGTTCACGGCGAGAAAGCCTTGGTCGAGGAGGCGGTCAAGCTGGCGGAGGAGATCTCGAGTAACTCGCCTGATGCGGTGCTGACGAGTAAGGAAGGGCTGAGACTGGGCTGGGAGGGGTTGGGGCCGGAGAAGGCGACAGCGGTGTTGGAGACGGGCATGTATAGGAAGCTGGAGAAGGGGGAGAATATGAGAGAGGGCGTGGCGAGCTTTGTGGAGAAGAGGAAGCCTGTCTGGAAGGATAGTAAGCTGTAGTTGCAGTTTAATCGATGGCATGGACAATTCCATCAATGGATGGAATATGAATATGTTTTGGAACTTCTGAAAAGAAATGAGATTGGATGGCATTGGAGTCACAGAGCTGTGTATTATTTACCCCCTATCATTGACTCGTAGAAGTAGTCCTGAGGCGCGATGTGGACTGGTCAACGACCATACTCCTATGGTATCAGATACCGTAATGGCCGTTCCCTATCCCAGGATATATCCGAGTCCCGGACATGTCTCTACGTCGTGGAAAGATGTCACCTCCACCTTCCTCCACTTCCCCGGATCATCGCCAATCTTACTCCGCACAGAAGCCGATGGTGACAAGTCCGCTGTGGGGTAGCTTGGGGCCAGCATTAACGGAATGCGGGGAAGTATTTGTTAGGGCATCGTAGGGATTGGAGGTGGATTTCTCCGTTGAGACGGCATCCCAATTTCCATCAATGATATCTCGCTTTTCCTCTCTTACCCCAAGGCGCCGGTCAAGACCACACACGATGGTTGCACTGGTTTTCTTTCAACTACGACCTGACCGGCCTGGGAACCGGTGCTGACAACCATGCAAACGTCACTTTGTTCGCCATGTTTACACTACCGAGACAACGGGATAGGTGGGATCGACAGTCACCCAAGCTTCCTCCGCTGTCATGGATCGCAAGAAACGGCCTGATGGACGACAGCCATGAGCGAGGGGGACGGCCATATAACAGGCCAACGGTCCCGTCCTTACTCGAGATACAGAGTGGCATCGCGACATCCAGCCTTCAACCTCCCTCTCTGGAGTCATCGTCATGAAGTTCCTCGCCTTCGCAGCCCTCGCGGCCGCCGTCGTTTCGGCCTTCCCTGCCCTTGAGCTCCCCACCGGCATCCCTCGCTCTCTCTCCGAGTTCAAGGAGAAACACCCTTACACAGCCAAGCGCAGCAAGGCGCATTGCCGGAAGACTATCACCATCCGGGCCTCCAAGACCGACACCGACGATGTCGCCAACGACTTCCTCAGCGGTCTCAAGCAGGCCAACAACGGTGGCACCCTCTACCTCCCCAAGGGCAAGACCTTCGTCATCGGAAAGCCTCTCGATTTGACCTTCCTCAACGACGTCCAAGTCCACCTCGAGGGCGAGATCAAGTTCACCAACGATACGGCCTACTGGCAGAAACACGCCTTTGCCCACCCATTCCAGAACAGCCTCATGTTTTGGAAATGGGGCGGCAAGAACATCAAGATCTACGGCAACGGAGTTCTCAACGGCAACGGTCAGCGGTGGTGGAATGAGTTCGCCGGCCTGGAGATCCTCGATCCCAGCAACACGTACCTGCGCCCGATTCTGTTCTACGCCGAGAACGCTACCGGTCTCGAGTTCGAGGGTATTCACTTCAAGGACTCGCCCTGCTGGACCACCTTCTTTGTCACCTCCAAGCACATCTCCTTCAAGGACGTGGCCTGCACGGCCGAGTCCAACAACGCCACCGCTCTTCCCAAGAACTCAGACTTCTTTGACTCGCTCAATGTTGAGCATGTCAGCGTCGAGCGGGCGTGGGTTAATGTAGGCGATGACTGCTTCTCGCCCAAATCTAATGCCACGGACTTGTACGTGAACACCATGTACTGCAATGGCACTCACGGACAATCGATGGGCTCCATTGGCCAGTATGCTGGTGAGAAGAGCTTTATCAAGGATGTGGTTATTGAGAACTTGTGGATGTTGAACGGCCAGCACAGCGCTCGTTTGAAGTCCTGGGCTGGCCCTAACGTTGGCTATGGCTTCATTGACAATGTCACGTTCCGCAACTTTTGGAATGCCAATAATGAGTACTCTGCCTTCCTAGACTCTTGTTACTTCAACGTAAGTCTCGGCTCTCTGACCCAAAAAGAGACAACAACTAACACAATGCACCCAGATCAACGCCACTACTTGCTCGCAATACCCCTCCCAGGTCAACATCAGCAACGTCAACTTTGAGAACTTCTCCGGATACACATCGGGCAAGTACGGCCGCGCTGTCGCTCGTCTGACTTGCAGCCCCAACGCCGTCTGCGAGAACATCAAGTTCAAGAACTTCAGCGTCACTAGCCCCTGCGGTGGTGAGCCTGTTGTTATTTGCGATGGCATCAGCGGTGACCTTGGTATTCCTTGCGTCAAGTCAACTAGTCCGGAGGCGACAGCCGCGTTGAAGGACAAGTGCTCAACCGCTATGGCGACACTTCCGAAGCCAACGCCGTGGTTGTAGAGAATTTGTATATGTATAGGAAAGGATAATCGGTCAATAACTATTCCAGCCTTGGATGGCTGAACGATACAACAAAAATATTGTTTACTCTCAATGGTCTTCTCTTTCCAATCCTTGATCACAACATTTCATCCCACCCCTTACATTACATTAACAAGTGCCAAAATCCAGCCGCCACCATCGCAGCAGCCATCACACTTGTCACCCTCGCCGCACCACCCGCTTTTGGCCCCTCGGCAGGCTGCGAACTAGTCGCTGCTGCCACAGTCGTCGCCGACCCAGTGATCGAACTCGCAGAACTTGTCGTGACCGTAGTCGTCGTCACCGTACCCGTACCCGTCTTCGTCAAGGTTACCACCCCACTGCCAGACTCCGTAGATGTAGCCTTCCCAGTAGTATTTTTACCAGTCGTACTACCAGTGAAAACCGCAACCGGCGCCGTACAACTCTGCCCTTTTCCCACCATCGTAATTGTAGTCCCATGCACAACATCCGTCAAAGTCTTCCCCATCTCCCCTCCCGTTGCCCTTATCCACTCCCGTTTATAAACACTCATCCTCCCCGTATCCTTCTCTTCACAAACACTATCCAACCTATCAAGCTCTTGACTGTGTTGACTCACCCAGCTGTCCACTTGGGAAGTATACACCCCGTACTCGCTCGACAATGAGGCAGGAAGGGTGATGATGCATTGAGGAGCTGCCACGGCCGAAGGGGCAAGGGCGTGTTTGGCTTTGTCGAGGGCTGTAGATAGGGCGGGGCCGGGCGTGGGGATGCTGGAGATTAGAGAGAAGATGGCGACCATGCAGGAGGCTTCCGGGTTGAAGGAGTGGGTGGTTGCTGGTGCTGGGTGTTTTGTGGTGGGTGTTGTCATTGTTGTCGTTGTTGGGGATGCGGTTATTCCTGTGGGCAAGGGGACCCAATTGGCTCTGAAGGTGGTGATGGCGCGGGTGTTAGTTTTATTTCTAGGGGTGCAGGGCTCGCACGCTCCGGCGCTGGCCGCGGCGACTGTTAGAGGCTGAGGTTGTTCATGGCCTCGGTCGTGGTTCTCTTCGCGGACAAAGATGTCGGTTGCCATGATGGCGGCAGCTAGTTGGTGATGACGGGTGTTGGTGGTGGGCGGCAGAGTGAAGGAGGAGGGAATGAGGTCGGCAGTTGTGTGAGTTGTCAGGAAAAAGTCATTGTCGGCGGCGGCATCCTGGTCGACTTGTATGTGACTGGCGAGACGGCCACGGATGTTGGCGCTGTGGATCGAGGCTGCTGCGTTGGTGAGGGCGAGGGAAAAGATGAAGAACGTGAAGAATGGAGGGATGGGGCCTTTGATTACATCCATGAGAGAGAGGATGAATGGTTATTAGAGGGGGTAGTGGTAGGCTTGATCGTATTTGGTGATACTTGTCAAGACTGTGTGATAGGATTCGATAGGAAAAGTTGAAGTTTGGTCATGTAGATGACAACTTTGTATGAGGAGAGAAAAAGGACGATGAGAAGTGGACCGTGAACTGGATGTCGTTCAAGTTTTAATCTTGAAAGTATCAACATACCCCCTGGTTGAAGCAAGACAGTTAGACAAAGAAGTCACGATCCAAAGTTAAACAATACAGGTTGTAGCAGGTCGCATGCTTCCTTCCCGCCACGGGGAAGGCTTTAGGATTCCTTCCATTGTTTGGTTCTGATTCCCGGTAGCAGCTTCGTTTTACCCTCAAAGAGAAGGCAATGTTATTCCTCCACTTGATCAGCAACCCCCATATTGAATCTTTGGTATTAGATATTGACTCAGCCGTGCGTGCCGATTTTCCTTTGCAGGGACTTCAACTGCAATAAAACGGGCCAATGTAGTAAAACTTTTCGTTGTTGTACTAAGAAGAAAACATGTAAAGTCATCGCTAACAAAAGAATTGTGAAAATCCCAAAATGCAATATCAGCTTTGCAGCTTGCCTCTAGTAAGGCCGCTGAAGTCCTCACCTCACATTGTCAGCTGAAGCAGGCATACGAACAGCTAAAGATTTGCCAATTTCCCATCCGTAACAGAGTCATACTTCATCGCTTGAAGAGTAAGCTTTTCCTCTTCACCTGCAACCTGGATGACGACGGTAGCAACGTGATCGAACCCTAACCGGGCGTAAAGATGATATCCCATAGGGCTTGCCATGACTGAGATGTCCTTCAACGTCTCTTTTCGAATGACGTCCATGCCCCATCTACAGAGTTTACTTGCGTGGCCGCGTCTCTGGAAGTCTGGCAAGGTAGCTAGGATCTGGAGATGAAGCTGCTCTGGGCCAATACACCCAAAGTACTTCTTGTAGGCCTTGGCCTGGCCATTACAGAAGGCGTTGAAGTGTAGCTGGTTGGCATCTCTACGCGTGCTACCTCCTCGTTTATCAACTTCTTGATTAGCTGTATTCATGAAGTTAGTAAAGCTGACAGTTAGGCGATTTTGGTCAATACTTACGGTCTTGAGGGGTATAGTCTGGCCCATATTTGCGCTTGTTTAGGTAAGAGACATCCCAAACACTGATGGAAGCAATCTTGAGCTTCTCACAGCCGGCAGGATCAACGTCTTCAACCACCATGACGGCCCAGTCATCATACGACGGGTCTAGGAAGTATTCGAACAACATGCGCGTGTACTTGAAGTGGTCGTCGGGGAACTGTTTCCGCAACGGGAAACGGTAATCCCATTGCGGGTCCAGGGGCATTGTCTTGATGATGGCATTGGTGATGGCATCAACGTCCGATGGAAGTCCAGGCCTGATCATAGCTGCCGTAGTGAGCATTGGCTTAAAGAATAAGTTGAGGCTCCTATCGAGCAACTCCCAAGTCCGACCCGGGAGTTCAACCTCAAGAAGAGGAGGGACACTGAGGGAGCCTTATTACCCCCAGCAGCTGACATCTTTTTGTGGCTGACAGCCTGATTGCTTTGCTTGTGACGATTGGATCAGCCCGGCTTTCGGCCTACCTTGGGTTTGTTGAGCTTTGTTGAGGCTCGTTTGCCGTACACCTTTCCTCATGCAAGTGTGCGGAACAGCCTCAACTGGATCGTTCGGGCTGTGTAACTTGCCCAAACGGCCAATGCGTGGTGGTCGCTGACATTGCATATCAAGCTTGAAGCGTCTCGATGACTCGGTGAGCAGGCCGAGGGAATGGGCAAAGGTAGTTGCACAAAGAGATGCGTGTTAATGGAAGGCGGACGTATTTCAGTGTTGAGAACCTCGAATATCAGACTACAGTCTACAGGGTTGGCCGACATGCCATGGTTCTTGGAGATGACTGATAAGGTCAGCTTCAACCGCCAATGATGAAGTGGTTGGAAGTTGGGAAACCGACGGGAAGTTTGGATGGGCATCGGGTGATGTGATTTGGTGCAAAATGCCTGCCGTCAGCATTTTAACACTTGTACAAGAAATAAAGGTTGTTATAGCTTTATTGTGGAGTCAAATCCATACTTTCTTGTAAATATGCAACACCTCAGCAGCCCCAAGAGAATGTCAAAAAGAGGCAGCCGCTACCAACCGCCCCAATTCAGGGGCAGTACTGCGTAAGCTTACCCTAGCACCAAGGTAACATATCAGCCAATCCGAGCAGCTCAACCCCTCCAACCTGAGCACAACAACACTGCCGCCGAACTCTCTCAATGAGACATCTCAATGGACAAAATGACGCCGCCTCTGGCCCCCAGTTCCCATCGAGACCCTACGGCGGGTTATGCGTGAGACCATACCCAGAAAGGAATTGCGGCGAGCATAAACTTCCAAAAATGGATGTGCTGAAATACAGTGGGTAATACAAAAAAACGACCAACGCATTTTTTCTCCACTTCCCCAACCTTGACTATCTTTTTTCTTTTATACCTCATAATCTCATTTCTTAGTGTTTGTTGCAATGCCCTAACTAGCCTATAATAATAGCACCAGTATAGAGATGCTATAGTGAATTATGTACTTGTAGCAGAGTAGAGTGGAAGTGGTAGGAAGTACAATAGTAGTGCTGAAGGAAGCAGCGTAGTTGCAAATACAATAAAAGGATATTGTAAAAGCGGTCTTAGAGAGAACTCTACTCTCAAGACAAAAGAGTACAGTAGACTCTGCACTATAAGAAACAACTATTATAGTAAACTCTACACTATAAGAGTAAACTGTATTATATTACTTAGATTGTGCTTGCTTGCTTGCTTGCTTAAGGAGTGACTAACTAAAGAAGAGAAGAAGTCTTTATATACACGAACGTTAAGTATTTAGAAGCTTCCAGAGTGTAAAAGCTTTTATAAGTTGATAGAAGTGCTTGTAGGAGTACTATACTATAAAAGGAATGAACTGAATCTATAAGCTTCTGGTGCATTCCATAATGACAAATTAGTTTAAAAAGAATGCTAAACAAGTTAAAGAATCCTAAAATATAGTAGCAAAACCTCTATATTCTAACATGTTCTAGAGGAGTTGAGTCGACTGATTCTATAAAAGGAATAGCTCAATCAGCCTTCTATACTACAAGGTAGTACAAGGCAGTTATAAGGGTTCTACGATATACACGTAGGTAAGCCTTAATGAAACTGGTAATATTCAACAAAGAGGAAAAGGGAAGTCTGTGCCTGTATAACATGGAGCTTACAGCTAAATACACAAGAGAGGTGCGGATATTGAAGGTGCCAGAAACGCCAAGGTCAGAAATGTGGTTCGTGCGGCGCACCCCAGGAGTGCACCCAACCAGAGGGCAGGCCTGGCTTATATAGGCTTCAAGCCAGGCAAACACCCTGGGCGCCAGCCCCATGACACGTGTTACGAACTTAAGCAAGTACACAGACCAACCAGGCTGTCGGAATATAGCAGCCCCGCTCATGATTAGGATCGTGTAACCTAAGACAAGGATTGGACCAGAGAGCGTATGCAGAGTGCTCACTGAAGGGCGGCGCTCACGGTGAGCAGGACATCGCTGGTGAGCGGACACACAACATCTAGTAGATAGAACCATGAAGCTTAGTAGAGCAGCCGGAGATAGATATCTCGCAAAGGGCGAGGAGGTATAAAAAGACGACTAGAGAACTCAGATAGTTCGACAGTAGTCAATAAATCATCATCATCAAGACCAGTATCACGAGCATACTTGTTGTGAACCTTTTGGCTTCACCGAACGACTTCTGATAGTTATCGTCCTTCAGCTATCTCACTTAGGCAGGTCAGACTGCCGTTCGTCACACTTCCGCTATAAATCCAAAATTTATTCAAACTCGACACAAATCCAATCGTCATTCGCAGATATTTTGGGGTTCAATTTTCCATAGGGTGAAGAATGAGTTGGTCATCTGTGACGAACGGTAGTCTGATCTGCCTAAATGAGATAGCTGAAGGTAGTAACTATCAGAATCGTTCGGTGAAGCCAAAGGGCTCACAACAAATATGCTTGCGTACTGGTCTCAATGGTGACAATGGTCTGAATGTCTATTGACTACTGTCGAACTATCTGACAATCTGAGTTCTCCCGTAGTCTCTTTATACCTGCTCGCCCTCTGCAAGATATCTGTTTCCGGATGCTCTGGTGAGCCCCATAGTGCGTTGCTTGCAGTCTGGCTCGACTCGTGAGCCTGTGCCTGCCCGGAGCTCCTATCCTGTTTACACTGCCCAGCCTTCACGTGGCTGTTGTGTACCGGTGGCTTGGTTGGCTCGTGCCTCTCGTTATCAGTTCGTAACATCATCTACAATAGCGATCCCGATTTGTGACGAACGGCAGTCTGATCTGCCTAAGTAGGATAGCTGAAGGTAGAAACTATCAGTAGACGTTTGGTGAAGCCAAAAGGTTCACAACAAGTATGGTAGCGTTATACTAGTCTCGGTGATAGTGATCAATTGATTACTGTCGAACTATCTGACAATCTGAGTTCTCTAGTCGTCCTTTTATACCTTAAGTGCCTGTTCTTGTTTCCTATGCCTCAAGTGTCCGTTTATGACGATGGCTCACTTATGATGTTGGCTCACCGTGAGCCCTGCTCATCGTGAGCCTTTGCGTTAGGGAGCCTGCATGCGTCCTTCGGGTCAGTGCTTGACCCTCTGAAGGTTACACTGGTCATCACAGGCGGGCAGTCGGGTCCCGATGGCTTGGGCGACTCTTGTGTCGCTTAAGTTCGTAACAGGAAGAACTTTGAACAGAGGAAATCCGTTAGCTTTTCGCGGAGAAAAGGAGGAATGAAAAAGGAGTATCGCTTATTCAAAGGGCGGAAAACCTAAGCCCGTTTTCCACTTCGCTTTTTCTCCATGGAAGATTTATCCGTGAAAAGGACGGACTTCCAAAATGAAAGAGGTTTATGTTCGTGCTTTAATCCTCAAGTAAGCCGGGAATCCGCCGCTTCTTTAGAGAGATATGGCCGTGTAACAGCAAGGTAGTGCTTAATTCCTAGCTTTTTGAAGTAGTTGGAAAGATAGGTCCTCACGATATTGGGGTATACCTTTTTTCGTAAATTTTCAATCTGAATGAAGAGATTTTTGGCAGCTTTGCGCAAGATACCTCTTTTATCCCTCTTATTTAATGCTGGTAGTCGACTACGGCTAGGTCTTGAAACATCCTAATTTTAAAGTTTGAAGCGTTTGACGACGCCCCGGATATGCTCTGGCGTCACTCTTTTATGAATTGCGATTGTAATTGCCGAGATATTATTGGAGTACTTTGCTGCAATGCAGTTTCTCCAGCAAGGTGTTGAGTGTTTAAATTTCGCCTTTTTGATAGGAGATAGTGGAATTATGACCATTTGAATAATAAGGTATTGAAATGGTGAAGGTTGAGAAAGAGGGGAAAATGCGGGGTTGAAAAAAAAACTGGGCGTTTATTTGTGGGAAGGACTGTACCTACTACGGCATGCAGCGCCATGATGGGTGACAAGCCGGAGCCTGGCTGGGCGGATGACGAGACGAAGCCACGAAGCCACAACTCCCGCCCGACACCCACTCCAAAACTTGCCTTCACACTGCCCTCCTGGTGCCCTCTCTCTGTGCCCCCTTGGCGACCCGCCGAGCATTCATGTCGAATCTCGAAGAGGGTCCGAGAAGGAGTCCCAGGTAACACCTCGATCCTCCAACACACAGTCGAGCGCCGGTCCCTCCCACTTGTCGCTTGCCTACATAACAAGGCCCTGGGGATGATGGAAAAGTAAAGTGTCCAGGTATGTCGGTTGAGTGTTCCACGATGCAACTTTACAACCACATGTTTGTTGATATCGATCCGTTGACACTGAGATTGCAGTCCAACGTCCTCATCGGCTCACCCCGTCGTCGACGTTCCGCAGCCTTGTCCCATATCACCCACTCCAATTCAATAACCATCATGTAGCTAGGGCGTACACCTGCCCAAGATTGGACAAGATGGCATTTCAACCCCCCGCCGACCATCAGGGTCCCCTTTCCCATTTGTCCTCCTTCGACAATCCCCTTCTGGGGTCAGCAGAGCCTTGTGACGACTCAATCCCGGACCTCCTTGGCGACTCCTTCCAGTTTCCTTTGGATGTTTTCTGGGCATACTTTCCTGTGGATGTGATCGATTTTGACCATTCATTCAACGCTGTTTACCCTTTCTCCTCCCTTGACCTTAGGCCGACTCATCACCCATCTCTTTCAACTCCAATCCCAGTCCCTCCTCCGGCACCGGCACCAGCACCAGCACCAGCACCGAGACTCTGCAGTCCCTCGACCCAAGCTTATTCGAAGGCTCATGACATCGCATCTGATCAGGCTCCCGACTACCATGCATCCCCCAATGCAGGAATGGCATCATTACCATGTGGAATCATTCGTCCATCCCGGATAATTGGCGTTAATGCTTACCCCGGCCTGCCCAAAGGACTTTCGGGGAGCGGGGAAGATGATGGCTTCCATGTGGGATCTTCAGGCTATCGACAGCCTACTTCAGAGAGTCATCCCAAATTTCAAAACTGGAATCTCGTGGCGAAGCAACCCATGTCAAACCTGAACAGTGCAAATCCAGGACAGCACCAAAATCTCTACGGCGCCTGCCATCCGAACCTCGCCCAATCGTCTTCACACATAAACAATACACCAACCTTGCCAGAAGCTGTTTTATCGTCTCTGCTATGGCAGCCTGTCGGAGTCTCAGGACATGGAAGCTGGACGGATCATGGAAACGGCAGCCTCCCCATCCAGGAGTATGTGGACGAGTCAACAAACACACAGAATCAATGGTCCAGTCCTCAGGAAAATATCTACGGTAGGGTGATACCATTCTGTGAAGGCCATGATGGACATGGTGTGGATCGTGAGTCAACCGGATGCGATCGCTCTGTGGGGTTTCATTCTCCTCTTGATGGATGTGGGAGCCTGTTACCGTACTCAACATCACGGACGCCGGAGTTGGGAGCACAGACCCCGTCTTTGTCAACAAATGTCACCACTCCTGAGTCGACTGGTAACTCTGGTCCACCCACCCCGGAGCCCAGCTTGCCGGAAAGCAGACGGAAGGGCCAGTCAGCCATTCTCCAGTTCGTGCAATACACTGCTGGAAGCGACACAGGTGGTAGGACCTCCAAGAAGCGGTTGGCTTACGATGAAGAGGACCAAGATGCTTTAAGGAATATTGTCACGAAAGATACCTTGAGGGATCAAGAGGGGACGATGAAAGACTTCAAGATCGTCTTCCATCATCGTGAGAAGACTACCAAAAAGGTCCGACGGACCGAAGAGGAAAAGCGAGCCAGCGCGTTAGCTAGAAAGAACGGGGTCTGTGACTGGTGTAAGGAGAAAAAGAGAAAGGTAAAGTTACACCTCATCAATGTTTCAGTCACATGTACTAACCTAATCATAGTGTGATCTCCACGAGAAAGGACCATATGAAAGCTGTCGAGAATGTGCAACGAAGAAGACATACAAAGGCGTTCTGCGAATGCCTTGCTTCACGTCCACACTTGCGGATATGTTCTTCTTCCGTGAAGGTGTGCTAAACCGTCGAAAACCATTGTCCAAGTGAAACACTTGCTAACATGTGCGATGTGTTCAAGGCCCGGCTGTCAATGAGCCACTCTTCATTAATCGGGAAACGGTCTTCCAGCTTGCAGATTTCTCGAAACCAGACGTTGGCGTCATTAAGCTGAAGCTTACACAGAAGATCGGCGACCATCGTCTGGTTGTATACGCCTCCCAATTCGAACCATTGCCGGGAGATAAACTGTCGTACACGCTAAAGGATCGAGAAACGGGGAAAATATCCAAAATATCGATGCCTCATTTTTGTTTAACAAATTACAATGAGGTTCATGGTAACATCTTGAAGTATATCAACTTGGCAAAGAAGACCTACTTGCACACGCTCGAAGATGTTGGTGGACTCACTTGGGAAATCGTATCAATGGCCATGGAATACGCTGAAACTAACAAGGTAAATCCCCTTACTCCAATTAACGCGTCCCATCTGGCTAACATAACCAGGGCTCACTTGTTGATACGGCCCTTGATCTCTGGGTTGTCTGCAGGATGATTGAAGACCCGTGGGAACTACTGGAGGGCAACGAGCTCGGTGTTTCCCGTGTGGATTTGCCTGGAACCAGGTTCCATGGAAAAATCCCAATCCCTCCAATGATGGACACTCAACTGGACCAGGTCATAATTCAGTTCATTCTTAATCATCTTCGAGGCAAGCTTATTGGCCTGTTCGAGAAGAATATTAAGCCAGCAAAGCCGGAGACTTGGTTCGAGACCTTTCTTGCCTCGTTCATCTTGCTCACGCACATCGAACGGTTAGCCGCACATTCTGTCCGACATGCCGAGACCCACACAATGCCGGTCAGTAACAGATACCCCGAAATTTGCAGCATAGATGACTCGAAGCTGACATTGAAGCAGACCAAATACTCCAACACCCAGTTCCTTGAGCAGGCGTTCAATACTGCAAAGATCATTCTCTCGCGTTTCCATTACGCTTGTAACGGATCTGTACCGCTTGGTCTTGAATTTAACTGGAAAGCCTCTCACGTCTCTTCGATGGCCAAGCTGGGTCCTAAAGAAGTTGAGTTCATGCAGAGAGTACAGAACACATTCAAAGAGAGAGGTACGTTCAAAACAGCCCGATTCCTCTGCTATTTTGAGATTCGATGCCCACTGACTTCCCTTGCTGCAGTATATGATCTTCGAAAGCTCCCCGCCAACTATGAATATGAGGCTCATGGGCATTGGTACCATCAGCTATTCATCGAGGACTGGGACACGTCCCCTGTCGATGTAAAAAACCCATACGAGTAGAGTACCTAGTTGACTGATATCTCGGAGTATAGTGGGATGAATTTCCTGGTTGGGTGAGCATTCAACGAAGATTTTGTTCACATCATCAGTGCCGGGACACTCGATGAACAAGGCATCAAAATACCCACGCATGGCGGATAACTGGCAATTCATTATTGGAGTTCGGTGTAGATCGTGACGAAAGAATAAGAAATATGATACCCCCACTGCAACGCGTACCAGCGGAGTTCATTTCGGTGACTTCCGTTGCCGAAAGTCAGCCAGCATGGCAGCCTAAGAGTCAGAATGGCAGCCTGGGGCAAGGGACAAGCAAACCACAAGTCAACCACTTAAACATTTCAGGTATGACATCTCATAATTGGTTCATTGAAATGCACATCAACATGTCGACCATTTTAATTACGCAATGGGGTACCTAGGCTTCGCACCGCATCTGCGACTTTCTCTGTTCACCGTTCCATCAGCCCTATTTGCACGACGTAGGACTTGTTCCAAGAACCCTGCTTATCCGCATTGCGGTCAAGAAGAACCCTTGTTTTGAGGCTCTGCTGGAACAAGATCATTGGTCTGCCCTATGACTCGTACATAATTCCATAATTCCATGTGGAGAGGACAAGAAGGCTCAAGTTGAGTTCTTGGTGTTTGAACCGAACTTCTCCAATCATGCCTGTTTAATTCTCCTCGATGCGGCTCTATGAGCCTAGGAACTAGATACTTCCAATCTTCACACACCGGGAATCTTGCCCTGTTGACTCACATTGCTTCGATGCGGCTATGCGGGTTTCGGTGTCGGGAGGGGAGGACTGGACTTGGGCTTGAGGCTCTGGTAATGGCCGAATGTCGAGATTGCTCTAGGCAAGGAGCTTGAGGCTTTGCGGAAAGATGCGGTAAAACTCGGCTTCTTTGAGTGCTTCTAAGTAGCAAAGTAAACCTTGAGATGAGCCTGAGAGGTACCTAGTATGATGAGCCTTGAGATTCTGGATATAAAAGGGAGGAGTCGTACATGAGTTTTGAGAAGAGAGGACACAGACAGCACACAGTATCATCACAGCTTCACAGCTTCACCTGCTTTAAACTCAGCATTATCAGCACTTCATCATTGCGTTTCTTCCCATTCTCAGACCATCGAGCCCCATCAAGTCTTCAAAACTTACCTTGAAGTTCACCAAACACAATGGCTTGTCCCCTTCAGTCCACTCGCGCCTGCAACATGGCACTTCCACATAAGGACACCACCAGCCCCATCGTCCGTCCAGACATCGATTGGATTCCCTCCTACAAAGTCTTCAAGGAACGTGTCCAACGCCTGGCAGCACTGCACCTCAACCGTCCCACCACCCTCCCCGCCGGATGGCCCTCCAAGATCACATCCGAGCGTGTATGGTCCGGATCCGACTTCAAGTCCGAAGACGACTACGTAGTCAAGCTCAGCCAGGAAGACATTGCTGAGATCGAGAGCGCCTTGTCGTACTTCAAGACTCTTGACCTCGGCGGCCCGGACGACGTCTCCCAGTCCACCTTTCCCCTTCCCAACTTGGGTCCCAAGCTCTCCGAGATCTCCGACATCATCCACACCGGCCGCGGCTTCGTGGTCCTCCGCGGTCTCGAGCCCGACAAGTACTCGTCCACGGACAACATCCTCCTCTACCTCGGCGTTACATCCTACATTGCCGAAACGCGCGGGATGCAGGACTTCGACGGGCGCATGATCCTGCACATCCAAGCCGTCCGCAAGGAATCCGACGTCGCGCAGCATGGCAGCATGCCCAACTCGCCGTACGTCAACCGCGCCCAGCCGTTCCACACGGACCTGTGCGACGTGCTATCGCTCTACGCGCTTGGGGTGGCCGCCTATGGGGGCGAATCCTTCCTGTCCTCCTCCGCCAAAATCTACAATGAGATTGCCCGTCTGCGGCCGGACGTGATCCACGTGCTCGCAAAGGACGATTGGCCATTTGATGAGTTCTACAAGAACCAGTATCATACGCGGCCGCTTCTCTATAATTTCTCAGACGCCGCCTCGGGGGAGAAGAACCATGGTCCAGGCTTCCAATTCTCCCGCCGTCCGCTCACCGGCGCGCACTTCTCGCCTCACCACCATTTAGTCCCGGCCATGAGCGAGGTGCAAGCCGAAGCGCTGGACATGGTCTACTTTTTGGCCAAGGAACATGCTTTGGAGATAACCCTCAGAAAGGGAGATATGCAGATCTTCAACAACTTTGCCATGTTGCACGCTAGGAGCAGCTTCGTGGACGAGGGCGAGCAGAAGAGACATATGTTGAGGTTGTGGTTGCGGAATAAGCAGAAGGCCTGGAAGTCGGACTCGGAAGGGCTCGATAAGGTCGACAGGGAGGTGTATGAGTGGGAGACGGAAGAGTGGAGGAGGGAGGTGGGAACCAAGTGGGATATTGAGGCGAGTCCGCCCGAGTTGAGGGTGGATTTTAAGAGGGCTAGTTGTGCTTGAGGACGGGTTGAGGGTTTAGTTGGATTGGTACTCACCTAGGAAGGCATCATCTTGTTTTGAGTTTACTGTAATGTTTGGTTTTGGAGAGTGTATTCTGTTTTCTCTGCCCGCTTGAGATGGCTTTTGGTTGGTTTGCTTGGAAGTCAATGTTTTCACGAGGTAATTTGGCTTCCTGTTTTGAGATCTTCTTCGGCTCGTTTGGCGGCATCTCGATTTTGAGACTGTAGTAGACTTCAATTTGTAGAGAGATCCTCTTCATTGAGTTGTTGATTCATTAGAATAACCCTTCATTTGTTTCGTCTAACCCCGCAACATCAACTTAGACTATCCTCAATGCGGTCTCCGGATGAGTGGTTTAGATGGAAACGAGTGTCTTCCAGGGTGGGAGCATGCTTTGCCAGTCAGTCAAACTCAACATTTGGAGGTACCGCTGCACTTGTAGGTCGGTACCTTACGAGCGGTAATATCTGTCAGAAGGAATAACTGGTGCTTCCATTGCGTGGTAGCACTACCATAGCAGACGGAACTGGAAAGTATAGACGGCCTGGCCTAGAAGTGCCGTCTAGCCCAGAGGTTGTCGTCTGGTCTTGTTGTTCGAGGCTTCTAATTGGCTAACATGCTTCACCGAGGTCAGTTCCTTCCCACGTTTCCCAAGTCCCCCGGCCGTACTTTCCACCAAAGTAAGGTGCCCTACGTACTGTATAAGGTAAGGGAGATACGGCCCATACGGAGATAACGATGGTTCTTAAGGTAGGTGGGCAGGCCCGTGGTATTCAGTCAGCTGAGTGACTCCAGGGCTTTTGTCTTCTTTGCTCCGTCTTTTTCTTGTGCCTGATTGCCAGTTCGATCCCGCTCGTGTTGGCTTGTTTGTCGCGCGAAAAGTTTCGGGATGACCTCATAACAAAGATACTTTGCGTCCGTCGGGAACTTTTTCTTTGAGACCGACGGACATTAGCATAAGTGAAGTACTTTTGCGTGATTGATCTTGCAGCCCACGGCATTTGAAGTTCAGCTCAGCTCAGCTCGACGTGGAAGTTTGATGTGTGTGGGTGGTAAGTAATATGGATCGTTTGAGCTGATACTGCACGCTTGACAAAGGACTGCACTATGTAACTCCTAGTCCCTTTGAACTGTACAGTACTTAAGCAGTTTGAGGCGTGGCCCGCCCCCACACTCTCAGGACCATGGAAGCTTTCCTACCTTACTGTGCCTGTATCTCTGTGGGACTCGGAAGGAAGGAAGAGTATAGTGTAAAATCGCGTGCTCGCAAATAAGGTACTGACATTTCCGAGAGGATCATGACGCAGTGTAACCGTCAAGTCAATAGTGATAACCTTGATCACCACGTCTCCATGTACCTTACTTTTGTTGCGGCGGCGAGTCTGACGTGACGTGCCGTGCCGTGCCGTGGCACCTTGTCGCCCTATCGTCGGGGTACCAGTTTCTATCATAGCCAATGATATGATAAGGCATGATAAATATGATGATCGGAGCTTGAAACGTTTGCGGACCCGGAGATAGAGTGTTTAAGCATTCTGGCCCGTCTGGGTAATTTTGTCGACTGAAATCTCTTTCAGGGCCGACGGACCTCCCATAGTCTCGAATGGGCTTATTTTCCCCTTGCCAAATCAAACTTTAGCACCGGTAAGATCTGCTGCTGCGGCATTGACACAATATCAATCTATTTTCTTGGTATAGCTTGGCGATAATCTAGGGATTAGGTTGCTGTACGTACTGTGGTTCTACGGGATGATTTGCTAATTTGGGCATTCTTGACAAAGAGTGATTGAAGGGGAATGAGGTCCGTTAGACATACAGCCTCGGTGCAAGTGTCATATACCTGTATAAGTTGCTCAGTGTTTAAAGTGAAGATCAGGAAGTGAGTGTCAATCGGAACCCTTAATGGGTGTCTTCGAACATTGGTTTGACTTCTAGCGCTTATTTGGACACCAGAACACGATTGTGTCTTGCTTATCTGGCTATCAAATGCTTGGTGCGTTCTCTGTTTCTTACGTATACTGCTTTCCTCCTGGTTAGTTTCCGTGTTTCTCATCAGCTCCTGTTCGATTTACTGATGATTGCCCAATCTCACCACAATCTTTCGTTCCATCGCGAAACAGCCACCTACCTCACCTTTCGATAGTCTCCTTTGCCGCGCCGGGCAGAAGGAGTGTCTCGGAGCTTGTATCCAGTATCCACTCCAATCAGTCAGCGATGCATCTGCCACCATCCCGTTCCTGATCAAAGGTCCCTGTCACCCGCGAGGTGGCACACAGGTCATACAGTAGCCACCCAGTGACGAGCAGGGCAGCGACAAAAGTTTCGGCTCCAGTGTGAGTGGATTCGAGCAAGAAAGACAGTGCGAAGTGGAAGAGAGAAGCTCGAGAGAAGGTTCGAAACGGGATGGCGTAGGGTAACATCGACGGCCAGGGCAGAGGAAGTGGGAGGAGGGGGGGCCGGGAGGGGAAGGGCCGTGGACACTGGACCGCACCGGCGCGGCAATGTAACCCTCTAGGGTGGTATCGGCGTCTTGCGCTATCGTGAGTGTCATTATGTGAGGTCTCTTTGTTATCACACCGGAATGCGTGAGGATTGCGGGTGCAAAAGGTTTCAAATCGTTGTTCACGTTCACTGTTTCCGTCGGAATTGGGAGGATGTATAGCAATATGTTGCCTTGTTCGCTATCAGAGGAATATCGCAGAGTTTGTTGTTAGACAAGGATGATGTCGGTTGCCCTATTGCTTAAAGACCTCCAGCAAGTTGTCCGTTGTAGATTTTACGCAACCGCACCATAATCTGGAGTCATCGCCAAAAACGTCCATGCAGACTCGTCCGTAATATCTTTTATCCATGTGTGCGTGCTGTTAGAACGGTGTTGAATGTGTTGGGAACATTGTGACCGAAGCAGAGAGCGTCGCAAAGAGACCGCACAGTGTAGGAATGCCCTCAGCCAATGTCGGGTCTGGTACAGGGAACACCAGTCAGGACCTCAAAACGCCACAGCCGAGTGAGGCTCTTTACATGCAAACTACATCCTTTGCAACACGTTTCTACGAAGTGTAGCTCATGATGAAATGCGTTGCGAATTGATTCCTGTATCAATATCTTGTATCATTCATGGTGTTTCAATACCAATTCCTCCCAGACTAAGACTATCCATCATATGTCCTCCACTATGGTCCTAGGCTACCGCCAAAGGCGGGCACCTTTGCTAGTTTCGGATCGGCTCCATGCATCAGGCATAACCGGACGCCAGACTCGCTATTCTTGCTGACGGCCATGGAGAGGGCAGTCCGGTGACTGTTGTCTTCTGCGTTTACGTCGACACCTCTCTGAAGCAGTAACATGATAACATCCTCCTGGGAATTCTCAATAGCAACATGAAGCGCCGTCATGCCATTACTGTTGCGCTCGTTGACATCGGTGTTGTGATCGAGAAGCATCTGAATGATGCCACAGTTGCCATTCTTTGCTGCTGTGTGTAGCAAAGGCTCCCATTGTTCGCCGTCCTTGGACGTCCAGGTGCACGAGTCAATGGACTGGGTTGGCTTGTGCATCTTCCAATCCGTCGCGACCTGATCTCGGAGCTGAACCCCCATGTTTTCGGCATAATCGAACGCGGAGGCGTCTATATTGTCACCGTGTGGGGCTTCATTGGAAGCGCCGTGTTGTGGAGCGCCAGAAACGAGGCCCTTGATTTCCAAGGGGGCTCTAGGGAACATGTCGTCGCGGAATACGTGATTTTGTTGCATGGGAAATGGATAACCCTCTTGATCTTGTGGTGGAAAACAGGGCTTATTGGGCGCTTCCCCACCATACACCGAACCATCAGGTGATACGGACGAAGCCGAGCTGTTAGGAGGGGACATGGGAGTGGCGATGTCGGCTGGGGGACTGCTCAGATAGAAATTGTCGCTGCCGAAAAGCTGAATGTCCCACACACCGATCTGATATTCGATAGTTGGGTGCCATCCTCGCTGTGGAACGCCGGCCGGACTGGTGGGCGCAGAAGGTCCCATATATGGTACCTCGTAGTTGCCGGCATATTGTGGATGGAGATTGAAGTATTCGTGCCAGATGCCCTCTGCCTGTAAGCTTGCAGCTCGAGCCTCCATTGCCTTCTTTTCTGTGAAATTGGTTAGCTTTCAAGCTTGCTCCCGTTCTCGTGAACAACAAAGCGAGTACATACGCCGAAACCTGCGCTGGGCAATACGGTTCTGAAGCTTTCTCCTGTCGTTCACCGCCGGTTTTGGAGACGGGGACTTTTCGGTGGCGGGGTTTATCTCTGTCGTCATTTTGTTGACTTGATCCTTTTTGTTGTGCTTTATGCTGAGAAGAAGGTTTTGATAGCTAGTTCAAGTACTGTTAAAAGTGATGTAGGTCAGAGTAGGTTGGATATTACAGAAGGAGCTTTGTAAGTCTCGACGCAGAGACCGTCAGTGACGGGGCTCTTCTCTGGTTGATATAATTTTGACCAAACCCCCACAAGCATATCACCAAGAGGGATCTGCTTCACTTCAACCTTATGACGGCTGGGTAGGAGGACTACACACTGAAGGAACTAGCTGGGCTAGACTAGGAGCCGGGGACTAGGAGTGCAACGGGAGGAACTCAGTTGAACCAGGGCACCTGGGCCAGGGTTGATACAAGGACTAAAGTTCCCCGCATCCTCATATTCAAGGGGGTGATCAGCGAGTACGTGATAAACATTGACTGGTTGATACCAGAGTCCACAATAGGCCGGCGTGATGCGACGTCGACCACGGGCTTAGGTGGCATTCGCGTGGCGTTGGAGGTAGTTCTGGGTATAGAGCAATGCGTAGGGATAGATACCGTGATCAAAGGGACTTCCTTGAAGCATCTGATTGTAGGTTGTGGATCGTTGTGCAGACTATTGTAACTTTGAAAGCTCATCGCCGGGCTATTTGCATAGTGCACCAGGCGGTAAGGCAACAAACAGGGCTGGCTTAAACGCCCAAAGCCAAGCTGGCATTCTGTGATGGCCTCGGCTTCCTTCGTCGGCAGAGCCACTAGGCGCTGCTGAGACCCATCGCGCAATCTCGGCCTGGATCGGTCAAACCGGTCACGCCAGAATCAAAAGGGTTTAATTTGCAGACTTGGTAGGGGAGAGGGAACCCTGATGAGCCTCAAAGAGGACCAGCGACCAGGGTGGTGATGGGGGTGCGGGATGGGGGTTGTGCACAGCTGGTGGCATTGAAAGTGGGCGGGTGGGCAGAATTCAACAAGCGGGAGCAACAGGGGAAGGAAGAAAGCTCATGGGGCACATCGGGAGAGCCAGGAAGGGCGAGCGATGGACTTGACCAAGCAGCTCTGGACTCCTCTTTGACTCCATTCAAGCCATGCCTAGAGAGGAACCAAGCTTTCATTGCCAAGTTGCCCAGCATCACACTTGGACCTTGATCTCCGATACACTGCGTTGAACCTCTACCCAAATCTGTATAGTAGTACGGGTTTGGAGACGGGGGCTTGTGGTTCTGGGTGTGCGGTTGCTGTACTTGTTCTTGATAACAGTTGATTACCCAGGACCGACGATGCTGTCTATCAGTTGGCTGTTCAATGCCGTTGTGACAGTGGGCCTCCGATGAGGTGCTATTTTGGGTGTATATACCTACGGTAGCAACAGATTTTTGTTGTTCTATGCGAGATCAGCTTGGACAGATTGTTTCTGTGCAGGTGCCAACCTCGAATTGAAGCCGGTGTGTGCGCAGTGGCGGGTACTTGTAAGTAGTGTGGTGCTCTTGAAGGCAGTCTTGCAGTGTCCCGATGCAAAGACGGAAACCAAGTGGGATTTGGGGCTGGAGTGGACATCCTGGAGGCCTGGAAAGGTAGCTGCGTAGACCCTATGTGCCGTTGCCTCATCAGGGCATGATATTGAGTGGAATTTTGTCACTTTTGGAACCAGATGTTACGGGTGAAGCTGTTGAGCGTCGTGGTGTTCAGGGCCCGAAAATGATGCAAAGGGAAGAAAGAGAAAGAGAAAGAGGACGAATGCCCGTCAAGTGTCGACCGATCCTCAAAGAGGGGGTGCACAGATTACCCAATCAGGAACGAGAAACGTCGTCTCATTGGTCGGTTTGTAGGGCTGCTCCTTCCCTTCTGTCCTCTTTTGCGTCTGAACAAGCAAGCACTGCCAACATGACAGCAATCATCTCGCGAATTATGCCCTCCATGAGAGAATTTTGTTTTAACTTGAAAGGATGTTGAATTACGTGCATCTGTGTGCCTACCATTCCTACTGCAAAGATAACCTCCATAGCGAAGGCGTTACTGAGACGACGGTCTTTAGTGGCCGTGTTCGTGCTGGCCTTTGCCAAGCACTAACAAGCTAGTAGTTGACGCAGAATAAGCAAGTATTTAATGTTGGGTGCAAATGTTTGAACTCATTTCAACCCGGTTTTCGGCCAAGGTCGGCGCAAGATGATGGACTCCGGTAATACTGTGCATTGTGTGATGATTCGGGTTCAGTTGTCGTGGCCAAGTCCGTTGAATGTCAGAACGTCAACTGACGGTCCAGATGATAGGCGCTTGATTTCAGGTGCAGAGTGGAGCATTCGGCAACAACCGAAAGCGGCAAGTGGGGGACACCGTGCGCTATCGCGGATCTGCGATAAGTCAACGCAGGTCGAAGCCAAGCACCTGCCAAGCTTTACACTTTCAGCTTGCCCATCACTTCCGATTATTTCTTGGCCTGCTTCTGTCACGCCTTCCCCCCTTTGGTAGCTTCAAGTTGTCTACTCGTCCTTTTCCCCTTCTAGATGGCATCCTGGATTCTTCCTATGTAGAGTCTTCCTCGGACAGCCACTCACTTTATCTCCCCCTGTCAACCCGTTGACATGCGATCGATCTCGCCGCCGGCCATTATTGTTAGCTTCCACCTTTTTCGACCCTTTCTCACGCTCCGGCTTCCCGCTCCCCCCATCTTACAACCTAACACCATAATGTATCATACCTGCCTCTTGCTAACTGTCTTTGGAAACCAGCACGGACTCGATACCCGAAGAGGTTCTTGGAACTCTAGCCTCTTGATCCTAGAATTTGTCATGGTATGGATGGATGTCTGTTTGCTCGTCTTTCCCTACCACTGATATCCGTTTGCATGCCCTCTGGGTTCTCCTTTGGCACCCAATCATCTCGATGCCACACATTTCACCACGTTCTGTCGTCTCAATCTCACATGGTGGGATTGTTGGTCATGGTTCTTCACGATATTCCCTTCCGTCTCTCCCCGCAGATGACCAAACTTCCTTTTTTTCACACCCTCGCCGCATTCCACGATCTCGCGATCCTTTATCCACTTCTCAACACTCACCAGGGCTCATCGTACCGAGCGTCCTCCACAAATGGCACTGTGATGGTATTTTTTTCCCCAAGACACTCCACCGTCATGTTCGGACCACTCCGCACGCTATGAAGGGAAAGGAATTCTTTCCCGTTTCCTGTCGTCTTTGACATGGCCATGCTCCACCATTCTTGTCCTGGTCGAACCGGGCCCTGTGGGAGTTGACAGGCCTGTCTCGGCACTCGGTAGTATCGCATCTACCATTCCCTTTTCATCCTCGACTCTAAACCAAAAGAGACTCTTCTCCACCCAGCGCTTCGCTGGCTCCTGGGCCAGCCAGACACTTCACAATCTCTTACGACTGGCCCATGTTCCGTCGGCCCGCTCAGTCCTTGCGGCGCCTGTTGAGACTGTTGAAGCCGGTCCACTGAGACTAGCTTTTGCCAGTGGCAGGATTGGCTACGATATTGCGAGCGAACAAGCGAGTGCGTATGGGGCGTCAGTGCAGTGTTCTACTGTTCATTATGGCAACTCTACCCCATCAGGGCAGGTACCTAACATTCTACGATAATTTACGGGGAAGATCCTGAGAGCCGCCATTCTCTCGCGTGTCGAGGTGACACTTAGGTTTACTGGCAGGACCGTTTCCCTTTCGGCTGTCCAATGAGTGGCTTGCTGGCGGTCAGCCAAGATGCGTTCATGCACACATATCTTCGACATCAACGACGTGATAAGATGACCGCTTCGGCTTCTTGTGATAAAGCAGAAGATCGAGACTGAAGATTTTTTTCAGCTATCTATTAGAGACGAGATCTTAACTGAAGGTATTCCGACAATACCGGAACTGCACAGAGCAAGGCACTCCAAAACAATCGGTAGTTGTTCCGGCGCGATTTACGCAGCATGGCTTCCGCCCCGTTCGCTGCTTCACGTCACTCGTACGTTTGTGGACACTCAAGTGGACTATTAGGTGAACAAGCTAACCGAGGAAACTTGGTGGATGACACCTAATCATGGACATGGACTGTGGATTTTGTCTTTCCGACAAGCACCCGATTTAGTACGTGACTGACGTGAGCTGAAAAAGGCTGGAGTACGACCGAAGACAGGACTCGCGTATGATTGTCTAGAGATAAATACTACCTTTCCAGTCCCCGTTGTGGTCTTTGGCAACCGCATACTGAGTTGCCATTTCAGGAAGTTATCTAACCACTTATATGTATCAGGGGGTTACATACTCAAATGATATTCTTGAATTGCGATATCTCTTATCCAAATCTCAAATCTTCATTATCACCCTTTTATTATTGTCCATGGGTCACTCTGCTTCTCCTCACGCCCACTTGGATACCTTCCGGTATTACAGTGCCCGGTTGTTGATGTATTCGAAGCTTAAGCATACTAGCTATATTGTACATCAGTGATCGGATTGGGAAAGGATATATCTTTATGCTACCCGGCGGGTTCTCCGTATGTAAGTTTTCTGTGAGGAGGGTCCCAAATACCCCTTTGGATCCAGGATTCCATGTTTGCAGCACACTCGAACTCGTTAGTGAGCTCCCCAAACCTGCGCAAGGTAAATCAGAGTTAGGATCATCAAAATCGCCCACCGGAAACTCTTTCCAACATCTGCTTTTTGTTGCCTTGCCACCATGTACTGTCAAACCCACAGATACGTGATTCCGACTGAGTCTCGGTATATGAGATTTCGACAACGAGACAAACGAGTGCTGTGACCGAGGCTATGGTGTTTTACTCGAGTCCATGGCTCACAGTTCTACCAGATGAAATGTCCGTGAAGAAGACTGGCCTGGTTAAACTACCGAGAAACCACAACCATCCAGAACCACCTTCAGAGTATTCCACACATGCCAATCGGCAGTCGCATCGTCGGTACTTGGAGGAGGCCACCTCAACTGTATGGATCTTTTGAACGGAAGCCAAAGTGCTTACCCCGAAGGTTCCCAAGCGACCCCCAAGAGACCCAAAACATGCACAGCAGTACCGTAGCGCGCCCAAGAACCAAAACCTCCTCCCTCCGTCGGACTTTTGCCCGGCATATACTCGTACGAAAAACTAAGCCAGAACATCCCGCACGCATGCCAACACCCCACGTCCTACCTAGATCCCCCCATCTCACCTGTATGCGACCTCATAAAGCCCGACGAAGGAAAGAATGAAAAGGGGGAAGCGAGACTCAGGGACCACTACATACGGTCACTACACACCAACGTACTGTACTGTACCTCCAATGCTACCCAAGAAACTTCACTTACCTTACCTTCCACTGTGTCCTTCCCGAAATGGATGGCTGGCGCCATGCGTGGTCCCTTTTTGTTGCACTCATACTACCGGTGAGACAAAAGTCTCTTGCGTTTTTTTTTGTTTTTTTTTTTGTTTTTTTTTTGGGGTCGGAGTGTTGCTTCGTCGTTGTGCTCTTGCTTTTGGTTGCCTTGGTGGTAACGTAAGCCCGTTCGTTCGGCTCACCACAGTAACTTTAGTGGTGGATTGTTGGGTGTAGGTTGGTTGAGTTGGTGAGTGAGCGGTCTGTTTGGTTTGGTTAGAGATTCGGAGCCGGTTCGGAGTAGGCAGAAAGGGACTGGACGGGGGTTTCTTCATGACCCGGAGAAAATAATGCTGGGACGGAGTTTCTGAATGACGGAGGACATTGTAGAAGTAGTTATTCGTACGTAGCATGTTTGTATTTGTTCGAGTTTGGTTTTGGGCTTTACTAACCGACATGTACTATTCAGAGCTGCTATAAGTTGTGGTTTGAGAGACGACTTGTTACAACTCTACCAAGTATCGGTTAGGTACCTATATATACCCTGCTCGAGACTGATGTTTGTTGTTGCTCTATACTGCGTAAAAACTTTGTGTAACTCGACCAGAGAACATTCTCGCGGCCATGGGATATAACGGCCAAGAGATATCTTCCACTCGATGAATAACCTAACGTCAACCACGACAATAGTCGGCTTGCTGTAAAAGCCGGATGCTGATATTCAAACCACACTACTACAGTTAAGGCGGGAGGTGTGGCAGATGGCAGATGGCAGGTGTCGACTTGCGTTCGTTTGGCACTCGGACTAATTATGAGGGATAGAAAGTTCATTAGGTGCATTCCTTCCTATGTCTCCATGGTCGCTTTTTTGTTTTTGGCTTGAAGCATACGCGCGGCAATGGAAATCACCCACGTGCGATACGATATCAGTCAGTGGATGTGATGTGGTGCGGTGTGGATGTGGATGTAAGTGGAAGTGGCGGTCGGTTAATCTCGGGGACATCTTCGGACGCTCCTGCGTCTAAGCTTTTGGTTCTACCATTGCCACAGAGCATGAAGCATGCATCAAGGAACCTGGAAGAAAAGAACAAGCGTCTGCAATTTTTGCAGGAAGTCAACAACTTCAATAGAAGAGGGAAACTGGCAGTACAAAAGAACGGGCCCCCCAACACCCTAAATCATCTTGAATCCTTTTCTTCAGCACACTGCATCATCATTGTTGAATTTCGTTACTACATCACCGATTCTATCCACTAACATCAAAATTATCGACGGTCATTCAAATTGGATCTCGTTCGCTTTCTAGTACCAGTCCAACACGTCACGTCATGGTCGATAGTACTTCGTCGGTACTCGGGAATAACGAGCCGCATTCCATGTTTACAGGTATAATCTCAATGTACCTGTTCCAAGCCTCTGCTAGATCGTTGCAACTAACTCCTAACTCCCTTCAGATTCCGCAAGCATGTCCCCGGCCGGCCCCAATATCTATCGCCCGACGATAGATACACGGTCCTCAACCCAATCATTCGTCCTCACAACAACCTCGACAGTTTTTTACGCTGTCCTCGGATCAGTTCACACCAACGATCTGAACGACTCGCCCGGCCCTGACATTTATCGCCCGACATCAAGTACATCGACCTCATACCAACCATTCGGCCCTACAGCAACTTCGATAATTCCTCCCGATGTTCTAGAATCCGTTGATACCAACATTCCAAAGGGATCTTGGAAGGTGAAGGTCGGTGCTTCACTCGGAACCTTCCTCGTGATTTGGTGTCTTGTCGGGCTAGTAGAGTTGTTCCGAGTTAATTGTTTTGGTATATGGAATAGGGTGACTCGCAGTCAAAAGCTTAATGAGAATACCGCCCTCGCTGAATTTCGGAAGATCATGATTCGATACCTTTCTTTCTGCACCCTCTTCATCATTGCATGGCTATTCGGCAAACGGTACTTTCAAGCATGCAAGCGTCTTGAAGAATAGCAAAAACATATCTTGGACGTTGAGAACCACATCATTGATGGAATTCGGGCCGACATACGCGACGCGGAGTCCAACATCCTGAAGGAAGTTCGCAAACACGGAACAGGTTGCAGGGGCAATTGTGAACCACGATGTCCCTCGTATGAAGAGGCCATGGGACCCAGCAATACAGGCGGAGAACCGAATATCACTCAAATGTCAGCTCAACTAACCTGAGTAAGTGGATGTCGAGACCTTGTCCGTGTCCGGGCTTTTCTTCCGTCTAGATCACTGACGATTGCTAGTTTGCTGTTTCATGAGGGATATGATGACGAGGATTTTGCAGATTATACCACTCGCTGCTCAGGCAGAGTATAGCGAATACGAAGAGTTTTGTGAGGTCGATTTAGTGTGATCGCATGACGGAGAACGAACAAAGCGATTGGAATTCTGTTTTTTTTTAATGTAATGAGTGGCGTTAAACCACCAAGCGCGAGGATTTCATTACCATCGGCTCAAGCAAGCTGACGGAAACAAGTTCACTTGAACAAGCATTGCATGGTCAGATATGAAAGCAGCATCAAAAAGAAGAACTCGATTAGTCTCATTCACTCAGTCACATCTCTCGAGCCCCCTTCCCTCTCTCGTTGCTGTATTGCCGTCGAAGAAGTCTTTCTTGACAGATGTCGAGAGTCTATACGTTACTCCTGTGGTGTTCCGCAAAGACTCCAGTCCCTCGTTAGTAGTCTACCAGCAGCGGAGACGTCACCCAGAGCATGACCCCATTCCATGTGAACGAATGTAGTACAGTAAAGAAAGCCCTTGGATAACGATCAAGTCTGGTACATATGGACAAAGTTAACTCCGGCCTCGCTAAGCAGTAATACTTACTTCCCTTTCCTCTCATCCTCCTGACTGATCCTTCATCCATCCAACCCCAAGTCCGCTTGTTCTACCAATGCTCACATCCAATACCCATCCCTCCACAACTCCTTGCTATACCCCTCCGTCAACCTCTCATCCAGCCCAAAAGCTTCCTGCCAGCCCACAAACCCGCGATCTAGCACAAAAACCTTCTGGTTGACCGGCTGCTTCTTCTTCTCGTCCGTCTTTCCCTCTCCCTCAGCCTCCTTGGCAACCTCCTCCGCCACCTCCTCTACCGCAGCACCATCAGCGGTGGAAGTGAGCTTAGTGCCCACCTCCTTCGGCATCAAACGCTCCCGCTCGCGAATGTAGCGCAAAGCGGCGCTGGGTCCGCGCTGCTGCGAGAGCGCGCAGTGGAAGACGACTGTCTCCTTGTCTTGCAGCTGGCGGACGAGCGTGGGCAGCATGACGTCGAGCTTGTGCGAGGGGACGTTTTGGGAACCCTTGATGTGGCCGCCTATGTAGTCTGAAAGGAGAAGGAGGGTTGGGGTTAGTTTTTAGGCAAGGGATATCACGTATAGTGGTAGCTTCCATGTTTGGATGTAGTGATTAAAAGTGGTGCCCGTATCTGGCAAGATAGGATCGAGATCGGTGAACTTGGTCCGGGATTGGACTGGATTTCCAGTTCGATGTTCGTTGTGGAGGTTGGAGTGACCGACCGGGGCGGGAAACTACGCACCGTCATCCCGCACGTCAATGATAGCCAGAGAAGTGGGGCTGTCATTCTCCGCCGTGCTGGCCGCCGCCGCCGCCGCCGCCGCCGCTGAGGCCTCTTGTTCAGCCAGGATCAGCTTGGACAGGGCCGGGGCCGAGAGTCTCTGGAGGGATCCGATAGTGGTCATTTTCTGGCGGTGACTTTTTGTGATGTTGGCGGGACCTAGGAGGTGAATAACAGCTAGAGAAAGAAGGACGGGGTAAGAAACGTTTTTGGAGGCGGGGAGTTATTTGTGGATTTCTCTCTTGAGAATGTCGCGATTTTCCTGGACCTTTTCTACCTCTTTCAATGCCCTTCCAAATGGTTCTTGGGCCGCTATCAGTGCCTATCAAACCGTCGAGTGTCAATCCGGGCTTCCACTACGTATTGGGTCCCATTCTTTCAGCGGGCGGCGTTTGAGCTGTCCTGGTACCAGAGGCATTTGGAACAGTCTGGACCGCTCTTGCGCCTTTACAATGGCAGACGGACAGCTGCCAACAGCTGCTAGGAGGGGTTTGGACAGATGTCACGGGCGCTTTCGCAATGGAGAATCCTTGGCGGCGATCTTGAACTCTCAACCTTATTTGCACCTCAACCGACCTTCAAAGTATACTTGCACTTCTCGAATTGAATTCCGTGCCGTATTCCGACTCAATTAATGAAATTCATTCAGTTGACGATGTCTGTCCTTCAAAATCAGGGCCTCACGCGTTGAAGATCGCATGGAAGGTGGCCACTTCAACGACGTCGGCGGTTTCGAGTCAAGTCATGCCGTCCAATTCTCGAGTCATTTTGGTTTACTGACACAGGTTCATCCTTTCAAAGCATCGAATCTATGGTGGCGCCGACAAAGGATCTTCTTGTTCTCCAAGCCTACTTCCGCGGAAGCTGCTGAGTCAAGCCTTGTGGCAGAAAATCCGGAATACAGACTGATACTTCGCTCCGGGATTCGGGACTCATTTTCAAGTGCTTGGGCGATGACTTCGGGGAGGCAAGCTCGCAATCAGCCCGATGATCCCGAGTGGCAGTAGTCAAGAGGTCCTGGTTTCGCATCTTCACGGCTGACTTGGCTTAGCCGTTTCCACCTTGTTTCTAGATCACATTTTTGCCGAATCAGAATCTCGAATGGCTATCACAGTCATTCAGATCCGTATCTTCGGCTGCTTGACGCTCGGCGTTTGCTCTTCCAGGGCTATGATATCCCACTCCATTCTTTCTGTCGTCTAGTTGACCATGGGAGCGACTCGCTATTATCTTCTATCCTTGGGTTCCTACCCTGTATCATCATCCCGCTTTTCTTTCTCGCAGCGTTCATCTCTAGTTGCTCTCTTCCAAATGCAGACAATGGAACAATGAGTTTCCTGTCCTGTTCTTCAGCGCCCTTAGTCTGTCAAGATGAACCATGAGAAAGCGGGATCGTCTCAAATACGGTCTGATTCTAGGAATCATTGTCTGCTGCTCGACAGCATTGAGCGCACTTGACAATGTGGCGAGCGCAGAGTCTGCCGAGACCGACAATCTGGTAAAGCCATGGCCACACTATCATCCACCCGTCGGTGCAAGGAGTCCGGTCAACAGTCAACAAGATCATCGCTCTCAGCCCGTGTTAACGACCGTGACCTCGACGATCAGTGCCGCAGTGGCAGCAAAGGCAACCCCTTCACCTTTCCCAACCACGGCACCCACGGCTATGGGATCCCCTCAGCTCAACAACCCCATTTTCGCAACAATAAGTTCCCTCAGCAGCGCCCTCGAAGAAGCCGAGTCAAATGCCATCTACATCTCAAGCCTCCTGGCGATATCCATCATAGGGCTTCAGGAGTCGATCGATCAGCTTACCTCGTCAGCTTTCAGCGCTTTGGCATCAGTCCAAGCCTCGGCCTCAAGCGCAGTAGCGTCGGCTGAGGCATCTGCTTCCAATGCCGTGATATCTGCAGAACGTTCGGCCTCGAGTAGGGTCAGCAGTATGAGCAGCAGTATGAGCGAAATGTTGGACCAAGGGGATGTGGTCACGGTCACGGTCACAGCAACCGTGGTGTCAGTTACAACGGACCTTGTAGGGTCGACCGTCACAGTCACGGCAGACCCAAGCTCGACAGACTCAAGCTCAACAATGGTCGGTGCTTCCCCCATATGGCAAACTGCTGACCGACCTGTTAACATTTACCAGGCTCCAAACGACTCCCAGGCTCAAAATGAAAACGACATCAAAGCTGTACAAGGAGCTGCGTTATCGGTCAACCGTGCTGCTATAGCAGTTGTCGTTGCCATCATTGGTTCCTCTCTGCTTTCTCTTGCGGGCTTTTACCTCTTCGTGAGATACCGAAAGAGGAAACAAAAGAAGAAAGAAGAAGAGCAGAACGTAAGCGACGCACTCGACCGCGCCATCGTTAGCTATATCGTTAAAGATCAGACTAGTCCAACGTCAAACGATGGCGACCCTTCTAGTCCGACAGGGCCACCAGAAACCATCCACTTGGAGACCATCGAAGAGGTAAACACACCCCCTCCAGACATGGGACCATTACCACCACCCGTTCGTCGACCCTCACAAGCCTATCGCCCCTCACAAACACCCCAGACGCCCCAGTTCGAGCCACCAGCAGGCATCTCCCCACGACAAATTGGACAAGCCGTCAGCAAAGACTATAGCATCGACACCCTCCCATCACCCGGTCCACCACCAACTATCCCCCTACCAACTCCACCAGCAACAAAAGACATCAGGCGAAACATCTCAATACGACACGCTCCCGAGAGCAGAGACAGCGTCTACGGAGACATACTAGCCAGGCCGCTAACAACCGTAACTACCAACAGTTCGGTGATGAGCGGCGTGAACGCTGGTGGATACCCGCTCGGACACGCGAGGACTGTATCTTCAACCGTTGCGGGAAGTGTTGGTGTCGTTGGGAGAATGGCCAGTAACGCATCTGCTTCCACTCGAGGCAGGCACACAAGGGGGCCGTCGACTTCGAGGCGAAGAGCGGCGAGTGCGGGGAGTGTGAGATTGCAGGGTCAAAGCATGGGGGATCAACAGCAACAACGACAACAACAACAACAACAACAACAAAAACAACAACAGCAGCAGCAACCGGAGAGAAGAGATGACAGAAGGGATTTGAATTGGCCGTTGCCGAAGAACGGGTTCGTTTGATCATGTCAATGATATGGTTGGCGTTTGGAGTTTTTTGGTTAAGGTAATCTAGATGGTAGCATCCGCGGGAACTGAAGGTGGGACTTTAAAGGCCCTGTATAGTTCTTGAATACGAAGTCTCGTCGATACCGTTTCAGTTATATTTGCAAACCCCTTTTATCCTACTTGGGAAAGTCAACAACGTCGACGATGTTGTTGTCGCTATCAATGGAAAGAAAGCAGGTCACTTGAAGAAGGGTTAGGGTTGATTAAGACCACAACAAGCAGGTTTGAGCCATTGCAATGACGTGGCTGATGCGAGAGTGGGTTGTTGGCCCAAGCTTCCTGCCCATGAACCCAGTTGAGCTCTCCAAGAATGACGCAGGCGGCAACAGCACTGAAGCTTTGGGGGGACTTGGAAGCTGCCAGTGGTCACATCGCGGGATGCAACCAACAGAACGGGATCAATCAATCCAAAGAATATGTTGACACGACAGCAAAAAGTGTGAAGACTCCATGCGATCTTCATTGATAAGAAGAGTGTATAGCAACAGTTTAAGTTTGTTCCTACCTATGACCGTCCCAGCAACCTCCATGACGAGAAGCCTGCCGCCCAGTCTTTGGGCAACGGGATTGACGTCTTGCATGTGAAACCGGACCAGATCTGACCAGATTCTGGCGGGTTCTGGGACTGGGACGGAGAGAGCTGTAAGCGCGATGACGACAAAAACGCCCAGCTCTTCCGTTGAGACCAACGCCATGGTGTTAGAACAGCCTTCTGGGTCGAAGTTTCAAAATAAAAACCCGTAGTAATCGTGGAAAGACCTTCCGGAATTTATTTTCCACCTTCGTTAATTCTTGTTCATAGCATCCATCATTTGTCGTCTTCTTTGTGCCGCCCTTACAACGGCGGTGATACCCCATCTCAACTTCCCAAACAAAAGCTCTAGTGTACAAATCGCAGTCGCAGCCAGCCCTACAGAAGTTAGGTTGTTTGCGCTATCATCTTGAATGCCTAGCCCGACGAGTTTAGGTTAACGTCCCACCAAGAAATACCCTGGCTGCGTTAGTGCGATACCTGGCCCTACGGTAGGAACATCAGCAAGGCGCACCGACCACGCTAGCTATTGAACCTTCGGCAGAAATTCCCCGACCTGAAGTTGAAAGAAGGACGTGGATAAGAGCTGAAGCACAAGCACACGACCGCCCTTTTTTTCTGGCAACAGGGAACTCCACCACACGCACCGCTCATCACAGCCACGCTCTCTCCCACCGACTGCTTTCCAAGTTGTCTCAACTCTAGCTCTTCCATCAACATCGCCAACCGACCGAGCGATATCAAAACAACTGCGCCCGACACCCACCACAGCAAATCTTAAGCAACCCATTTTCAGTACAGCATTTCTATCACAATGGCTCCCCCGCCGCCCGCCGACCTGCCTCTTGCGCAGAGGATTCAGAAGTTGGCACAGACCCTGCAGTGTACGTGTGCACCCCTTTCCACGTTTGAGCTTCCATCGCCGTTGTAGCGATTCCAAGATTCATCATGAGCGCAGGTTGCTAACTGTCGTCGTCTCACAGTCGCTTGGTTCGCTGGGTACGTCATGGTCCTCGATTGCCTTGCTGTCCCGCTCCTCTCTCGTGCCGCCCACTTTCAATCAAGATGAAGCAAAGTTCATAAAGGGGCAGCAAGGCGGTATCGCCTAGGAGCGGAGTGTCGGGGCGGCCGATTCTCGCGCCGTGGGATGTTCTACTTGATTTCGTTCGTATGCTGACGAGATATTGATCACAACAGACATGCCACCCTTCTTATCTGCGTCGCCCGCTACATCTTCTCGTGGCTTCGCATGAACTACTATGGTCGTATGGCCCAGTTCTGCTACCGCACCACCTTCCTCTCCGCCGCTCTCACATACGGTATCGTGGTTTACAAGACGTGGCGCGCTCGTCAGAAGACCGGTGCTAAGCCGGCCGGCGCTATCAGCTATCTCACCGACGAGAACGTTCAGTACCTCCGTATGTTTGCTCTTCCCCTGCAAGCGGTGACGCTACCAACGGATGCTAACCCCGAAGCTCAGTTTTGGCCCTTGTCTGGCTCTTCATGCCCCAGTACCCTATCGCCATGCTTCCCTTCGCCATCTACTCGGTCTTCCACGTCGCTACCTATACTCGTGCGAACTTGATCCCGACTCTCATGCCCCCTACCAAGGTGGCCCCTGCCGCCGGTGCCTCGCCCAGCGCCAAGCCCCAGTACACTCAGCACCCCATGTCCGACGCGATTGGCAGTTTCGTTAAGCAGTACTACGATTCGTCCATGTCGGTTGTTGCCAACATTGAGCTCGTCCTCTGGCTCCGTATCTTCCTCAACGTCATCCTCTTCCAGCGCCGCTCCTGGATCCTGATCGTCATCTACACCGTCTTCCTCCGCACCCGCTTTGCTCAGAGCAGCCACGTCCAGAACTCGTTCAGCAACTTTGAGGTCCGCATCGACAACCTCATTGGCGCTCAGGGCACCCCTCCGGCTGCTCGTCAGGCTTGGGAGACCGTCAAGGGCCTTGCCCGTCAGTTCCACCAGGCTACTGATGTTAACAAGTACATCAACGGTGCCGCTGCCCCCAAGAAGACCTCCTAAGTTGTCGGCTATTGCCGAAGCTAGAGATCTTTAAGCATTGATGACAAGTTTGCTTCGCGCTTCCAGCGCGACCTAGGCAAGACAACACTTGAGATTGGAGGCCCACTGTGCTTCCTTTAATTCGAAGACCTTTGGCCCGGAAGCGAAGGACCGGTCACACCTTTTGGTCGGGATGAGTTGATTAGGGAGATCGGAAGGATGAGACAGGACCCTGTAGGGTAGTGTATCGGGAAAGGCTTATTGGTTGGAGGGCAATATGCCACGGAAAGGAATAAGAGTGCGTAATGGCTTCGGTGTAAAGCACGGGAATTGTTAAAAATCAGTTTATTGCTAGGCTTTCATGGACAGTTTGTTGCAGTGTTACACTTGTGGTTGCGAAGAGATGTGGTCGGGGACTCTGTGTGTGAATTTCCTAGCTGCCGAATGCATGGAGGCGTGTATATCTCGCTTGCTTTTCGAGAATCAGTATCCCTAGGCGCATAATAATTACCTAGAGACATATTGTCATCAAGCCCAGCTGTTCTGGTCGTGTCGATCGTATGTGAACAACATCCCACGAGTCGGTTTATCCTCGACCAGTACACGATAGCTGCCCCACTTTGATACCCCTATCGGGCACCCCTCTCGAACCACTTCAGGTCCCGCTGAGGGCGCCCAGCAATGACGTCGCTTCCGCTTACAACGCCTGAACCAAGCGGGTTCTCAGGCCTCCATCACAGCCTGTACCATCCAGCTGGTAGAGAAGAATTCCACCCATTCGCATTCGGATTTGGGTTATATCGAACGGGCTTGGACGATCGACTAGGATTTTGCCGGTTTTCGAGATTCAAGTGTCTAAATGTCATCCTGACCCCGGATGTGCTGCGCCTCCATGACTGAGCTGTCCTCTTTCTCCTTTACTTTACTTGTAATCACACATCACCATTCCTCGGCCACTTCGACAAACGATACCCCCATTGTTTCCCAACGGCTGTGTCACTCAGCAGTCTTTATACCGTGACTTCTCCTCCTTCTGTTAGAGCTCCCTTTGTTTATATACAGATTATCTGGTCGACAACTTGTTCAGGCTAAAAAGAATACCGATCATGGCCTCCCTGCTGCGTCAGATCGTCGCCGGTCCACGCCTAAAACACGAGGATACAGGGCTAGACCTATGTTATGTTACCTCGAATATCATCGCAACGTGTGTTACCTCTACCTCCCCTACCTTTCTTCCGTCCCATGTGTTCGAAGAGTTAGCAGCCAGCTAACAGGGAGAGGAACCCAACAGATCCGGACCGTCACAAACATATCCCCAACGAGCCTACCGTAACCCCCTCGACCGCTTGGTCGCTTTCCTCGACGAGAAACACGGCGATGGCTGGTCCATCTGGGAATTCCGCGCCGAGGGTACCGGATACCCGGATGAAGCGGTGCACAACAGGATTAGACACTACCCGTGGCCGGATCATCACCCGCCGCCGTTTAGACTGGTGCCGATGATTACGGCTAGCATGCGGAATTGGCTGGATGGGGTGGATGAAGGGCCTTCTGGGAACAACAGCGGTTTTACGACGACGACGACGACGACGACGACGACAGATGACGCAACCAACACGATAGACGGAAGCCGAAGCGGCAATGGCAAGACTGAGGCAAACGTGAATACAGCGAGCAACAACAAGAGACTCGACCTCGACCGCCCCCGCCAAAAAGGCGAGCGCGTCGTCGTCGTCCACTGCAAAGCTGGCAAAGGCCGCTCCGGCACCTCCATCTGCAGCTACCTGATCTCCGAGTGCGGCTGGACAGCCGCCGACGCTTTGGCGCGCTTCACCGAGCGCCGCATGCGGCCCAACTTCGGCAAGGGCGTTTCGATCCCCAGCCAGCTTCGCTACGTCGGGTATGTCGACAGGTGGGCCAACGCCGGAACAAGGAAGAAAAAGGTCTACGTGGACAGGCCGATTGAGATTGTAGAGATCCATGTCTGGGGACTCCGGCACGGGGTCAAGCTGGCCGTGGAAGGGTTTGCGGACGAGGGGAAGAGGATCGAGACGTTGCATACGTTTGGGAAGGGGGAGAGGATTGTGGTGCAGGGGGATGCGCCGGGCGGAGGCGGGTTGATGGACATGTTTTATGATATGGCTGGGTATGGCGCTGGTAAGGAAAGCAGTTCGGAAGAGGAGGACGAGGAGGTGAAAAAGAAGGAGGTGGTTTCGGGGTTGGATGGGACGAGAAGTGATATTGATGATGCAAGTCGGTTGACACCGGGTTCGTCTAGCACGAGCGCGAGGAGGAGTCGGAGTAAGGAAAAGGTCGAGAAAATGGGCAGCAGGGCGAGCAGCTTGGTGACGAAGCTTTCGGTGCGGAAGAGCAAGGACCATGAAGAGAAGGAGCTGGAAAAGAAGAAGAGCGCGCTGAGTGGTTCATCAGCGGCGTCAAGTGATGGGAGCATCCCCAAGCTTGGGGAGACCACTGCTGCTGGCAACACGGTACCAGGCAAAGGAAACGGCGGCAAGGCAAAGACCATCGCGATGCCAGAAGCCTCGCAAGTTACGAAACTCCCGTCGACAGAACAAAACATCGTCAGCGAATATACGTCCAACATTAACCCCATCCCCTCGAAAGCCAGCACCGAGTCCTCTCAAAAGCCACAAAAACCAGTTTTGGCCGATGAATCAGAGCTAGGCGGCCAAGCCGTCATCTTCAAGCCCAAGAAGCCTATCATCGTTCCCAACAGCGACGTCAACATCGACATCGAACGACGAAGCCGCGCTTCGGCCAGCATGGGCCTAACCATGGTCACCTCGGTCGGCCATGTCTGGTTCAACGCTTTCTTCGAGGGCAATGGACCGGAACAGGACGGCCAAGCGGATGAGAGTGGAGTGTTTGAGATCGAGTGGGATAAGCTGGATGGTATCAAGGGGTCGAGCAGGAAGGGGACTAGGGCTCTTGAGCGGCTGTCGGTTGTGTGGAGGGTTGCTGAGACTGGGAGTGGAACTGGTGGTGTCACTGAGAGTGGTGCTGCTGCTACTGCTGCCGGTGCTGCTGGCGCTGCTGGCGCTGCTGCGGTAGCAAAGGGGGGAGAACAACCCACGGCGGCCGGAGCTGCTAGTTCCGCTGCACCTGAAACAGTCATCACACAGCCTGGAGACAAGAGCCCTGTTCCTCAGATGAAGCCTGCTGATTGGAAGGGGGCTGATCCTGAACATCTTCCGAAGGAGAAAGAATTGGGCTTGAGGGCCGAGACTACAGAAAGCGCGAGTGTCAGTAAGGCCAGTAGTCTGAAGGACCTCGACATAGTGGATGAAGGTGGTAAGGGCGGTGATGATGACCGTGACGATGAGTCGTTGGTTGGGGTGAAGACTAGCGATCCGAAGGGGGAGGAACTCGATGAAGCCGCTACGCCGAAGGCTACTGCTTGAGAGCTCTAGACGCATTTCATGATGTTTTAACTGAAAGCATTGTGGAACACATTACGTATAAGCTGGACAGGTCTACATCTTGATATACCGATATACAGACTAATACCTGAAGAAGGAGTAGTGACTGATTGAACAAAGAATCGTTTCTGTCCCATGTGGTCGTCCAACTCCAGGTCCCTGTGGTTTCGATCTCATTTTTACGCTAACCAAATGGGTTAGGTGAAGTCACAACCTTGGTGCTGTTTGACAAAGCCACGGATGATTTCATCACCACGGCTGCTTGTGAATCAACTGAAAGCATCTCCGAATCGTTGCGGTCATACCCGAGGGAACCAGGAAGTCAACTGACAAAACTCGAACTTGTGTACGCACATATGACTGAGTCAAGTGTCGGTGGTTGAAACATCCAATGGTGTTTTCCCTAATTGTCCAAGTGCCCCATCTCTCAAATGGCTCATAGTAGTGTAGTGTACCTACAGTAGCCGTTTGAGTCTTCTCAAAGACTCCCTTTGGACGGCCAAGGCCGTTGGACTTGGGCGAGACAGTGACAATCCGGGGATGCTCTTACACGTGTGACTCCGCTCAACCGGCCATTGACCGCACGCTTAGCCGATTCCATTGGCTTATCGGCTTATCGATAGGTAACGTTCGGCATGCGGGACAGGGGGTGTAAGTACCGGGAACGGGGATGAGCGCTGTGACTGGGCGAGGCGAGAAGTATCTCTACATAGAATCTTGAAGGGGCTCTTTTTTCACCTGTGAAGAGGGAGACGGGATCTCCCTTCATCGGAGGAGCCCCAGACAGAGCAACGAACGGGAGTGTTCAGTCCCGTCACGCACTGCAGTCAGTTGCCCGCCCGCGGTGGCTGCTCGGCTGCTGTCGCTGTCAGGGGTCTCCACAAAAATTTTTCTTTCAACTTTTTTCGCCCGTCATGGGGCATTGTCCATTGATCCTGGGCCGGGCCCCGTCGACGCGCTTGTGTGTGTGTGTGTGTGTGTGTGTGTGTGTGTGTGTGTGCCTGTCCACCAGTCTCGAACGCCAATTGAGAACTCTCGACCTCTTTTCCCCATTCTATTATTTGACATTCAGTAAACTCAACCTTTTTTGCGGTTGATCCCTTCAAATCTAAAGACACAATTGCAACTTTGCTGCAACGGTGACCCGAGAAACCATTTTGTTTCCCTTGTCAGTGAGAACCCCATCTGTCTCTTTCCCACCCTTTGAGTGTATTTGCGTTACCCAGTATAACATCAATCCCACCACACTTCACAATACTGCCATTCACCAGTCACCACCACCACCATCACAGCCGCTTACCCTACCTTACGCACCTTGACACCCTTCACACTTCCACTCCCGTCCGCGCTTAATCCTACCTACCTACCTAACTCCTCCACCATTGAGGAATTAGGGATCATGTTTCTCGTGTTCATGAGCCCCACGTGCCGCCGGCAGCCCCGCTAACAGGTGAACCAGCTGCAGAAGAGAAGCAAGGAAGTAACCTGCCCGTTTGGCTGTAACGCCCGAGGACCCTCCGTTCGAAATCTTTTGTCAACCACAGCTGGCCCTGTCGTCTATCTGACGGGTCCTCCGACTTCTCGACAACATGTCCGGCGAAATGGCGAACGAGATCAAGCTCATCAGCGGAAGGAGCCACCCCGAGCTCAGCGAGAAGGTTGCGAAGCGGTATGCCTCTGCCTGTCTAGAATCTCGAATAATCCCGATATCGCGCATTGCGCCGTCCGTCCCAACAACAAACGAGCCGTCTCTAACCCGCTTTGTGTTTTGTCTTGTCGCAGACTCGGAATCGAGGTCGCTAGGACCATCTCCCTCAACTACTCGAACCAGGAAACCTCCTTCACCGTCGGCGAGTCGGTCCGCGACGAAGATGTCTTCATTATCCAGTCCACCGCCACCGGCGACGTCAACGAGGGCTTGATGGAGCTCCTCATCGCCATCTCGGCCTGCAGAACCGCCAGTGCTCGGAGGATAACGGCAGTCATGTAAGGACCTGATCCATCTATGGGCATGAACCTTCGCATGCGCATTCTTTTGCGCCAGCAGCCATTGGGGGCTTCTGTAGTACCCTGAGTGTGTTGGCGCAAAGGATTGGCGGAATGTTGCTTTTGCCTTGAAACCGGACTGACTGGACTGACTGACACTTTCAAGTCCCAACTTCCCCTACGCTCGCCAGGACAAGAAGGACAAGTCGCGCGCTCCTATTAGTGCCAGGCTTGTCGCCAACATGTTGCAGACCGCCGGTGCCAACCGTAAGCAGTTTGCCAGTTTCTAGAGAAGCTGTGTTCGCCGCTGACTGTGACTTTAGACATTGTCACCGTTGATCTCCATGCTTCTCAGGTATGTTCACTCTTTGTATGTGATCGTTAACTGGAGTCATGCGCTAACAATGTTTTTTTTGCAGATCCAAGGTATGCCCTCTCTAGCCGATCTCCTGAACTGAGCGATTGAACGGTGCCCACGAACTCGATATGGAATACGCACTAACGAATACCAAAAACGAAAAGGCTTCTTCAGCGTTCCCGTCGACAACCTGTATGCGGAGCCTTCTTTCCTCCGCTACATTCGCGAGAACTACAAGGCTGAGGACTGTGTGATCGTTTCCCCCGATGCCGGTGGTGCCAAGCGTGCTACCTCCATCGCCGACCACCTCAACACTGGCTTCGCTCTTATCCACAAGGAGCGCCCCCGCCCCAACGTCGTTGGTCGCATGGTAAGAAACAAGTTCCAAGCTGGTTAGGCTATAGGGCTGAAAGTTGACTGTGTGGACAATAGGTTCTTGTTGGTAACGTCGAGGACAAGATCGCCATCCTTGTCGATGACATGGCCGACACTTGCGGCACTCTCTGCAAGGCTGCTTCCGTCCTCAAGGAGAACGGCGCCAAGGCCGTCCTCGCTCTCGTTACCCACGGTATTCTCTCTGGTAACGCCATTGAGAACCTTAACGGCAGTGTCCTCGAGGCTCTCATCTGCACCAACACCGTCCCTCTCGGTGACAAGATTGAAAGGGTTAGTTCTAACTGCATGCTTCGTTTTCTTGAGTATTTGAGCCCCTACAGATGTCACAAGATTACTGACCACTTTCTTTGAAAACAGTGCCCCAAGATCCGCGCCATCGACATCTCCCCAACCATCGCCGAGGCTATCCGCCGCACACACAACGGCGAGTCGGTGTCCTATCTTTTCAACCACGCCCCTGTCTAAATCGCACAGGCAAGTCGGGATTGGTTTCACATCTCACAAGAATCATAACATAAGCCTACTAGGACTGGGTGAGGCTTTACAAAACATAGCATTCGGTAGGGGTTTCTTTTTTGCATCCAGTCTCGGTTAGAAAGGGTGGTTTTTACGTAACAAAAAAGAGGTGGGTTGGGTGTTGGTATACCTCGTTCGCTTTGACTTTTGAAAACGGGGGGGGAACACGGGGAGGGAAATGAATATTTCTCGTTACAAGGGGTTTGTCTTGTCTCTTTTTTTTTTCCTTTCAATATCCTCCTCCACGGTGCATGGGTAGCAAAAAATAAAATGGTAGTATTGTTTTGGATGGCAACCCGTATGTGTGTTTGGATTTTCTCTGGAGACGGGGACGGGGACTGGGTCGGCGGTTACAGCAAGACAACCGAAGGTGTGAGTGAGTCGGCGAGTGGGATAGAAATCCCTGATGAAGTTTCGAGCGCTGCATGTTAAAGAGAGGAGGGTGGGTGGAGTGTCAGCGAGATAGCGGACCAGTTGTCAAAATGATCATACGAAGTGAGAGTGAGTAGGTAAATAGCAAACTATCATGTTCATTAGATACACGCACACAAGTCACTAACGCCAAAGTATTGTTGCCCAGTCTACAGCCGGTGTAACGATAACTACCCCCTGTCAGTCAGACGCGACAATAACAAAGACTCAGGGGTAAAATTCCGACGGACGACAGCAACCGCCAAGCATCATCATCAGCAGACCTGGTCTACTCTTTACCGCATACGGACACCATCGGGTACACAGTTCCAGCCCTATGAGGCGCGGTTGCGGAAGCTGGACGCGCCGACAGACTACATAGTAACACTCATGACCTTCTCGAGTTTCTCTCCCCTCCTCCGTCAAACTTCGAACCAACGACAACAACAACATCCCTCCAACACCATCATGTCAAACCCCGATCCACCCTGTATCTGCTGCAATCTCCGCCCTCCCTACCACATGTACTACGACAACAAGCCATTCGAGACAACACACTGGACACATCCACCTTCCGCCATCATAGCGTCAGCTGAAAAAAAAAAAAAAAAAAAAAAAGGGTGCGTGTATTGCCGATTTGTTATCGATGCCATTCGGTATTTCGAGCCGGACGAGTTTCCGGTCGGTATCTCCAGCTTTGTCAGCCCCTCGGGGGGATGTTCTCTGCGAGTCTATTATACCACCAAGGGGGCGGTTGGGGTGCAAGTTTATACGCCTATAGGTACGTACGTAGGTACGCACGTCTTTGAGGGTTCCATGAGTGGGATTGAAGAGATGGATGGGTAAGTAGATTTCTGAGAAGAAAAGGAACTGATAATGGTACATGTACATGACAGACCAAGTACCAGACCAGTCTGGCCAGGCATCACCCATGGTGCGGAACTTAGTCCGTCTCCGGTGAGCCTAGAGGCGTTCAACTTCATCCAGTCTTGTCTTCAAGCATGTAATGAGAGTCATGAAAACTGCTACAGCATGCTATTGTTAAAACCGCCGACACGGTTGATAGATGTCCAACCTCATGGTCTAAATTCGACATATGTTCGGCTGGTCGAGACTCAATCACACACACCACTCTAATCCTAGTGAATCAGGAGCATCGTTTCCATACATAGCCCTCAACTACTGCTGGGGCACAGGCAAACCACTGACCACCAAGACCGACAACTTCGCCGCTCTCAAAGCCGAATTCCCACTGTCCAGCCTCCCGCAAGCTCTCCAAGACGCCATAGTCATGACCCAAAAGATTGGCCAGCGGTATATCTGGAGGGACGCGCTCTGCATCATCCAAGCCTCGCCGACCGGTTGGGAAGTTGAAGCATCGCGCATGGCCTCGGTCTACCAGAATGCCTTTTTTGACAATTGTAGCCGACACTGCTGCAGCTTCTGATGAAGGGTTTCTTCAGCGGGGGCATCTTTCTGCCACCGAGTTCAAGAAACCGTTTTATGTTGCTTGGCCGCCGCTGTCGTCGACAGGTTCAAATCTAGCAATTACGAACGAAAAGCCAAAGCAAGACCAAAAACAAAAGCAACCCATCCTCGCAGCCCGCCTCGCCTTCTCCGACTTCGAACACTCCCACTCTCGCACGCGCGACAAGCTCCAACGGATTCCTAACCCGTGGGCCACCCGCGGCTGGACCTTTCAGGAACAGCTCCTATTCACAGGTTATGAACTCCGATGGATATGTCCGTCCGCTAGTCTGTGCGAGTGTACGTATCTCCAGCAGCAACACCAACAGGAGCAGGTGGACGCGGCAAGGATGGACCCCCTGGCCAGGCCCATCTTCCTCATCATGCTTTTGACTGAAAAGGAGGTGTATGATACTTGGCATGATATCGTGGAGGAGTATACGACGAGGAGCTTGACGTATGGGACGGATAGGCTGCCGGCCGTGAGTGGATTGGCGAGGGTTGTGGGGGAGAGGTTGGGGGTAATTGCGGCTGCGAAGGCAGGGAATAATAGCAAAAAACCGTCGTCGGGGTCGTCGGGGGGAAGGTACTTGGCTGGGTTATGGGAAGGGAATCTAACAATGGATCTAACGTGGAGGGCTATGTTCGTTGCCAGTAAGAACTCTACTAGTACTTCTCACGAGAATCCTGCTACTGGGTCTGTATCTACTAAGTCAGAGTCAGAGTACATCGCCCCCACCTTCTCATGGGCATCCGTCACCAATCCCGTCTGCTGTCGTCTCAGCCAGCCGGAATGGACACCGCGGTGCGTTGTCGAGGACGCGGACTGCGTCGTTGTTGGTGTCAACCCGCTTGGTCGGGTCAAGAGCGGCTTCGTCACGCTGCGTGGACATCTGATGAAATCGACTTTGCTCGACCCGAACAAAGGAACTGGGGACTTATATTACGCTGAGCCTCCTGGATGGGGAGAGAGGTATCCTGATCAGTTACTCGAGGAGTTTGACGTGTTGCTACCGCCATCCTGCTAGGATGCCGGAAAACAGGTTGGGAAGGAGAGATCGGTTCGAGGGGCGCGCTGTTGGCCTTCTGGATCGAGTAGTGGTACCACTGGGGGAAAGAACGGCCCGCCGCCACAGAGAGCATAATCTGGTACTGAGGTGTACCTGTTTTTGCTTGGACAAACGCCTGGTAGTAGGATTAATGGGCGACTGAGGCTGGCGGTTTATTTCATCGTGCTGGGGTTGTTGGCAGACCACCCAGGGAAGCTTGAGAGAGTGGGGTGCGCTACCGGTGAGGTTGAGGAGGGCAAGCTGGAAGAGCTGCTCAGACTTTCTTCACGAGGAAGTGTGGTCACCGTGGTTTAGTTGTCTGGGAAGGCACTTACTTCTTTGGAGTAGTCGTCTAGTGGGTGGTTACTTGCCGGAACGCCGACTGTTGTCTGAGATTGTCGGCCGGAGGCACAAGATCGTTTGGGCAGCGGGGGTTGGGACGAACACTGGTTGTGTGGTTGCTTCCTCGTACACATATAGTCATGAGCACTGGATTCGCCTTCCCAAGCTGTTGCCCCGTACTAGGCAGCCAGATATCAGGCAAGTACATTCAATAATTTGAGAACCGACGAACTATCGTGGGCTCACAATAATAATTGCCACAAGACACCTCCTACGTCAGTTATGGTTCGGCATATCGCGAGAAAAGACATTCAACCGGTGGAAGAGTGGAAAACAACTGCCGCGGGATGGACAGAAAAGGAAAAAGGTATTATGTTTCGGCGAGAAGGAAAGTGGTAAAACTTAGCGAGTGAGTGGGTAGATGAGCAAAAAATACAAAAAGAATTGTTTGGTCTCTCCCGCCGGGAATTGAACCCGGGTCTCGAGCGAATCGAACTGATGTTCAAGCTTGACAAGCTCACATACTGACCACTATACTACGGAAGATGTACAACTGTTAATCAGTTGTCGTAGTTGGTTGTTGGAAAACCGTCCGGCTGTAGGACTTGTAAAGGCGAAAGCATTTGACATTAGACATAGGTCAAAATGTGTGTCTCTTGCTGCTGTGCAATTGTCATATAACAACCACAGATAGAATGAATTGACTAATAGACATCGTGATGGAGACCATCGCTCAGACAAATCTACTTAGAGTGTCCTAGACAGGTTTTGGGAGCTGTACTGGCTAGTTGACTGCGATGAGTTCGACCGCGATGGAGATGTTGCGACATTGGACATTGCGGGTCCCTTTTCTCCATCTTCGTAGAAAACGACGCAGAGAGAGGCGACACAAGATACTGTATGTTATTAACACAGGCATGTTTTTTGTTTAACCCTTGTGCTCACTAAAGTACACCCATTAAACCAAGACATCCAGACAATTGCTTATCTTTTGCCGTTTACTGAACAATCGCCCATAAATCATCATCAATGAGGCGTGACCGACCAACCGACCGACCTGACCCGAACGTGAAGCTCCCCTTCACCCAGCCGATACCAATTTCCGCCCAGTAGTAGTGTCCGCCGTCTGCCATCCGCCTGGTAACCAACCGCCTGGTAACCAACCGCCTGGTAACCAACCGCCTGGTAACCAACCGCCTGGTAACCAACCGCCTTTGCCACACGCTTTTGGTTTTGAGTTTTCTCTCTCCTCACAAGACTCCGATAAAAACGAAAAGCCAAAACCATGGCAGTTAGTTATAACTGCGAAAACACCAACGCCAGCCAAACCGCTGTGAATGAAAAAGAAGAAAGTAAAAAGCAGGTATCCCAGGCCGTATGGAGCATTGTCGTGTATAAAAGCCCAGAAAGGGCACAGTATTTGTTACAGATGGTGTGACCAAAGAAAAGTGAATCAGAGGGCCAGGCCAGTCCCGTCGCCGGTCCATCTGTATAAAGCCAGCAGTTCTCTGCGGCGCTGGTGTTGTTCGCCAAGGTCCTCGGGCACGCGGCCGCGGACTTGTGCAAGGGCACTGCGCATCACCCTGCTGAAGTTACGCTGCAAGAAGAGAGAGTTAGCAAAGCGTCCAGAAGAGACTTGATATTGGGACAAAGATAACGTACCTGGTACTCCGTGTTCAGGGTAACCACGCAAGCCTCGTGCGCACGGATAATGGTCTCGCAAGCCTTGACCACACTTGGCGATGCCTCGAGTTGAAGTTTGTCTGCAATGAGCAGAAGGAGGAAGGAGCCTTGGAGGAGATATATGCCAAAGAAGAAAGGCATAAACTCCAGGCCAGGATCGTATTCAAGAATGTTGCTGATGGCCTCGGCAGCGGATACCGCATGTCCTGTAGCAGTAATGAAACCCTGACTACTGATCCAGAGGTCGTTGTCATCAAGAAGATTGATGGGATCCCACTTCCCAGTAAGGAGGATATGCAACACGTGCATAACGTGTGTGCCATAGGCCATGACAATGCGAGTCTGGATATCGCTTTCTGTCATCCGGCTGGAACTGGTATGTACGCTGTGTACACTTTGGACTGACGGTGTGCCAGCGTCATGGGGCACATCATTTGCGGTTGGAACACCGGCCGCCTCCGCAGCCTTCTCGTCAGCAGCCTGTGCTTGTGCACTAAGGCTGAGATTGCGACGCTCGAATCTCTTGATGCTCTCTTCATAGATTTCAAGATGGCGAGTAATTTCAGCTGTCTGATCGTCCCATTCACGGGATGAACGGAAGCCAACACCGAAGCGTGGGTGATTGCGAGCATGATGTAAGTCCACAACCTCGCCGAGGATAGTCATCAAGGGCAGGAAGTAGCCAAAAATGCTATGACCGGTGCAGACGAAAGATGGGCCACGATGCCGAACAACTGGAGTATTGGGATCTGAGGCCAGGACATTCGGATCGGTGTAAGCGTGAAAGTTCCCGTTCTGGTAGTCGGTATCATCCATGGGTTGCAAAAGACCGTCGCACTCGATGTCGAGGAGGAATAAAGGCCGGTTGTAACATAACGCAAGATGGCGGTCGACAATATAGACAAGCCACCAGATACGGCGCCTCTCCTCTCGTTCCTCCTCGGTAATCATGCCGGGAATGTTGCCCAATTCCCCGTCAACCTCGTTCCCACTGTTCTGCATCGAGGGTGAGTTTTGTGGCAATTCTCGGCCGAGCTTGAGCTCACGAGCTAGTGACCATGCGGCATTCCACCACCGCAAGCTGGCGCCTTTGTACTCGCTCGCAGAAACCACGGTGGCGAGGTGGATATAAGTCACCACATCGTCCAAGGTCCCTGCGGCGCCAAATGCGCCAGTCTCGCCAGTCAAGGCATCCATGCTGATCGATCCCGGAAGGGCCACACCGAGGCCACCCAGCGCCACTCCATCAACAATCGGGCTCGACACAGGTGAAGACTCCTCAGACGGGGTGTGGATCAGAGGCTTGAGGAGGCTCACTGTGAGCTCCAAGAGCTTTTGGCAAATTTTGCCGCGCGCCGACGGAACACTCGTCAAGAAGGGGGCGTCGCTGGTTTGAGCAGCAACCCATAGCATGCTTGCAAGAAGCGCGGGTTGGCATTGACGAGGTTTTGTAGGGTGCAAGAAGGATCGCTTTCGAAATACAAACCCCAGAACATAAGGTGACATGGGGTGCATCTGGGCCGAAGAGGAACTGGCGAAGTATAGATCAATGAGGTCGCATGCTAACGACACCGGCATTAGGTTGCCCAAGTGTGGTAGAAGTGGCTCCAACACGGGGTATCGCAACTGTGCATGGCTGTAGGTGGGCTGCGGAACATGTTGCGCGAACTGGGGTGGCGGTGAAGCTATGTTCATCCAACCAGGCGAAGTTGGCTCGCCAGCCATGGGATAAGCGTTCAACGAGCTGTTGCCAATGCGGAAACCACTTGATGTGTTTGCGGAATAGCCGGCCGGACTTTGAGTTTGCAGGGCGTATGGTAGATCCGGATAGTTGGACATGGCAGCCTGGTTCGAACCGTACGGCGCATGATGCGATGCGCCGTTCATCAGATGAGCACCCATTCCTTGACGATGATATTCCTGATGGACATTTCCGTAGCTGAGATCGAGGGCGGCTGGGCTTTCCAGATCTCTGTCCATAGCTCCCGGATGACTCGCGATGTGTGTCTGATGTGTCCCCATATCAATACTGTCCATACTCCCGGTCCTTTGACTCCTCATTGAATCTTCGGTCATGTCGCTCATTGTCTTGTCGTTTGAGGTTGATTGGTGTTCGATGGGTAAGGAAGAAGCTCGCTTTGCCGTCGTGGTACTTTCGCTTCGGGTTTCGGAGGATTGATCGTTTTCGCCGGCTTGACTCGGGGATTTTTGACCGTTTTGCTGGGCAGCGGCGGCTGCTGCTTGTGCCGCCAAGTCCTTTCTCGAAGCCTTTCCGCGCTTCTTTCGCTCCCGGATGTACTCGCAGCCAAGCCCGAATTCTAAATACTGTCAGACTATGCGTTGATATATTTCAAGACCCACGCTCTACTTACCAATGCAATGGGCGCATGGATGCTGGCCATCGCATTTTGTCCGCAGCTGATTACACTGATCACATGCTCTGCTTATCCGTCTACGAATGGGTCCGGCCGCTCCTGTTGCTCTCGTCACCGGTCCATAGGGATGTTGTCGGTGTTTTGGTTGAGGGCCTGCCCTTGCTAGATGGTGGTTGTGAACATTCACGTGCTGCTGAAGTTGTTGAAGAGCATAATGAGAACCAGGGCCCATGCTGTCGAGACCAGCGGCATGGAGGTGGCCGGCTGAGACATGTCCGCCAGATAGCATGGTAGGAGATGGCATAGCATGGTAAGGGCCGAACCGGTGAAGTGGATTGGACAGCATCTTGGCCGAACAAGTAGCGTTGGTGATAGGTATGGGAATAGGGGGGAACGGGCGGAGTGAGGCCTTTGAGCCGTTGGATCAGAGATGGATGCTTCGAGCGAGAGCAGGCAGTTGGTTGAAGCTCCGTAGTGTGCCAGTCGTAGTCAGAGGTGATAAGAATGTCGTCGGCGAGGATGGGGAGGTGAGCGCTATCTATATTCTAACCCTTGGCGCAAAAGCTCGATGAGCTGCCGGGCGGGAGCCAGACTGGTCAGCAGTAGTCTAACAGGGGGAGACTAGAATTCAGTGTGGGGAAGCCCAGGGACGGGACAGGAGCGTAGGGTAGGTAGCAGAAGGGGCACCACGATGCGGGAGAGATCAACACGGGTGTGGGGAAAGGCCGGTACAGTCCCTCTGCACGAAGGAAGTAGAGCCAGTACAACATGGCGGGGTTTGGGTATAAGAGAAGCTGGCCAGGTGGCGGCCCAGAAGCAGGGGAAAGCAGACGGGATCAAAACGGCCCCCGTTGAGAACGTGGTCGTGATGATGGTGTAGGTGGTACGCAGAGAAGAGGGTGTGTGGACGTACATGGCGCAGAACGTGGTTCGAGACAGGACGGCCGGGAGATGCCTGGGCTGGGGAGTGGTGTTTTCGCTCTCCCGAGCCCGTCAGTTAGGGGTGAGACTTTGGTCGCGATGGTCGCGGTCTTGCAGTTGTCGTCCCTCGTGGTTGTGGTCCGGACCGGGTGACTGTCTGAATCTTCAGCCTCCAACTATATGCCGTATAGTGGTGGAGAGGGGCCGGAGGGAGCAGAGGATGCCAAAAGGGCTAAAGGAGGCCGGATTCGTACAGGGAAAGACGTCGGTAATTTTTCTTTGGAGCGGTTCCTGCTTCTTGGATGCACTTTGAACAAGAGTCTATGTATGCTTGGCGTGCATATACAACATGAGGTTGACGACGAGGTCGATGACCATTGACCAGACCAGATCCAATTGGCGGGCGCGCCTCCTTTCTGGGCCAGAGACAATATACGAAGGTAACGAGCTTATATTGCGAGGGCAATATACAGGGCGGCGGGACGGGTGAGGCCTGGGGAAACGTGAGCAAGAGTTGGAGAAGGCGAATCTGTGTCAAGCGCAAAAGAGCAAGTAGCGCTGGCTAGGTAGGTTGCTGGGAGGAGGACTGGGAGGAGGACTGGGAGAGGGAAAATTATGACAGCGGATTTCTGGCGCAATTCCTTCAGGGAAAGTGGAAGCCGCTGCCTCAGGGTTCACTTGGTGATATATGGACCATCTTCCCTCCAGACAGCGGAGCACTCCCGGAACGGGTTGGCCTACTGGCAGGGATGCCTGGGGAACTGGTTTCGTGTGGAGAAAAGAAGTCTTGTGTGTCTGCATCATGGTAGTAGTGACGGGTGGTGGCCCCCCAGAAGAACCATTAAAGAACGGTGTATGTATGTACATACAGCGAACCATTGCCCAACCCAAGCCGCTAACAAGGCGGAAAATGCAACGAGTGGTGATTCAATTGCCAGTATCAGGGGCGAACAACCTATTGCGTTGAGAAATGCGAGTGCCGGTAGTGCTTCTTGTCATGATCCCAACACTTGTTGACATATCTGACACTGTCTGACTTTCTCTCCTTGATCTCGTGGACACTATCACTTGAACACGTAGGGGACTGTGCCATCCTGGTGTGTAGCATGTCATAGACTTCAGATGAAGCTCGAGGATGGATTCGTCTCAACTTTGAACAGATGGGAATTTGGAGTAAAGTAGGTTGAAACACCGGGGACTCGGTGGCTGACCGGTCAATAGCGTACTGCGTGTGTGATGGCGCTGAAGGATGGCAGGATTTAGGGACAACAGCGCTTACTGATTGGTATTTCCTCACCTGCACCATCCCCTCCTGTTCTCTCTTCGCGTTTTCTCCTCACGGCATTGTCTTTGACCATCATAAATCCGTCCGTTGCTTTCCAAGTCCCAACAACAGAAGCTCGCTTCCCAATCACTTGACTAGGCACCTAGAAGCGAGGAGAAATCGAGAACGAGACTCTCTTGTGCGGCCAAACGATGGCGTTACTGCGGAATGGTGCAATGGGCCCTGCAACCCCCTGCCGCTCAAGCGCTGCCGGCCCCTCCTCAGTGCTCCCCTCCTGGTTCGGCACCAAGTTGTAGGGGGTTTGGCTGCGAAAGCGCGGCATGGTCTTGAGAACAGAAAGAGATGGACTTGGCCATTCAGATCGGTTCCGCCCCCTGCTGTCTCCAAGCATAGGGTAACCTTGTCACCGGCCCTGCCATGCCTCGTTCTGGTCGTCTCTTGTGTAGCGTACCTAGGTTCTGTCCATGGTCGCCGTACATTACTTGTAGGTATATGTGCCTGCTGTAATGGTGAACAGCAGTAACCAAGAGACTCTGGCCGTTGCGATCGCCAAAACATTCCGACTCTGGGGAGGGGGAAAAGCGGAGGTGTCGAGGTACGGTACCTGTAGCCCGCTTGTAGCCCGTCGCTTACTCCATGTTTTTGTGTCGGGCCACTCCGGGGCAACATGTGGGTTTAGTGGGGAAGAATGGAGGCGTTTGGACAGCCTTTGTCCACACAGAAGTCGTTGGTGGAATATGACCGGCAGTGGTGTCTTTTGGGAGATATCCACCTCCTCCTGGGGCGCCCGCTGTGTGGTTGGATTGTTGGAAGTGGAAGCTTCTCTGACCCCGGACTTGCTGGCGTGCTATGAGACGTGCCCTGAGCGCGAGAGCGGAAACTTCGCACTCCAGGCAGGCCATCAAACTTGATCCGGATGGGTGGGAACTGACCCAGCTCGCCCAGCGCCCGACTAGGCAAGTCGCTGGAGGCATTGGTTGCGGCAATGCGGTACAGTGTCAGAGTGTCAGAGTGTCCTTGTTTTGTAATGGAGGGTGGCAGCCAGACAGAATCACACCCGCCCTCACCTCACGGGAACCTGACCTTAAGTAAAAGATGGTTTTTTTCGAGGTGTTGTGAACTGGATGTTGTTGTCTGGCGGCTGGAGTCAGGACGACTCAAGAGAGTGTGATGTGAGGTGGAGCAAAAGGATGTTTTCGGTGGAATGTCTCCACGGCGCGTTTTTCGGGTTTTCTGGAGTTTTCTGGGGTCACGGAAATCGTGGGATGGGGAGTGGGGGAGGCTCGGGGCAAACTGTGGGTGAAGAAAGGCTGGAGAGCGGGCGAGAGCCAAAAGACCTACCAAGCCGATCCGGCTAAGTATCGCGGAGTATCCACAAGTATCCACTCACAACGACTTGGCGGGAGCCACCTGTAAATTTTTGTAGGTCATGTTCGGCCAGTGCGCCGCTGCTTGCCAGCTTCCGACTGGTGACAACGAACTTCCAACATGGCGCGCTCTTTCCCCTGCCACACCTGTGTGCCTTCCTGGATGGGATGCTTCGCGATGACGATGGTGCGCGACTCGGTAGCGGCCGAAAACAACGGGACCACTGGCAGCTACCTAGGTACTAGCTTCTCAGGTCTCAGCTGGCTGCTGCAGCACTCCGTCACTGAAGGCAGCCACAGCAACCCAAACATCAAACCAGCACCGGTCTCGCCAGTCTTCTGTCTATCAAAACATGACCCTCATCGGCTACCTCTACATGTCCAAGACATCAACTCCAATGGAAGTCCAAGCTGGACCAACGAAAGCGAGCGCATTGCGCACATCAAAGTTGAATTAAACTCGGGCCTCAGTGGCCTGGTTCATCCTTTCCTCCTTGGTCTCCTGTTCGATATGCTCTCCACATCTGGGGAGCCCAGGGGCCCAGAACAGGCCATGGATGTCCATCCTTCCATACTCTGAGCAGGTGAGGCAGATGCATCTGCGGAATCGAAACAACTTAACACCACCACTTCATTTATGCAAAGGCGATGAACTTGACGAAAGAAGGAGCCCATTTCCTTTCTTTAATATGCTCCTGCATCAAATATCGCCCGCTTACTTTCCTGGTCTACGGGTGGACAGATGATGGACGGTGCCACTTCTCAATTTCGACCTAGATTCCTTTTCTCACTCCTGGGTCGGTGACGAGGATCCCCAACATGAACAAGGCCTTCTGGAAATTACACTTGGGCTGCCTGAGTCGTGCGTCCCGATGCCCATCCGTCCTTGGAACCTGAAATTACGGATTTGTCTGGGCTCGTTTCTTGTTCCTGATACTGTTTATTCTGTCAATATCAGACTCAGTCTTGTTACTTTTCAATCTTTTACCTACACATCGACCGACACAGGGGGCGAGAGCGGCTTCCATGGTCGAATCTTGTGGTGTTGCACGCCTATTCAGTTACCAACAGGGTCACATTCCCGTCCGGCAGTCGTTCAACACGCCAGCGCAGGCATTCCAACTCTACACTACCAACCCGTACACTTTAGTGGTGTACTTCGCAGGCACTCACAAAGGCGCTAGGGCTAGGGGACATGTCTTCGACACCAACGATCAGTGTGCTCCAACGCTCGTCATCACCTGTGGATGCTGTCTTCGAACAACGGTGTTGCATATCACTTCCCAATTCGCCAAAGCCCTCCGTTCCCGATCGCTTAAGTGTATAAGATCAGACGAATGTGGCCGGAGCAAGCAACTTGCAATGTTGTGATGCGAACTGCTACCACCAGAGCTTTTTGAAACCAGAGTCTTCAAAGAAACCGAGTTGGATGAGATACAAAAACATACATGCAGTACAGCCCGTACCTACATGTACATATTCCGATGCCACCGTCCCATGGCGAGCGCCGCCGACTTGCAGCCACTACAGTAGATATGTATGCAGCACCCATCTGCAACAACGTCACAGAATTCCCATGTTGCAAGATTGCATTTGGCTGGTGGCGTCTGGCCCGCTCTCGACTAAACCTAAGAGGTGCCTGAGAATTAAATTGACCACACTGCTATTCACTCAAGGTCCGTAAGGAAGACGGCGCTCACTGGAGGCATCCGTCCATTTTCCTGGTATTTGCGGTGCCGTACCCTTCGGATAAGAAGCTGGCCTCCATAATCTCGTCCATGACAGCTCGGGACTCACTTGAGCGGACCGTTCTTTGACACTGCCGTCAACCGTGCCTCTTCAACCCCGAATCAGGAGGAAATACAAGGCTACAGCTCTGGCAATGGGACGCTACCCTACCCGCCAATCCGCCCTGCACATGCAACCTCCACAGTAGTGTAGCGCGGCAGCTCCATCTGTCAAAGCAGACTGGAGCCGCCTCTTGAACCTTCTTCTTCTGGTGTCTTGACCCGTCACCAGAGGACCCTGACGTCGGTAGCCCGAGATCCGGAACTTAGCGAAGCCTGTCGTCGGCTCAAGTATATACTATGTGGATTCGTTTGACGTCTCCTCTTTGTCTCCTCCTTCTCCACGCCCATTCAACTCCAATCTGGGGAAGAACTCCACAGAAGCCCTACGGCCTGCTTTTTGCTTCAACACCACATTGCCCTTTGGAAGATGACGGCGAAGATCATGAAGAATGGACCCTGGTCGCCGTGGCGCGATCCCTGACCGACCGGCCGGCGGACCGATACTCCACATGCAAGCCAGATCGCGACCACGACCTTGAGAGTCTTGCCAGTCACACTGTCAATTCTGATTTGCTAACCGTCCTCTCACCCCTGTACGCAGTTTGCCATACCTGTATTGGATAGCCAATAGGCACCTTCCTCCAACGCCACATCGCTGAAGTGTTGCCGCAACCCCGATCCTTGGACGTCCAAGAACGTCTTCTCCGGACATTGGACGGCTCCATCGCCCGTATTGGGAAGCAACATCTCACCCTGCCTGCGTCTGACCTTGTAAGTAACTGATTCTCTTCACGCTGACTGAAGAGAAACCATAAGCCTGACACAGCTCATATCAACGCCTTGTTGGACATGAACTAATCGCAAGCGCGCGGACACGTTTCCCCAGTCTCACTTTGGTTTCCCTTGTTCATCACGATGCTACATTCAAAGCGACCTAGCGCTTCCTTTGCGCCGTAGTAAGCACACGGAGCGGACATCTCATTGATCATCCGGAGATTTGGTGACAAATGGTCCAGCTTCGGCATTTCCTGTTAATGGTACTATGACCTGCCAAAGAATCCGCAAACCTATAGCTCAAAGCATTTGAGACAATGCCTGACAGCAGTGTTTTTTAAGCAAGACATGTGGCACGGTAAACTGGCTGTGTTTTGTCAGCTAACAGTGTTGATCCAAGGAATCGAATTCAAATGGATGGAACTTGCCACTCCTCCATGGTCCTCAGCACAACAGATGAAAGTGCCTCACGAGAGCCTCAAAGTTCTCGGCAACTACCGAGTTACAGTTTTTGTCTTCTCTATTTTTCTGCGAGATGGGCTTTGGTGATGGGAGACAATCCACATAGGAATCCCTTTAGCCTATCCATCCGGTCTAGGTACTCGTCTGGGCGCCTGGGGTCGTCCAAGGGCGTTTCTAGCGCAGACGAGTAGGCCGAGCTGACAGCTAAGCTGTTCATGAGCTTTCCCTGCTGTACGGGCATAAGTAGACTGACAACCAGAATTCCAACATCCAGGAAAATATTGATATGTCCGTGGTTAAGACCGCAAACTCGTTCAACATAAAGCAGCCTTGTGCATCAACCCCGGCGGCGATATATTGTCTTATGCACCCCGCCATTTGTCCCCGGAAAAGGGACCGCTCTTCCATCAGCACACATCCCGTATACTCAAGCAACCGCAGCTACGCCGAGTTCATGTCAGCTTCGTTTCCACTGCGCCGGGCAGAGACGTGAGGTTCGATGGATTGGAAGAGCTATTGACCTTCCTTTTAGGGACGAAGTAGGCGGCCCGCACAGATGCACCCCAGACTTGACACATTGGCATTGGTTTGACAATATCATGGGGTCGGACCTCAGACCACATGGTTGTGGTGAAAAACATCTTTGCTTCTTCTCCGCTTGCATCCGGAGGATCGCACTTGGCCCGACTGGACACGACGTCGGTACCGAAGACCCTTTCCAAGACCGTACATTCTGTAGATCATAGGGGTCTGCCGCCCCTCAGGAGTCTCCGGTGCCAACTGAATGCCCGTTGTCACCACCTGCCGCTGCTTCTTTTGTTCATGGACTGATCATGGTCCTGCTCGAACATACTCACCGTGGCTAAGAGTTCGTGGCACAAGTGTCCGGCTGCTACGCCCGCTGGAGGTTGACAAAACCTGGTCGTTGACAAAACCTGGTCACAGACCGAACAAGACAGGTTATCTTATGTCAACATCGAGCCTCTCTGGTAGCCATCTATCTCCAACAACAAGTTCCCCGGTACTAGTGAACGAGAAGCAAAACTCACATGATCAGCCGTTGTGTTTTCCATACCTACCTCTGCATTCCTGAACCAAGCAAGCCACAGAGAGTCTAGTCTTCGGCATTGACGTCCAAGCGGCAAAATGAAGGCGTCAATCAGCATTCTGCACTGCATGCCAAAACCACGTGCCGGTAAATATCGCAATGGTCACACGGGCGGGATGGGATCGGATTGAAGCAGTAACCTTCCTCGCGTTTTCCTTTCTCGGATATCATCATCTCACTTGCCTACAGGACCTACTCTATGCCGCTTTGGTGTTGCGGAGGGAAGCACAAGGGGGATCACGCACAGAACCGGTGGGAGTTCAGAGTTGGGCCGTACCAAGCTTTACTGCTATACTACGGTATCTACTCTGGGGGAAAGATGAAGCATATCATGATCGGCAAACACCAATACCTGGAAGAGAGACCACGTACAAGTTTCTTATCAACAGAAGATCAGATGTGTGATCCTTACTTTCTTCAGCTATAGGTGCAGGACGACCGACTCAATATACCATATCAGATGGTAGGTGACAGTGGGGTTAGATAAGCGGTGGTAAATTGCTGGTTAATTAACATGACGCTACCTTTCTATGAGGGCCGTACGCTGCTCATGATGATTATCACGTTAAGTTGACGGTCTGATGATGGGTCTGTGTGGTTAATCGCTGGGCTTGTTTGTCCGAAAACCAGAAGTTGTCGGACTGCTCTTCAACGAAGCTGCAGGTACTTACTGAGAAGGAGAACCATCGCTTAGATGAAGACCGACCCCCAGATATTGAACATATTGATCACTCAATTATGTGCACTTTTTTGACAGTTGATTTTCAAAGAAGACTGACAGCCTCACAACAGTCCCTGCTCTACCTACGGTTTTCTATGACTACTTAGCTGTCGCCAAACTCAAACTCGAGCATTCACAAGAAGAGAAACCCCATCCCTCCACATAGTCCGCAAATTGCAAAAAAAAAAAACTAAAAAAAAAAACTCTCACCACAACAAAGCAAGCCAAATCAACGCCGTGCATCACCATCGATATTGGTGGGATACATACCTTACCTCTCCAAAGGTGAGGTGGCAGATGTACTACTAAAGTGCCGTTAAAACCCTCCCCCAGTTCGGCACTTACTTACACTACATGTACATCACGACCCCTGTCTCCCCCACAAACCGCTAACGACTGTAACCTACCTTACTGTAGAACTCCCGTCCGCCATTACGCACCCAACTCGGACATATCCTCCGCCTGCCGTGTCATCTCCGTCGAGGATTTTCACTGTTTCCCGGCACTTGTTGATGCATTTTGCTCCTCCTCCTCCTCCTCCTCCTCCTCTCTCTAGGGTTTTCGTTCATGCTCGTGAGGGTTCCAGCGGGCTCGGAGGTTAATCCGCCTTTGGGAAGATATGCGGTAGGTAGGTAGCTTGATATTCAGATAAGCTGGGAAGGGCTGTACTTGGTTAGGTAGGTAAATCTAGATTTTTGCGAATTTTTCCTTCTTTGCGAGGAACAAAAAAGAAAAGAAAAAAACGAGTATCTTCTCTGAATTGTATGGATATTCTGAAGTATAGCACACTCATATGGCTAGAGGCTCACAGAACTGTTTGTTGTGAAAGTCCTAGACTTGGGAGTCTTAATCGCGACTACCTAGCCGCAACAGGTGCTTGCAAGCTGCAGCCCTCGGAGGTAGGTACTCGATCCGCCGCTAGTCACGGCAGACGGTCGATTTTGAAGACCTGAAGAGTAGGTATCATTTGCTTTTGCGCGGCACAAAAGATACGCGGTTTGTTTCATTGGACACTAGACAATATTGAAGTTTCGGAGGGAGATTTCGGGAATGATCTTTACATGCTTGATACCCAGTTGCTGGCCAGAACTTTGGCAAATTTCCAGTGTCGTTGGTGATGCCCGGACCAGGAGTGTGTGTCAGAATTGTTGCAGTAACTGCAGTTTGGAGCGTCTGTTATAGGCCAAGAGATCGAAGCGATCTAATGTCAATCAACAAATAGCGCCAGTGGTTTAGTGGTAAAATCCATCGTTGCCATCGATGGGCCCCGCGTTCGATTCGCGGCTGGCGCATTTCTTTTTTTGTTTTTTTTTTTTCCTGGCTTTTGTTTTTTGCGATCTCTTCTTCTCATTGTTCCTTTTTTTCTCCCTTTTCTTTTTTTTTTTTACAGACTCTCTGTTCCTTGCCTACTTTCCTAAATGCTATCCTAGTAATTTACTTTTTTCCTTGTGAGTCGGCTTAATTTACATAGTAAGCTGGATCACGATGCTCCGACAGAAACTACTTATGCACACATTGTTCTTTGCAAAATGTAAACAAACAACTAGTAACCATTTCGTCTATCCTCTGAGAAACTTTTGACAAACGAGGCATTTCGTTGTTTTATTAAATGCGAAGTTATTCCCAGAGCCCTTCCTCAAATTCTGCAACGTCTTCTTCTAACGCATGCGCAAACAGGGCAGCTGCGACACAACGCCCACCAGCAGCCTCAAAGCCGTTCGGGTGGTCTTGGCTTTTCAGTACCGATATCTCACAAAAATAGTGTCTGGTATATTCAAGGTAACCTCCAAGGTCTTGAAAATACTTGTGTGTTAGTTTTACTGTTTGAATTTATCACGCTGAACCCGAGTGTCTTCTGTTTTTTTTTTTTGGTGGGGGGGGGGGGGGGGGGGGGGGGGGGGCGGCGATGCGTTTAGCGGCACGGTTTTTCGGTCCGTTCTTACAAGTTCATGAAATGAAACTGCACCTGCCTGTTCAAATAGGAGCACCGAGCTCTTATCGAAGTTACGCCCAACTCCTTCACCTTTAAGTTTCCAGATGATGCAGACCTCGCATATGTGGAATAGAAAGTGCAGGACGAGGGAAACTGCCCCTGGGCATTCTCGCATGGCGACTTCCATTTGTCATCCTCTCACAGGAATTTTATCACGGCTGTTCACAAAAACCTCTTTCCCATTTAACCCGACGAATATCTTGCTCGGTTCCTTACCTGCTCCTCGAAGTGAACACCATCCGCCGCAGAATGTGCGTTCATCATTCAGTTGGTATTGCGCCTCCGTTCCTTGTTAGCTCCTACCAACCCGTCCGAATAGTGCGGTACGGTCCATTCCTTCCTACATCATCATCCTGTAGACTACCAGGAAGACTTCTTACCATCAATTCAGGAAGGCACCGTCGCCGTTGTACGCTAAATATTGAAAACCTCTACAGAACGCTAAAACCCTCGTAACAATGGGAAGCACAACCCTTGACAAACTGAGTGAGGCCCTCCTTACCATCGATGACCTTGGAGATCCCAGCTTTCTTCAAAAGCAAGACGTGATTCGGGACACCGGCATGGAAACTTCGATACTACAGGTGCGTACTATTGTGCCCAACATTTCGACCGAGGTTTCCAGACACTAACGGAATCGTGATAGATTGTTCTGGTTGGAGGTCGCTCTTCCGGCAAAACCTCTCTCTTGGAGAGGCTCACAGGATGCACCTTCTTCCATTATGTGATTGACAATCTTAATGCCAAGACCCTCGCAGATACGGTCGAGCAGGTATATCAACTCCCTTTTGATCACCCAATGCGTTGAGTTCCCCGTTGACCACGATTACAGGCAGCAGCTGTGATGGGCCTCCGGAAGGGCCGTGAGGACAATGAAGATGATGTGTCCCTGTACAGCGAAGATATTTTTGAGATTCAAATCTCTGGACCTCATGTATGGCGTTCTCTTTCTCTAATACTCCCACAACTAGGTAATGCCAGGGCTATGCTGATCAAACGATCACTCCAATCTAATCTTGCATTTATCGACACTCCGGGCCTGATTGGTTCCGAATCTCTTGGTCCGTACATGAGCAGCAACCTTCCACGAGCGTAACTTGAAACTGACAATTAGTTTGAAGACAGCGAGGGGAAGAAGAAAAGGTCCATGATAGACGGCATTGCACGGAAGCATCTCATGAACGAACAAACCATGTATGTCACAGCCTATTCCCAACTCTTCTCGTATCATTATCCTGTAAAGTCTGCCAATCATGACTACGATCATAGCATTCTTGCAGTTATGTCGCCCTTTTCCGATCACGCCAAAGAAGACGTTCTACAACTTGCCAAAGCCGCTGACCCACGCGGTGAGAGGACGCTATGCGTCCTGACACACGCCGATGTACGAACGTCTAGCGTACAGACCACTTTCCATCCGTTTCAGGAGGATACACACGGTTTGGGCTGTTTTTGGGTCCGAAATCGTGGCGCTGGCAAAGGTGAGCTTAGCGCCGGCCAGGTCAGGGCGAGGGAACTGGCACTTTTTGCCGAATCTCAATGGGCCAACTTCTCTGGACTTGAGGCTGAACGGACCATTGTTAACGCCCTGAAGAGTGCGTTGCAAATGCCACTGAGGGATCTTGCCAAGGAATGCCTTGATAGACAAAGGACTACAGTCCTAGTGCGGTTGTCTTCCTGCAAGAACGAGCTTCTGGCGTTAGGCCCCGCGATAGGTACGCCTAACAGTCAGCGCGAGTACCTGATGGAGCGCGTATCAAACTTTAAGCGACTGGCTTCTGCCGCACGGGAAGGCCATTACCATGGCGCTGATTGAGCCTTCGGCACAAATCTTGTGTACAGGCTTGTCTCAAATATTACCGAACTCAATTACGAGCTTTGCAGCAGGATGCGGAAAAGAGGGCACCGCTATTAGTTCCAGAAGGAGGTGGATGATGAACGGGTTGATTTGAGTTCCCAGAACGATAAGGAAGCTTTGAACGAACTTCGCGATTGGGCTGCTTCTTGCAAAGAACTTGGGCAAATCCCGCAGCATGAAATACGAAAAGGAGAGCACTGTGCGTTCATCAAACCGGAAGATAGTCTCATCAACTATCTGAAGGCGGTGACTGCCAAACTTCCGCGACGGGGACTACAGTTAATTGTAAGTTTGAGGCCGAGCGGACCAAGAGGAATGCCGATGGCTAACTTCTCTACAGCATGGGAATTCGATTTTACCATGATTTTCCGAGAACAAGCAGCAAAATGGGCCCTCCACGCCAACTATCTTATGGAGTCGGCCATCATCACTGTCCATCGCTTCATCTATGAAGTGATGGAAGACGTCTTCGAGCATCCAAATGCTCGCAAAGAACTACAGGACCTCATGAGCAAAAAGATTCTCAAGGGGTATAGGCAGGCATGGGACCACAAGGAGATTCTGGTCAAGATGGAACTTGGCTGCCGGTGTCAAACATACAACCCGAACCTGGAGGAGGCCATCATGAAGATAGGCTGGGAGGACTCGCGAACAACTTTGGTCGAGTCCTACCACGATCAAAAGCGCCAACTCGGTTCTGAAAGGGCATTTGACGCCGCTGTGGAGGCTGCGTTTGGCTCCTGCGCACCGGTCGATGAGCTTCATGACATCTTGCAGGCCTACTACAAGATTGCCACCGACAGATTCCCCGATAACATCTGTCGGCAAGCGGTCAGCTATTTCTTGCTCAAGGCAGACGAGAGCCCGGTAAAGATCCCCACGGCAGAGTTCATTGCAAACTTGAGCGACTCGCAGCTGGAAAGGATTGCTGGCGAGGATGCGATGACGAGAGCGAAGAGGCTGAGTCTTGAAGCGGAGCTCGAGCCTTTGGAGAAGGCACTGAAGGTGTTGCGGGAGTAAAGGATTGAGGGCGTTGACGGAGCAAGACTGTCAGGTTGGGTTCAATACAGACTTCACGGTGAGGTAGAAGGAAGAAAAGATGGGTATCTTTCTTGGTCAGGTATGAGCAATGTCTTTACTACATTTTTTTATTGTTTTCACCCTTTCATGGTTGTTCACATCAAGATGACAGAGCGTAGGCCGCGAAATCAATGAGACCAGGCAAACAAATAAACTACCAACAAGCAATACCTAGACTCGCTAGAGCGACAGCACTAGAAATCCTTTGCAAAAGACCAAAAAACATGCATCAATTTTGCTGGGCATCGGGCACAAAAATCACCGACTAATGTAATCTCCGTTTGTGGTGGCGCCAATCCCGACCAGTCAGTGATATTTCAAGGCTTCACGTCCGTTGTATTATCGGCAGTAGACATCCACTTACGGGAGAGGCCTACTATGCGCCGCGGGATGGTACTCGCAACTTTGTTTGTCCCAACCCTTTCAGTGTTCACACCCTCGACAGCAATAGCTGGAAAAAGATGGCTTCAGACCTGAATCGAACATGATAGTGGTGACCAGGCTTGTCGGGCAAGTGGGAGGCCATTTTAGGCTTCAAATGAGCTGTTTGTTGCAAACAGTGCCCATGTTGGAGAAGGTCAAGGTTAGCTACATACGAGGAACCGCTACGACTAACCACCTTCGACGAGAAGGTCGGAGGTAATTCAGGCGAAGGGAATTGGAGGATAAATACACGCTCTTCTCGTGAGTTTCTATGTCACTTATCCTCTGTCATTCATCCTTTCCAGCTCTTAAGGAGAAGATTCGTTGTCATCCTTACCTATCTTCAACCATAGGGGCTCTCGCATGGACATTTTCGACAAACTTCTGCTTCAAAGACCAAAGTTTCCGCAGCCAGCACCACCAACACCACCGCCAACATCATCGTCATAAGCACCAGTGCTACGTCCGCTACCACAATCACCAGCGTCATTATCAGGACCAACACTAGTACCAGCACGGCCAGTCCCAAAAAGACCAGTACCAGCACGACCAGCACAAACATCAGCACTAGCAGATCCTTCTATTCTTCCTGTCAAGATGAGCACCCCACACAACAGGGTTAAAGGCGTCCAAGGTCTCGACAGCCTAGGAAACCACATCTACCTAGAGAAGCAAGATCGTCTCAGAGATATTGGCATCGACATACAGACCTCCCAGGTAACTAACTCTCCCGTCCCAAACTGTCCCAGTCTCGTCGCACATAACCAATACTGCCTCACCTTACCTCAAAAATCGAAAACTAAATTTTTCGTCTGCCTTCTAGATCGTCGTAGTAGGCGGCCAATCCTCCGGCAAAAGTTCACTCCTCGAACTCCTGACCGGCTTCGCCTTTCCCCGAGGCCAGGGTCTCTGTACGCGGTATGCCACGCAGATCACACTGCGCAGGAACCCGGCTGTGAGCATTGTGATTTCGATCACGCCAAGGAATGATTGTGGTGAGGAGCTTAAGGCGGAGCTGAGAGAGTTTAGGAGGGAGTTGGAGGAGTTTGATCCGAAGGAGTTGGGAATGATTATTGAGGATGTGGGTTCTTTTTCTTGCTTTGTTACTGCTGAGATTTCATGTCCTGGTAGTACTTTGGTGAAGAGTTGATGGATGGCTACTGACTGGGGATTTTCTTTTAGGCTGCTGCGGTTATGGGCATTCGTTCCGGTGATAACAAGGACGACACGTCTTTGCCGATGTTCAGTGATGATATCTTGAAGGTTGAAATTTCGGGTCCTGATGTGAGTCAAATTTCCCATGACCCTGTCCCATGGTGGTTGAACCAGCCAAATTTAACAACAATGCAGCAACCTCACCTTACCGTCATCGATGTGCCTGGACTGTTCCAGGTTACCGGGGATGCAGGTCAGTAGTAGCATAGGCGCAGTGAAAGTGGCACTTGGAGATATCTGCTAACATTTTGAGCCAGGAATCACTGAACTGGACAAGACCATGGTGGAGAGAATGGTGAAGAGATACATGGCAAATGAGAGAACAATGTATGTCAACAACCACGCCCCTTTGTAGTCCCTTACACTGACGATCCCGAAGTGTTCTAGCAGTTGTACCTGCTCTTTCTGATCCAGCCACGGAACGCATCCTTCAGCTGGCCAAGGAAGCCGACCCGTCCGGTGTCCGGACTATTGGCGTTCTTACCAAAGCCGACTTGGTCTATGAGAAAGCCGTCCTCAGCAATTTGCTCAGGCAGGTGCAAAGTAGTACTCTCAAGCTAGGCTACTTCATTGTTCGTAATAGAGGTGCCGATGAAGACGACCTCTCTGTCGACCAATGCAAGCTTAAGGAACGCGAGCTCTTTCTCAAGCCTCAGTGGAGTGAGATAACTCGCATTGGCCGTACTGGAGTTGGAGCTCTCCGCGTTGAGCTTCAGAACTTGCTGATGGACCTGGCCAAGCGTGAACTGCCGAAGCAGAAGGCTGAAGTCATGAACAGGCTCTCTGATTGCCAGGATAAACAGAGAGAAATGGGGATCGCCAGACCGGATCCTGTCACACAGAGAGAATACCTTACGAAGCATGCCTCCAAATTTGAGCGCATTTCTCGAGATGCGCTGGAGGGACGATATGGAGTGAACCCAATCTTCGCCGAAAAGCCCGAACTTAGGCTGATCACCAAAATTATCAGTTTGAACGAAGGGTTCTCAGACCTGATGTGGAAAAAAGGTCACTTACGCAACTTCGTGGGTAGCACTCCCAAGGAAAAGACGAGTAGATACGACGCCGACGGCTCCGAACAGTTCGAGTACGAAAAACTGGCAAACGAAGCCCATGGTGTCGCTTCTTCGTTCCCAGAACTCAGGAATGTCTTCCCCAACGACAGTTTTGAGTGCGAACCCCCTTCAGATGATCCGATCATGGAACACATCGGGCAATGCCATCAGGAGAGCAGAGGTCCGGAGCTCGGAACGGTATGTATCTCCATTTCTGCTTGCCTTGGTGCTTCCTTGTTTAAAGTTAGGTCTAGTCTGTACTGACCTTGCCACTTTCTCATTCAGTTTGGCGGATCGATGCTCCCCATCACCTTTCGCGAACAAGCTCGAAAATGGGCTCCGATTGCCGAGGCCCACGTCCGTACGGTAATCATCATGGTCCACTGCTTTATCAAGCAACTGCTCTCCACCGTCTTTGTCGACGAGCGCATGCGCGACGAGCTCTGGGATTCAGTGCTTCTCGATACGCTTGTGAACGCCTACAGCCGTGCCCTGCGCAAGGTTGACTACCTCATCGGCATCGAGCTCCGGAGTTGCCCATCAACGTACAACCATTATTTCGCCGATAACATGCAGAAGTCGCGCACGGAGAGGTTGGAGGCCCAAGTCGCTGTTCTGGAGAAGGAAAACCAGGCTCATGAGGATAGCGCACCGGTAAACACAAGGGCCGAGCTGAAGAAGATGGTCAGAGAGAAGAGCAACGCTGAGCAGGTCAAGGAGGATATCCACGACACGCTGAAGAGCTATTACAAGGTGGCCAGAAAGCGGTTCGTCGATGTCATGTGCCAGCAGGCTATTGACGACCACTTGCTGAACGGGGAGGAGAGTCCACTGAGGATTCTGACGTCGGATATGGTGGCCAAGATGAGCGATTCGCAACTGGATCGGATTGCGGGAGAGGACGCCGCTACAAAGAGAGAGAGGAAGATGCTCGAAGATGAGATTGCGGGGTTGAATACTGCCTTGGATGTTCTGCGAAGCTGAAGAGAGGAGCGGGAAGATAAGAGGGAAGGAATGAAGAGTGTCTTCGCACAGACTCCGCCTGCTTCATCCTAGGCCAAGTGGCCGAGAACCTTGATGGACCGCTCATGTTTAGTACACTAGATCCCATAGAAACACTTTCTCCTTTTCTTTTTGTTTTTCCCCCTTATTTCTCTTTTATTCGATTTCATACCGGTACATAATCCGCACATGTGCCATCGTTTAGGTTCAACTCAACATTTTGAATCAAGGTCAGGTCCCCAGTCAACGGTCGTGGAGCTCCGGCTCGTGAGCACGGCCTCAATTTATTGCGAAAGCCTTCCGAAAGCCTTCCGGTGTTTATCCCCGACGTACATCAACTATCCGGCCATTATCAATTATGTGGCCTGATTCCAGAAGTATGTGACGTCTGATTCTCAATCCTTGAACGCCTTTCCTTACCACTGTCCCATCTGATCTACGATGTTCCTGAGAAATTCCCATAAACTCCAGGTCCCTGCTTTGGAGTCCGGACAAATCTCCGGCAATATCTTTGTCTAATACCACCCTTCGAATATGCAAAAGATGATTTGTTGCCCAAGTTTTTGTCCATTCTCATTGTGCTCTTCAATGAAGGCTTGGTTGCTTCCAACTTCTGCGGATCAGCACAACTATCAGGTACGCAAAAACCAACGAACTGAAAATATTGAGCATCATTACCTAATCTACCGAATTCCGCTAATTGTCTTCTCATTATTTGGTGTATGTTGTTCTAATCATCGTCATGGTTGCCAGCGCTGGAACAACTCAAGAGAAGCCCGTCACCCCGGGTGATCCTGTACAAACTGAGCAGCAAAACAAAGTCCTGAGCAGCCCCGGTCAGCTTGAGAAAGAAGACAAAACTCTGGGCAATCATGTCCATATCAAGAAAGAAGACAAGCCCCTGGGTGAACATCAGTATCTCGAGAAACAGGATCAGCTTCGCGATATTGGCATTGCTACTGGCACATCCCGGGTACGTCAGCCTAAAGATCTGGCCAAGCAGAAGATCTCTGAACCGACGAAGATATCCATTAGATTGTTGTTGTTGGGAGCCAGTCTTCCGGCAAGAGCTCTCTCCTTGAGAACTTGACCGGCCTTTAATTTCCACGTGGTCCGGGTCTTTGCACTCGTTTTGTCACACAGATCACTCTGCATCGTGGCGACTCTTTTGGAGCCACAATAACCATCATGCCGTCTTCGTCATCCAGTTCGGATCGGAAGTCATATTTGAAGCGGTTCCGGTACACGGTCGATGGTGACTGGCAGATTTCGGACTTGCCGAACATTATCAGCGAGGTGAAGAGTCACTGTGCCTTCTCCGTCTTCTTATCTACCAGTTCTAATTATTCAACAGGCCAGCACGTACAAAGAGATCATCCTCAAGGTAGGCCGGGAGGACTTGCGAACAAATCTGATCGAGTCCTACAACAATCGAAAGCGCCAGCTCGGTTCTGAAAAAGCATTCGACGCCGCTGTGGAGGCGGCCTTTGGCTCTCGCGGACTGGTCGATGAGCTCCATGCCATTTTGCAGGCCTACTACAAGATTGCCATCGACAGATTTCTCGATAGCATCTGTCGCCAGGCGGTCAGCTATTTCCTGCTCGAAGCAGACAACAGCCCGGTGAAGGTCCTCAAGGCAGAGTTCATTGCAAACTTGAGCGACTCACAGCTCGAGAGGATTGCCGGCGAGGATGCGATGACGAGAGCGAAAAGGCTGGCTCTTGAAGCGGAGCGCGAGCCTTTGGAGAAGGCACTGAAGGTACTGCGGGAGTGAAAACTTTGAGGGCGTCGACGGAGAAAGACTGTCAGGTTGGGTTCAACAGACGGACCTCGAACGGCGAGGAGAAAGCGCCATGTTTTCAAAACAAATAGGTGTTCGGAGAAAAATGACAAAGGATTGGCAGTGGGATCAATGAGCTCAGACGGACAAACACAACCAACAACAAGCAAATACCAACCTAGAGCAGCAACACAAGAAAATGTTCTTAAAATTCCCCAAGACACAAAAGCATGCAGCATCTTACTGGCATCGCATTTATTGGGTACTGTACTCTCCGTTTGTACTGATTCCAGCCACCACAAGTCGCTTCGGCTCAACGCGCCGCGGCCACCGTCAAAGACCGTTGCCGGATTTATGTTCCACCCAAACGTGAGGACACTCAAGCGCGAGGCCTACCACGCGCACACTACTGCGTCTTGGAGCTGTTAATAAGGTGGACAGAGGACGCATTGCTACGTTGAAGTGCGATTCCAAACGTCTGAACGCAGGAGGACGATGAAACGTTGAGCGATGAACGATGAACATGAATGGCGGTGGCGTTCCCCGTTTGTCGGCTCCGTGACCGTTCTCCCGTACCCATTCCCGTTTGTTGCGTGTGCCTTGCGGTTCAATCTTCCGAGGTTCGATCTCTTTCTACAAAAATCGTGGTACTCACAATTTCTGAAGTCAATTTTGACAATAAAGCATGCATTGACTCGCGCTACAAGTCTATAGGTAGCTGATGAATGTGTGAAATTGAAGTGGTATCATCAGTCTTGAGCAGAGCGGGGGATTCTTCGGCAGGCTGGATACTTGCACAAATAGCATGTTCTCTTTGCACACGTAGCTATCCTACGGGAAAAGTGCGTTTGGATATACGTACGCGTACTTTGAAAGATCAAACGTAAAGTAGGGAATGAAAACGCCGTGAGTGATGCCTCTTCTTGGTGTCATTGGCTGCTCGAGGGATCCTTCAACATTGTGCAAGATAAAAACGCCATGAGGTATACTGTGCCGTGATGTAGCCGTTCTCATCACTTTCTCATTCATAGGAGCTTCTGACCTTCCTCTGCCGAGGAGCTGAGTAGACTCATAATCCCGCAACGAGGGGATTTTCTCTTCTCCCTTCCCAATCACAGTCGCCGTCGCAATGCTACGGCTACTCCGCTCGCTGCCTACCATCCCGACCACGGTGTCTCTGAGAGGTTACAGTGTCCCGGGGTCTTCTGTTTCACGACACTCACAGAAACCACCGCATCAGCTGGTAAGTTTCTTTTAATCTGTGTTCCCTCCCTGTTTTGTGTTGACCAGAATAGGAATCACAGGCTACCTACGTCACGACGCACGACACGGCAACATTCCCCGGGAGCCCATCGCCGGAAACTAGTTTTGCCAACCTAGACAGCCTCGGAAACCACATCTATCTCGAGAAGCAAGACAAGCTGCGCGATTTGGGTATCAACCTCCAAACGTCACAGGTAATGCCAACTGAACTGATCCACTTTTGTGGCCCGATCTTGTGGTTCGCTCTTGTCTAATATTTTGGATTAGATCATCGTTGTAGGTGGGCAATCATCCGGCAAAAGCTCTCTCCTGGAGAGCTTGACGGGCTTCTCGTTGCCGCGAGGCCAGGGCTGCTGCACACGGTTTGCGACACAAATTACACTGCGGCGCGATCCGGTCAAGAAGACTGTCATCTCGATTACACCTAGAAACAATGCGGATCAGAAGCTGAGAGACACATTGAGGGCGTTTCGGCATGAGCTTACTGATTTTCGGCTCGAGGATGTGGCGAATGTTATTGATAAGGTTTGGAAATCCGTGTTCCAGCTGGTAATTAGCAGCTAACTCTGGGTGGTTCAGGCAAACGTGATCATGGGCATTAGATCAGGTATTAACAAGGATGTCCTCAGCCTCCCAATGTTTAGTGAGGATATACTCAAGATCGAGATCTCAAGCCCTAAGGTGAATGACCGACCAGCAGTGATATTGGGGAGCGATTAGAAGAGCCGGCACTGATATTTGTGCATACAGAATCCCCACCTGACTGTGATCGATGTGCCTGGACTTTTCCAGGTCACAGACCAGCGTAGGTGTAGACTCGTCTGCTGTCGTTCAAGATGCGAGCTGACAATGTCTTGCAGTGGGTTATGCGTCTGATAAAGATAAGCTATTGGTGGAGGCAATGGTCAAGAGACACATGAAGAATGAAAGAACAATGTAAGTTTTCGAGAGACTTATGGTCCTTCCAATGTGCCCAGACTAATATGCTGAGCGACTCAGCGTCTTGGCTGTGTTATCCTGTCTTTCAGACCCTGTCACCGAAGGAATCCTCCAGTTTGCTAAAGCAGCTGACCCCAAAGGCGAGAGAACAGTTGGGGTTCTTACCAAAGCCGATCTGGTAAAAGAAAAGGCAGTACTCCAGTCGCTTTCCAGCTTAGCGATGGGCTCCACATTCAAGCTTGGTTACTTCGTCGTACGAAACCGCGGTGCCGACGAAGACGATCTGGATATGTCCGAGTGCAGGAGGAAAGAAGTCGAACTCTTTGAAAATCCGGAATGGAAGCATATTGCGGATGCCGGGCGTGTTGGAGTTGATGCTTTGAGGACAGAATTGCAGTCCCTACTCACCAGGCTCGCCAAGCGCGAATTACCGAAGCAAAAAGCCGAAGTCATGAAGCGTCTGGCTGACTGTGAGAAAAGAAGCATCTCTTTTGGGCCGCCGAGATGCACCCCAGCAGCTCAACGTGAGCATTTGATCAAGTTGGCGCTAAAGTTCGAGAGGTTGGCAAATGATGCTCTTGAGGGCCTGTATGGAAGGGATGCTCTATTCCGAGAGAAGCCTCCACTGAAGCTCATCACCAAGATAATTGAGCTAAACGAAGGGTTCTCTCACGTTGTCTGGAAGAAGGGCCAAACCTGGAACTTCAAAGAGCAGGCGACAGAGGAGGCCGATGGCACAGAAATTGCCTACATACAGCTGGTGAACGAGGCAGTCGACTGGGCATCAACAATTCCGGAACTGGTGGAGTATCGATATCCGAGGATTAGCACTTTCAAAGACCCCCAGAGTGACATCATGGCTTTCATCAGAGACTGCTACTCGGCAGGTCGTGGACCTGAACTAGGATCGGTGAGTCTATCGTTTCCTGAGAGAGACAGCTCATTCAAGTAACCAAAAACTAACACATCTTCAGTTTGGCGGATCGGTGCTGACAATGGCGTTCAAAGCCCAAGCGATGAGCTGGGACGAAGTCGCTACTCGTCATGTCAATGCATCTGTCCTGGTTATCCACCGGTTTCTATACACGCTTCTCACGGCTCTAATAAAGGATCAGCGAATGCGCGAGGAACTATGGACATGTCTCCAAGATGATCTGCTAAAGGGTTACGGCCGGGCACGCGAGCACGCCAAATTCGTCATCAACACCGAGCTTAACGGTCGCCCGGTCACCTATAATCATTACTTCAACGAAAACATGCAGAGAGCCAGGTTGGACCGCCAAAAGTCCATTCTTTCAGGACTGGAGACGAATAGCCAGAATACTAAAGTCGACCTCTTCAAGGTGCAGTCTCTGTTGAGGAGTGTCGTAGAAAGCAAATCCAATGCCGAGCAGGTTAGGGAAGATATACACGATATCCTCAAGAGTTATTACAAGGTCGCTCGGAAGAGATTCGTCGATAACATTTGTCAGCAGGCGATCAACCATTTCCTCCTCGATGGTGATCAGAGCCCTGTAAAGATATTCACGGCGGACTGGGTGGCCAAGCTAAGCGATCGTCGGCTAAACATCATCGCTGGCGAGGATGCTATCACTACAACAGCGAGGCAAAGGCTGGAAACGGAGCTGGAAGGCCTGAGAAAGGCTTTGGAAATCTTGCGAAGCTGATGCCCATGAGTCGTGGGGCGGCCGGCGCCGTGGAGGACTCGTGTCTTTCTGGCCGATGTCTAACGCGACTGAGGATGATGAATCGAGAAATCGCTCTATCTCTCTATCTCAGGAATCATTAGCAGATGGGATAAGCTGTAGAAGTTAAGCATATGCTGCCGCCTTGCGGATAGGCAAAGATTTCCATGCTGCGAACATGCTGCTCTCCGTGACTGGATGCAAATCTTAGAGGGCTGACACGCGGCACTGCGAAGGGAGAAACCAAGATGTTGGGGATTGCAATCGTGGCGGGCATTGAATCCTTCGATTTTGGAAGAGAATACCGTATGTTCGATGGTTCCTTCTGCGAACTTGTCGAGATGAGGGGAAAGTGGGAGAAGAGGAGAAAAGGAAGGGACGAAGAGACCGCACAGACCTCATGCTGCAAAATGTAAGGCACAGGTGGCTGTGCGGGGACCTTGATGGGCTCTGCCCGGTTCTTCTACTTTACCTGATTGTTATGTCCGCGAAACCAATTTTTCTCTCTTCCTGGTTGAAGCCGTCATTATAGAATACCATGACGATTGTTGTGTTGTATGTCATGAAGCCGAGTAGATGGCCTGTGGTGTTGCGACTGCTGACGGTCCTGATGCTCCGAAGATGCTGAGCACGGCCTAGATTGTGGACGGCAGCTTCCCAAAAAGCTTCCGGTATTTGTGCCCGAAGTACATCAACAATACGGTCATGATCACTATGTGGCCTGATTCCACTGAATGTGTGGTGTCTTGCGCTTCAGTTCTAGAGCTTTCCCTATCGGCTTCCTAAGGTTCCCATCCGTCCTGCTCCCCTCCTGAAGATGGCCCATCCACTACCCTCTCCGGATTTTGGACATCGTTCCGACACTACCTTTGGCTGGCGACCAACGACCTCTTCAATGTGCATACTGAGGAGTGCCTGGGCACCATATTGCCCAAGACGAACGACTTTTTTGTTCCATTTTCATTGCACTTACTGGCGAAGCCTTGATTGCTTCCTACTTCCCCCAATCAAACACGACTATTGGGTATGCAAAAACTAGCGACAAGAAAGATTGAGCACATTCCCTAGCCAAACACAGTTAATCATCTCCTCTTTTGGTGTAGGTCGTTCTGATCATCATCATGGTTGCCAGCGCTGGAACAACTCAAGAGGAGCCCGTCACCCCGGGTGATCCTGTTCAAAGTGAGCAGCAGGACAAGCTCCTGAGCAGCCCCGGTCAGCGTGAGAAAGAAGACAAAACTTTGGGCAATCATGTCCACACAAAAAAAGAAGACAAGCCTCTGGGTGAACATCAATACCTCGAGAAATAGGATCAGCTTCGCGATATTGGCCTTGCTATTGGCACATCGCGGGTACGTTAGCCAAAGGATCTGGCCAAGCAGAAGATCTCTGAACTGACGAAGATATCCATTAGATTGTTGTTGTTGGGAGCCAATCCTCCGGGAAGAGTACTCTCCTCGAGAACTTGACCGGCCTGTCATTTCCACATGGTCAGGGTCTTTGCACTCGTTTTGTCACACAGATTACTTTTATCTACCAATTCTAATTATCCAACAGGCCAACACATAAATGGGTCTCAAGCCCGCAAATGAGGCCAATGACCCGAAGGCGTTGGTTTTCACCAAGCATGTTCTGAAGCTCGAGGTTTTGGGGCCCGATGTAAGTGCTCTTTGGACACCTCTAACTCATTGGTAGTAACTGAGTACTCTAGAAACCTCACCTTACAGTAATAGATGTGCCGGGCTTGTTTCAGGCTACGGGCCAGGGCAAGTGACACGCAATCCGCATATAGAACTTCGTTAACACACCTCTAGGTTATGCCACTGAAGCCAGAAAGGGCATGATTGATCGAATGGTACGGCAGCAGATTGAGAACGAGAGATCAATGTGAGTCAGAGTGTTTTTAGTAGCAGCTTCCATTACTAACGTCTGTAATGGGAAAGCGTTCTAGCCGTTATGCCATGCCATTCCGGCCCAACTACTGAGAGGATTTTAGAATTTGCCAAGGTGGCCGACCCTTGCGGAGAGAGAACCCTCGGCGTGTTCACCAAGCCTGACCTTGTAAAGGAGCAAGCCATGTTCCAGTCCGTCCAAAAGCATATCAAACAATCCCCGCTAAAGCTGGGATATTTGGCTGTGCGCAGTCGTCGAGCTAATGAGGATGACCTCGAACTGACCAGCTTAAGGGATAAAGAGCAAGAACTGTTTGTGGGCCCCGAGTGAAATGGCATCAACAAGCTCGGCCGTACTGGTATTGACCCTTTGAAATCCAACATTCAGTCACTGTTGACTAGACGCAAAACAAGAGCTACCCAAGCAAAAGGCTGAGGTAGCGAAACTTTGGGGGGATCGTCAAAAGTAACGCAAGGCCATGGGAGCACCAAGACCAGGCCCGACCAGCCAGCGAGAATACCTTGTGAGGCTTGCGTCGCGCTTTCAGCTCATGACCCACAACTCTCTTGAGGGCCAGTACGTCCATCCTGATTTTTCACAGCACACTAATCTGAGACTCGTCTCCCTTGTTATCAACATGAACGAGGTCTTCGCAGAGCTTATGAGGAGGAGTGGACCCAAATACCGTTTCCATGGTTTTGAGCTTTGCTGGCTGGGGGGCAGCGATCTGATGAACAAGGTTCTCCGAACCACTCCCCATCCACTCAGCAATATCATACCCGTAAAGTTCTTCCAGAACCAGATGCCAAAGGACGGCCTTGAAGGGATTATTGAGGAGCATTATTTGGGGTTCAAAGGGCCTGAGCTGGGCACTGTGAGCCATGTCATTTCGGCCAAACGACAGTCAGAATCTCCGGCTAACCTTTCTCGCAGTTTGGCGGATCCGTCCTGACGATTTTGTTCCGTGAACAGGCTCAGAAATGGCGCGAATACGCAGAGATGCACATTAAAGCCGTCATCGTGGTCATCGACCACTTCCTTCGAAGCTTCTCTCCCAATGCTGCAGCGACAAAGAAGTCGCTCAACAACTCTGGGAGAATGCTATGCACGATCAACTCGACGAAGCCTACAAGGGCGCCCTAGCTCACGCCGAATTCCTCGTCGACTCGGAGCTTCTCGGACGCCCGTACACTTACAACCACTACTTCAACGAGAACCTCGAACGGGCACGCAGCCGTCGAATTGCAGCAACACAGGCACAGAAGGCTCACGCACAGCCAAGTGCCACCACCGCGGCTGCCGCCGAGTTTGCTAAATCTGACTCTAGCTCTAACTCGTCCAGCATCAAGGTCAAAATTAGCGTTCCACTTCAACAACCCAGCAAGACGCATGCGGACCAAGTCAAAGAGAACATCGATGTTTTGAAGAGCTACTACAAGATTGCCCGAAAGCGGTTCGTGGACGCCATCTGCCAGCAGGTGGTCAGTCTTCTTCTTCTTAATGGTGACGAAAGCCCGCTCAATATCTTGTGCCCGGAGCTCATCGCCAAGTTGACCGACAACCAACTGGAACAAATCGCGGGTGAAGATAGCGCGTCCAGGAGCATGAGGCAGGGGCTGGATGAGGAGATTGAAGGGCTTAAGGCGGCCATGGAGGTCTTTCGGACTTGAGTGGTCGGATGAATGGATGGACATGTATTGGAACGCAAATTACAAAGCATATAATGACAGTCATTGCAACCCAAATTGCATGTAGTCTCTTGGGGCCAACATCACCAGCCCCTCCCCGTCCTCGGGGGAATAACATCAGAAGGCGTGGTAGATATATCTTTTGTGTCAAAGACGCTGTTTCCACTGAAATAGTAAAAAGCTGATTCCACGGTAAGCTGAAAAGAAAAAAAAAGAAAAAAATTTTGTTATTGTAGTCACATTGCTTTTCATTGTTCTTTATGAAGATAGCAAAGGGAAAGTCCAAAGTTACGGGACATGCGACGTCTCCTTTGTATCTTTATAAATATAATGCTTCGACATTTCCTACAACAATTAGCGGTGGTCCGGTGGCGAAATGGTATCGTGTGGTCCTCCTAATATCGGGAGGATAAGACTGAGGTTGTGGGTTCGAGTCCCATCCGGATCGTCCATTTTTTGCTCTTTTTTCGTCGTTCATTTAGCATTTCCGTCTACGCATTTGATGAAGCTTTCTACGTTGATTTTTTTTTCCTTTTTTTTTTTTTTTTTTTTTTTTTTTTTTTTTTTTTCCTTTTCGGAGTATTCCTCTATTTTATTACGAAATTCTGAGTCTGGAGCATGATCATTATCACTGGGGTACCGAAGTGTGCGAGTTGCAAGGTCAATTCTAGTTGTTGCTTCTTGTTGAGTCACCGAATCCAAATGTTTATCAGCCGAAATTCCTCACTGCTCATGCTCTAAGAAACTCCAACTCGACCTAAAATTTCAGTAGCACGCAAACGCTTTCGTGAACTTTGTGCCTCCTCGCCCAATTGATTTTTGGCAATATTTGCTTCAATCTTGTCATCCGGCAAATAGCCTTTTAATTTGCCTATTTGATCTGTTCTCGTAACCGAATCAATTCGTTCTAGGTTACCTAGATCTCATCCTCAACCATGGCGTTCACGATGCACTCCCACTCCGGGCAATTCTGCCCCGGACACGCCAAAGACCAGCTCGAGGAGGTTATAAAACACGCCATCAGCGTCGGCTACAAGACCATCGGTCTGACGGAGCACATGCCCCGTACCCAGCTCTCGGACCTCTACCCCGAAGAGGTACGTACGGCAAGCAGTACGGTCACCAAGCAGTTACCGCACCGCACAAGACACCCAAGCGACCCTCAAAAACAAAACATCATTGACTCACAAACCATATAGCTCGACCCGGACAATGGCAAAACAGCCCTCGCTAACTTCATCCCTAACCACGCTTCCTATCTCGCCGAAGCCCAACGTCTCCAAGCCAAATATGCCTCGCAGATCCACATCCTCATCGGCTTCGAAGGCGAATGGATTCGCGGGTCCGAGTACGGTCCGCTGATTTCTTCTCTGCTGTCCTCCACCCCCTGCGTCGATTACTTCATCGGGTCCATCCACCACACCGCGGGGATCCCGATTGATTTCGACAGGGCCATGTTCCTGCAAGCGCAGGAGGCGTGTGGAGGCGAGGAAGAGAAGCTGTGGGAGAGGTATTACGACGAACAGCACGAGATGTTGAACGCGACGCGGCCGAAGGTGGTGGGACACTTTGATTTGGTCCGGTTGTTTTCCGAGGAGCCGGATCGGAGGGTGAAGGGGTGGAGGGAAGGGGTTTGGAGAAGGATGAAGAGGAATTTGGAGGAGTGCAAGGGGTTGGGGGCTTGGTTGGAGGTTAATACTAGTGCGTTGAGGAAGGGACTGGAGGAGCCGTATCCGGCGAGAGAGGTTGCTGAGGTGAGTTCCTTTCTTGTTTTTTCTGTGCCCCTTGGGCTGACTGAGCATACGAGAGAGAAGAAGAAGAAGAAGGTGGCGAGGGCAGTTGCTAATCAACAAATTTGGTGAATTTACAGGAATGGATCAAGATGGGAGGAAAGTTTACGTTTTCGGATGATAGCCATGGGATTGCACAGGTTGCTACGAACTACGCAAGGGGGCTGGATTACTTGGAGAGCTTGGGCGTTACTGAACTCTGGACGCTGGAAAGGGTTCCTCATCCCGGAACAGAAGGGGATGTTAAGTCGGAGTTGAGGGGTAAGGCTGTGACCATTGCCGAATTCCGCCAGAGCTTGCGATTGGAGCAGTAGATCGGTAGGTAGTCGGACGCTTTCGGTCACTTGAAGGGATAGAGTATTGCAGAAGGAGATTGTTGGTTACTCCGGTTAAGCCAACAGCCCGTGCCAAGCCCGGAAGCCGAACGGCACGGCCCGGGCCAAAAGCCGGAAGTGGATATGTATGAACAGATGCGGAAGGGCGGATAAGATGAGACTTCCTGGTCGGTCGTGCCGCCAACACCTACGGCTGATTGTTTGTTGTGAATGTCTGATTTTTATCAGCTTACAAACAGACCTCGGGTCGCTGACGGATTCAATCAAACTGGCGTTCATGCAAGCGGGCACGAGGCCCTGATCGTCGTCAGTCAATTCGAGCCCTATGCTTCGTGTCCGCCTCTGTATCGACGGCAAAAAGATAGTCATTTGTCTGCCGATCAGTCCGGTCTCCATCCTTTCCGTCTTATCGATTTGGCCTCGTTTATTTTTGGATGTTTATCTGTCGTCGCCTCGGCAAGATGCAGTGTCAGATGAAGGTTTCTGATGCAGGCTGAGAAAAAGCCAATTCGGGACCGCCCGTCCCAGATCTTGCCAACGCGCAGGACTTTTCCTCCCTCCCTCCCTGTCTCCCTACGTACGTGGTCTGCGGTGTACCTGGAAACCCGGGCGAATGAGATGGGCGGTAACATCGTGGCTTGCTGTTGACAGTGAAAGATGTTCGTTGGTCCAGGCATGATGATCTCCAAACTTGTTTCGAGTGGACTTTTGAACATGAACGACATTTGACATGGTGCCTACCAACCCGCGAACTAACTTCAATCGTGTAGCTGAGGAATGTTGAATTTTCGATATCACAAATGGTAATAACGCAAGGGAAGACTGAAGCCAGAGTAGTTCGCAGTCATTTGGGGAAGAATGGCTTTTGTTGCGGGTGTTGATCCGTTAGTGAAAACCGAAAAGAGGGGAGGGGCGTGTGAGGAGTTAGGTGACATCTCGACACCAGGGAGTGTGAGGAGAAAAACGTTCAAGGGCCCAAGGCGGGGGGTAATGGACGGCGGGATGATCATAGTCACACGCGTGAATGGGTTCGTGAGAGTTCAGCACTTGGTTACCGGCTTGGAATGACACTGCAAGCTCGATTGAGATATAAAACATCTGACTGGTATATGATAGGCAAATCTACCACACTACGCAGATGAATTACAGTTTGGTGTTTTGCTACCGGTATTCACCTTCCTCGACTGCCGTGAGGCATGAACATTGAATTCAGCCCGGCATAAGAACACGGATTTATAAGTGGACCAAAACAGCAATCCCAAACGGAAATCTGGAATATTATTGGTTTGGAGGAAAAATTGCGGATTACCTACTGTGTGCTTTCGTCCCAAAGCCAGCAAGAACACTTGTCATGCATACTGTACCGGCCCTTGTTGCTGCACGGACCAAGGCAGGCACAGGGCAGTTCAAGATGCCCCAGGAAAATGATCTGTCGCGGGCACCAGTCTTTTTTTTACAATACACCCTCCCCCCCGGCTTGTCCATAATTGACACACCACTTGCCTCGCCCATCCGCACATCTCTATACATTTCCAGTTCCCTTGCTACACCTGGCTGCACACCCGGGCAGTCTGCTCATCCTCAATCACACACAACTCCACGTTCGGTACACGCCCGCCCGCACGCCCGGCTCCGATCCGGTTCACCAGCCCGGCCCGTTCCCGACAGGCCAGCCTCAGCTCGACTTCCCATCCGATTCCCCCAAAAAGAAGGATCGAGTCGCAACGTCATTTGAAGCACTCGACTGCACTGGACTACAGTGGGCTTCGGATAGGATAGCACGAGCTACCCCAGGGTTTCCTGGCCCCTGCTCGACATCCTTCCCCGTTACTTGTTTCGCTCTCTCCTTCCTTGAGCCGGCTTCTCTTTCTCTTTCTCTTTCTCATTCTTCGACCATGTCCTCCGGGAGCGGGCATCCCGGTCTGGCTTTTGGCAACCTCAGCGGCCAGCTCCGTCGACAGTTCCAACCGCACAACGTCAGCACGGCAACCTCCAACAAGCCGTCGCCATCGCTATCGCAACAGCACGCGTCTCCATACCAGACCCAGGCCTACGCGTCTCAACACACGCAGCATGCTCAGCAGCCACCGCAAAGCCAGTATTCACACCACCTCTACACGACTACAACTCCTCCGATTCCCAGCGTATCGACCGTTCAAAATGCCGCACGACAACCCCCGACACAGATGCCGCCAGCGATGCCACGCCAACGAGCCCCCGCTCCTCGACAAATGCAGCAGCAAGCCAACACATTGCCGAGCTATCTTCAACAATCGTTGAACCAGCAGCCCATACCTCAGCAGCCCTTGACTGCCCAGCAGTTAAGCCAACAGCCCATGAGCCAGCCGCCTATGAGCCAGTCACTTGGTCAGCAATCTCTGACGCCATCGCCCATGAGCCAAGCGCCGCTGAGCCAGGCCCTCACACAACAGTCCCTTGCTCAACAATCTCTCGCTCAACAGTCGCTCAACCAGCAATCGCTTAACCAGTCCGTTCAGAATGATAATTCCATCTTGTCCCAACAGTCGACACCACACCCTCCACCACAGACAACCCTGCCTCCAGTTCAGCCGCAGATCCCGCAAGTGCAGCAGGTTCAAAAGGTTCAACAAGTGCAGCATGTACAACAGCAACCAACTCCTCCTCACCCGGAGCCCGCGGATGCTGCTCAGGACAACAATCACGATGACGACATGGAGATTAGTGGACACCAGGGCGAGTCTGGAGATGATGATGGGAGCAGCTCGAGGCTGAACGACGGAACGCCGTTTGTTCCACGACAACCACGTGGTTTGATGATGTCAGCACCTCCGGAGGGGGGAAGCTTTGCAACACTGGACGCCATTCATAAGCATGTGTTGGAATACTGCACTTCGGTAGGCTATGCCGTGGTCATTGGCCGATCGAAAAAGACGGTTCCAGGTCTCAAGAAGGTGTTGTTTGTGTGTGACCGTGCCGGGAAGCCGCCGAAGCGGGTGAGTCCCGAGATGCGGAAGCGCAAGACGACGTCCCGCAAGTGCGACTGCCCATTCGGCTTCTTCGCCATTGAGCAACGCACACAGTGGACCATCAGATACCGCCCTGACGCCATCCACCTTCAGCACAACCACGGCCCGAGCGAAAGTCCTCTGTTACACCCCGCTGCGCGGAAACTGGACAGCAAGATGGTTGCTGCAGTTAAGCAGCTGAAAGAAAGTGGTATGTCAACTGCTCGTTCGCGTCTGCCGGTTAAAGATTCTGTTAGCTGACGATGTCTAGGTGTCGGCGTTACAGAGACGCTCGAGATTCTCCAGCAGGACCACCCTCATGTCCCCCTTCTCCCGCGCGACATTTACAACGCTCGTGCGGCCATCAACCGTAACCCACAGAAGGTGGCAACTGGGTTGGCGGAGAACCGGCCCGCGATTTATAGCAAGCCACAACCGTCAGCCGAGGAGCGCATCCGTGCGGATCTGCGCCGTGAGATTGCCAAGGCGAGAGAGGAGCTCGAGAAGGTCAAGGCAGAAAGTAAAAAGGAGATTGACGAACTGAAGGCAACAATTGTCGAAAAGAACAAGATCATTGATAAGTTCGAACAGTTCATTGACATCTGCAACCAACGGGTTATTGTCAGACTGAACGATACCAACTCATCGAATGCTGCGGCGGCGAGCGGAAGCTCTTGAGCACTGAAAACAAGAATACCGAGAGAGACGGAGGAACGAAGAAAGGGAATAGAGCGAGGGGAGTGTTACTGCAAGAGTTATGTTTGGGCCGGAAAAATGCTTGTTCCCAGTTACGGGGAGGAGTTGCTCATGATTTTAGGCTCTGGGTGTAGCCAAGGCTGGTATTTGGTTTCGAAGCAAAGGCGTTGCGGCTCTGCTTTATCGGTTATATTTCTTGTCCGACTATTTGATTTCGGTTTGGGTATCATAGCGGAATGGCCAGAGGGAGTGGCTAGGGATGCTTCATGGGACACTAGGACTTGACGGGTTGAAACAGGAAATGTCAATGTACTGGATGTGGTGAATTATAGACAGCATTGTTGAACGATTGCTCGGGTAAGCTAGTGTGTTATCGTTGTCCAAAAACAAGTTCGCATCGTTCACATGTTTTCCATGCAGGATGAGCACCTCTACGGATATTGTTGATTTTTGGGTGACAAACGTGTATAGCAAAGATCCAATCTTTGTTTGTCAACCACACCCCTATATCTGGAGGTCTTGGGTTCACGATAGCTTGATACCTACACGAAAGAACGATCATGTTTGTACAAGTATCAATACATGATACATGTTTTCGGAGGAATGGGAGATGCACATGAAGTTCGGGGTTCACGGATGGCCTGGAGTTCACCTAGGTAAGGTATAGTATAGCGTTGATATCGATGCTAAGAAAACCCCGCCATTGCCATGTCTAGATCTACACCCGTCGCAGCCCGACAAAAGTGGAATCCGTGTTTTAGACAGTTGGCCAATCAAAAGTCACCTTCGCAAAGTCAGGGGTTTTGACACATGGATTCGCCGCCTTTCGCGACAAGCTGTTGCCCGCAAAGCCGCGTCCCGTCGCTCTGGGATGGAAGGAACGCGGGCGCCCACCACACCACACACCTGCCGGGCAGCACCACCGCAGTCCCCTGGGCCGCACAGCAGCGTGACAGTCCGTGAACAGTGAGAGGTCTGGCGCAGTGTTCCTCGGTCACAAGAGATTCACGACACGCATCTGACCGAAACACTGAACAACCACAAAAAAGTCCAAAGGGGGGCAACATCAGCACAACACCAACAACGAACAAAGGGGCAAGCTATCCTCAGCCCGTGGTTGTTGCTCCAAGAGTAAACAATAATTCTTTGACCTTTTCAACCCACTCAACGACACTCCTTCGTCTGGACAAACAGCTGAACTTTTTGCGCACACCGCCCAGCGCCCGCCTCGCAACAAGCGATTCTAGAGCACATCCAATCCACATAGACCTAGGTAGCAGAGAGAGCACCACCACTTAGAAAGAAAGATACCCCACGATCGTCTTCTCTTCGGCCACCCAACGAGTACCTACCTTCTACGCCACTATACCATTCGGTTTTTGCTTCAGCCTTTCTTTTGCGACTGCGCCCTCGAAAACCAGTACACTAGAGGCTCGTGTCCTTTTCTTCGACTGCTCTTGCTTGTCCGCTGTGCGCCACTAGCTCGAGTAGTGTAGTGTCGATTAGAGCTTCACGTCAGTGCTATCTTGAACAACAAACGGGCAGCCACGACTTATCAACGAACTTTCACAACTTAAAGTACCCGACGACGAGCTCTACCACCGCCCATCTGTGCCGTGTACTGTAGAGACCCCGATGAACATGATCGCATAGACGGCCGAATCCCGAATCTACATCTTGCCATACTGTACCCCATCGTCTCACCTCCGGACGCACCGCTCTCGGTAGTCCATCGCCCATCATGATGGACACGGCGCCTTCGCCCCCTCCCCAGCCGAGCCCGGACGCCAACGGCGTTGCGACCACGCCGTTCGCTGCTGTCGACCCCGTCAAGGTTGTCGACCATCTCGTCCTTCTGCTTGAAGCAGCCCTCGGCGCAAAGCGAGACGAGCTCGAAGCCCCCGGCAGTCTCTTGTCCAAGGTTCGCTATTCAGACACGGTCCAGCGTTGCTCTCGCTTTGCCCTGGATACCCAGGTTGCCCTGTACATACAGAAAGATATTGCTCCCACCACCACTCTTGATGGAGAGAATGGAGCCGAGGCTGAAGAGCGTAGGTTTACTTATTCCGCTCCGTCGCGTTGAGAATGTAGCTAACCTGTTCCCTGTGACAGCCGAGCCTACCCATGTCTATACCATCTCAAGCGATCTGACCTCGTCCCCGACGACCGTTGCCTTCCTCGTCTTGCTTAAACGCCCGCAACCTCTCGACCCTATCGTGCCCCTTACCTCCCAAATCCAGTTGCTCAACCTACCTGGTCCTGCCTACCTATCAACGGGCGGCGGCGAGCAGGGACCTACCAGCTCCCCCTACGAAGTCCTCCAGCTCTATCTCCATAACGGTCTTGCTCCATATTTCGATGCGAGCACCAAAAGCCAGCAGTTGCTCAACGGCGCCAGGGGCAGGCCCGATGTCGACGCCAAGACTGGAATTCCTGTTACCAAGAAGCGCTGGACTGAGCTGGAACTGAGTCTGTCGCATCTCCAGCAAAATGTCGAGATCCCTGAGGTGTCTCTGCCCTTTCACCCCCTCGTGCAGAGTACGCTCGAGGAAGCGGCCAACAAGAATGTCAAACCCTCCATCGACCTTCTTCCAGCCACCGTGCTAGCAGACAGCACTTTCCTCAACAATCTGCAGGCCACCGTCAACAACTGGATCAAATCCATTCAGGTGATTACCAAGATGACAAGGGACCCGACAACTGGCACGGCCAACCAAGAAATCAACTTCTGGTTGTCCATGGAGGCAGCCCTCGAGGGCATCGAGAACCAACTGCGGAGTGAGGGAGTTATGCTCACGCTTGATATCCTAAAGCATGCCAAGCGTTTCCAGGCCACTGTCAGTTTTACAGCTGACACGGGTCTGAAGGAGGCCATGGAAAAGGTTCAAAAGTACAACCAGCTCATGAGAGATTTCCCGCTCGATGAGTTGTTGTCTGCCACCACCCTTGGAAAGGTTCAGGAATCGATTGGGCAGATTTTTGGCCACCTGAACAAGAAGCTAAGGATATGCCCCTATCCCATCCGCCGCGCCCTCCCGTTGGTCGAAGCCATTTCTGGTGACTTGGACGAGGTCCTACACCGACTGCTTCCTGGAACGGAGCTGGTCAAACTCGACTATGAAGAGTTCAAAGGTGTCATGAAGCAGGCAGGTAGCATCTTCCGCGCTTGGGACGAAAGCATCAAAGAGTTTACCAATGTTGCTCGTGAAGTAACTCGCCGGCGTAACGAAAAGTTCATTCCTATTAAGATTAACCCACGTCACGCCGAGCTGCAGTCTCGCTTGGACTATGTCCACAACTTCCGTGATAACCACGAGCAGCTCCAAAAGACGATCATCAATGTGCTGGGCCCCAAGGCAACTGTTAATGGCATTGCCACGGCCTCCGGCGCTAATGGCGTCGCCGTCGTCGAAGAAATTGGCGATGTGGACGCGGTTGATGAGGTTAAGCAGGCTTGGGAGGCTTTGAAGGATGTTGATTTGCTTGATTGCTCTCGCGAAGGCACCGAAAAATGGGTACGCGCAGAGAATATCTACAATGAGCGCACTGCTCGTGTGGAGAATTCCATCATTGCCCGCCTTCGTGACCGTCTGGCCACGGCCAAGAACGCCAACGAGATGTTCCGCGTCTTCTCCAAGTTCAACGCTCTATTCGTACGCCCCAAGATTCGTGGTGCTATTGCCGAGTACCAAACACAGCTCATCGACAACGTAAAACAGGCCATTAGTTCCCTGCACGAGCGCTTCAAGCAGCAATATGGCCACTCGGAGGCCCATGCTATGGCTCAGCTTCACGATCTGCCGCCAGTGTCAGGTGCTATAATATGGGCCAGACAGATTGAGCGGCAACTCGATCAGTATATGAAGAAGGTGGAGCAAGTCCTTGGCTCAGACTGGGCTCTCCATACCGAGGGTCAAAAGCTTCAGAATGAGAGCGACCTGTTCAGGAAGAAGCTGGATACCAGGCCCATCTTCGAGGCCTGGCTTCATGACGTCCAGAGGAAGCAGATATCCATCTCCGGCTTGCTGTTTACTATTAACAGGATCCGCTCTGCTGGAAACATTCTCGAGTTGGCTGTGAACTTCGACGCGCAGGTCATCGCGCTGTTCAAGGAAACTCGAAACCTGCTTTGGCTCAACTATCCTGTCCCCCATTCGGTGAACAACGTGGCTAAAGAGGCCAAGCGCGTTTATCCGTTTGCTGTCAGTTTGATGGAAAGTGTCAGGACGTTTGCCCAGACAAATCGTCAGATCTCCGACATGTCCGAAGTTGCTGTGCTGCTGAGCGGTCACCGCAACGACGTGTATACGCTGATTTCCAAGGGCATACCGCTTCGCTGGGAGACCTTCGTCAATACCTACGAAGTGCACTTCAAGCCAACCTTTAATCCCAACACCCCACTGGGCCAGACAAGCTCCAAGGTCAGCGAGACGAAGCATGTCATGTTCATTCGCGAGTTCGCTGCTTCGGTTTCGTTGTTGCAGTCCAAAACTCTCCTTCTTGCCAACATCTATGTCACGGTACAGAAGGCACTGAACGAGCTCAAGACATGTCCTTACGAGGCATCGGCCTTCCAATCACGTCTCGAAACCATCCAGCATGCCGTTGACCAGCTGAACTTGGAGCAGTATGTCAACCTTGGTTACTGGGTAGAGCGCATGAACAGGGAAATCAAGGCTGTTCTGTATACTCGCTTGCAGGTCGCAATTCATGCCTGGATTCAAGCTTTCGAAGACGAGAACGTTGAGCGTCCGAGCGAGCGCAAGAGGCTTCTCGAGATCGCCTCTCCTGATGGGGTCAAGTCGGATGGGCCACTTATCAAGAACCTGGTGCACGAAATTACCATGCGCAACCAAGTCATCTATCTCGACCCGCCCCTTGAATACGCAAGAGCCAGCTGGTTTGCCCAATTGCAGGACTGGATTGGAGTTATCTGCAACCTCAAGAAGATTAAGGCGACCAGATACACCATGAGTCTTAGCACGGAAGTGGTTGACGAGCCGCGCTTCAATGATCTTCCTGGTGATTGCACCGAAGAGCTTCTCAGAGTGCAGACTTCAGTAGAAAAGAAGATTCGCGAGATTGGCGCCTACGTCGACAAGTGGTTGCAGTTCCAGTCACTCTGGGATCTCCAATCCGAGCATGTCTATGATGTTCTTGGTGACCAGCTTTCAAGATGGCTCCAGCTTCTTCAGGAGATTCGCAAGACCAGACAAACCTTTGATACCACTGAGGTTAGCCGCTCGTTTGGCCACATGACCATCGACTATGATCAGGTCCAGACCAAGGTCAATGCCAAGTACGACCAATGGCAGCAGGATATTCTTATCAAGTTTGCCAGCCGCCTCGGAAACCGTATGCGCGAGGTGTATGCGGAGCTCGAGAAGGCTCGCAAGGACCTTGAGGGCCAGGCGATGACGGCCAACTCCACGGCCGAGGCTGTCCGGTTCATCACGATTGTCCAGAGCTGCACTAGACAGGTTAAGCTGTGGGCTCCCGAGATTGAAACCTTTAGGCAGGGTGAATCGACCCTTGTCCGCCAGCGATACCATTTCCAGAACGACTGGTTGCATGCCGAGCAGGTGGACGGCATGTGGGATATGCTCAATGAACTGCTTGCCCGCAAGAGCAAGATTGTTACCGACCAGTCGGACGCTCTTCGCGCCAAGATTACTGCTGAGGATAAGGTCGTCAACGACAAAATTACCGAGATCGCGCATCAATGGAACGAAGAGAAGCCCGTGTCTGGCACCATTGCTCCGGACGTCGCCTCTGCCACCCTCACTCATTTCGAACAGCGCATCACCAAGTTGCAGGAGGAGTCGACTATGGTTGCCAAGGCCAAGGAGGCGCTCGACTTGGCGCCTACTCCTGACACTTCGCTCGGTGTTATCCTCGAGGAGGTTCAGGACTTCAAGTCCGTCTGGGCCTCGCTGTCTACCATCTGGAAGAACCTTAATGAGCTTCGTGAGACGCTCTGGAACAGTGTTCAGCCGAGAAAGATCCGTGCGTCGATCGACAATCTCATCAAGATGACCAAGGAGATGCCGAGCAGAATGAGACAATACGCCGCGTTCGAGCATATCCAGAACGTGCTGAGGCAGCTGATGAAGGTCAATCCTATTCTCGGCGAGCTCAAGTCGGAGGCTGTCCGTGACAGGCATTGGACCAAGATCTACAAGCAAATCAAGCCTGGTAAACGCTACTCTCCCGTCTCAATGACCCTCGGAGACGTCTGGGACTTGAACCTCGTCGCCACTGAGGTAATTGTCAAGGATATCATCATCCAAGCTCAGGGTGAAATGGCCCTCGAAGAGTTCCTCAAGCAGGTCCGCGAGACGTGGACGAACTATGGTCTTGAGCTTGTGCAGTACCAGCAAAAGTGTCGACTTATCCGTGGCTGGGACGACCTCTTCGCTAAGTGCAGTGAGAACTTGAACTCGCTCCAGGCCATGAAGCACTCGCCCTATTACAAGGAGTTCGAGGAGGAGGCGTCCTCTTGGGAAGAGAAACTCAACCGTGTGCACGTCTTGTTCGATATCTGGATTGACGTCCAGCGCCAGTGGGTTTATCTCGAAGGTGTCTTCCACGGCAACGCGGATATCAAGCATCTTCTGCCGATCGAATCTTCTCGCTTCCAGAACATTAACAGCGAATTTTTGGCGGTCATGAAGAAGGTTTACAAGCAGCCAAACGTGCTGGACGTGCTGAACATCCCCAATGTCCAGAAGTCGCTTGAGCGCCTTGCTGAGCTGCTCAACAAGATCCAGAAGGCACTCGGCGAGTATCTCGAGAAGGAGCGTGTGTCATTCCCAAGATTCTACTTCGTTGGTGACGAAGATTTGCTGGAGATGATTGGTAACAGCAACGACACCATGCGCATTGCCAAGCACTTCAAGAAGATGTTCGCTGGCCTGAACGGTCTTGTCATGGATGAGGAGGGCGTCATCTCGGGCTTTACCAGCAAAGAAGGCGAGACGGTCAGACTCAAGAAGGAGATCAATCTCGTCAAGACCCCCAGGATCAACGACTGGCTCGCCCTTCTTGAGAGTGGCATGAAGGCTACGCTTGCGGAACTGCTTGCTGAGGCAGTGGACGAGTTTACACCCATTTTCTCGAGCGAACAGGTTGATCGCGACGCACTGATCAAATTCATGAACACCTACCCCAGTCAGATTGTCGTGCTCGCTACGCAAGTTGTCTGGACTACCATGGTGGACCAGGCACTCGCTGATGGCGGAAAAGACCTTCAATTGCTGTTTGACCGTGAGGTTCAGGTCCTTCGGATGCTTGCTGATACTGTTCTCGGCGACCTTGAAGTCCTGCTCCGCAAGAAGTGCGAGCAGCTTATCACTGAATGCGTCCACCAGCGCGACGTGATCGAGAAGCTCAACAAGCTCAACGCCAACTCCAACACGCATTACATGTGGCTTCTGCAGATGCGCTATGTTTACGTTCCGGAAGGAGACTTCCTCCAGCGTCTGCACATCAAGATGGCCAACGCCAAGCTTAACTATGGCTTTGAATATCTCGGTGTTCCTGATAGACTTGTTCGCACGCCGCTTACAGACAGGTGCTTCCTCACTCTCACTCAGGCTCTGTGCCAGCGGTTGGGTGGTTCGCCCTATGGCCCTGCTGGTACAGGTAAGACGGAGTCCGTCAAGGCGCTCGGTCTACAGCTCGGTCGCTTTACCCTGGTCTTCTGCTGCGACGACACCTTTGACAACCAAGCCATGGGCCGCATCTTCCTCGGTATCTGCCAAGTCGGTGCTTGGGGTTGCTTCGACGAGTTCAACCGTCTTGAGGAGAAGATTCTCTCGGCTGTCTCGCAGCAGATCCAGGATATCCAGCTCGGTCTGAAGATGGGTGCCGAGGATGAGAAGGCGCAGATCGAACTTGACGGCCGTCAAGTCCACGTCAACGCCAACGCTGGTATTTTCATCACCATGAACCCTGGCTATGCCGGCCGTTCCAACCTGCCCGATAACTTGAAGAAGCTGTTCAGGAGCGTCGCCATGTCGAAGCCCGACAAGGAGCTCATTGCCGAGGTCATGCTTTACTCCCAGGGTTTCAACCAGGCAAAGGCGTTGAGTAAGCATACCGTGCCGTTCTTCGACCAGTGCGCTCAGAAACTGTCCAAGCAGGCGCATTATGACTTTGGTCTCAGAGCCCTGAAGAGTGTGCTGGTTAGTTCCGGCGGGCTGAAGCGTGCTAGATTGCTGGAGACCGGCGGCGCTGAGTCGCTTGGCCCCGAAGATGTTGTCGAGCCTGAGATTATCGTGCAGAGTATCAGGGAGACGATCGCCCCGAAGTTGATCAAGTCTGACGTGGAGATCATGATGGAGATTGAGGAAGTTTGCTTCCCCGGCGTGAAGTACGTACCTGCTAGCCTCGAGAAGCTGCAGGAGGCCATCAGGCGTTTGGCGGCGGAGAGGCAGCTGGTGGTCAACGACATCTGGATGACCAAGGTCCTGCAGCTCTACCAGATTCAAAAGATCCACCATGGTGTCATGATGGTGGGTAACTCTGGCTCCGGCAAGTCGGCCGCATGGCGGTTGTTGCTCGATGCCCTACAGCAAACGGAGAACGTCGAGGGCGTCTCTCATGTCATTGACAGCAAGGTCATGTCCAAGGAAGCCCTCTATGGTAACCTCGATTCGACCACCAGAGAGTGGACCGATGGTTTGTTCACCAGCATCCTCCGCAAGATTGTCGATAATCTCCGTGGTGAGGACGCCAAGCGCCACTGGATCGTCTTCGACGGTGATGTAGATCCCGAATGGGTTGAAAACTTGAACTCTGTTCTCGACGACAACAAGCTTCTCACCTTGCCCAATGGTGAGCGTCTCAACCTCCCGCCCAACGTGCGGATCATGTTCGAGGTCGAGAATCTCAAGTACGCCACCCTCGCTACTGTTTCTCGATGCGGTATGGTATGGTTCAGCGAGGACACCGTCACTCCCGATATGATGGTTGCCAACTACATTGAGACTCTGCGAACCGTTGCCTTCGAAGACCTTGACGAGGATGCGGTCGCGACCGGCCAGAGCTCTGCTAAGGCACTGGCTGTCCAGAGCCAAGCTGCTGATCTGCTCCAAGAATTCTTGACGAGAGACAACCTGATTACTGAAGTCCTCAAGGAGGCTGAGAACTACGAGCACATTATGGAGTTCACCGTCGCAAGAGTTCTCAGTACCATGTTCTCGCTCCTGAACAAGGCTGTCAGAGATATCATCGAGTACAATTCCGCTCATGTTGATTTCCCTATGGATCCCGAGCAGACTGAGGGATATATCTCCAAAAAGGTGCTTCTCGCCTTAGTATGGGCGCTGACTGGTGACTGTCCTCTCAAGGATCGCAAGGCCTTTGGCGACAAGGTCGCTGGATTGGCGAGCTTCGGATCACCGCCACTTGATGGCACGAGCTCGTTGATTGACTTCACCGTCACAATGCCCCAGGGTGAATGGCAGACTTGGCAGCAGCATGTTCCTACCATAGAGGTTAACACCCACTCGGTAACTCAGACTGATGTCGTCATCCCAACGCTCGACACCATCCGTCACGAGGATGTCTTGTATTCGTGGCTGGCTGAGCATAAGCCGCTGCTCCTTTGCGGTCCTCCTGGTTCCGGTAAGACAATGACGCTGTTCAGCGCTCTGAGGAAGTTGCCCAACATGGAGGTTGTCGGCCTCAACTTCTCGAGTGCTACTACACCGGACCTGCTCATCAAGACATTCGAGCAGTATTGCGAGTACAAGAAGACCTTGAACGGAGTCATGCTCTCGCCTACCCAGATTGGACGCTGGCTCGTCATCTTCTGTGATGAAATCAACTTGCCTGCTCCCGACAAGTACGGTACTCAGCGGGCTATCTCTTTCCTCCGCCAGCTGGTTGAACACAACGGTTTCTGGAGGACATCAGACAAGGCGTGGGTCACTCTTGATAGAATCCAGTTCGTCGGTGCTTGCAACCCTCCTACCGATGCTGGTCGTACACCCATGGGCGCGAGATTCCTCAGACATGCGCCTCTCATCATGGTCGATTACCCCGGTGAGCTGTCGCTCATGCAGATCTACGGCAGCTTCAACGCGGCTGTTCTCAAGGTCATTCCCTCGCTGCGCGGATACGCCGAGGCACTCACCCAAGCCATGGTTCGCTTCTATCTCGAGTCGCAAGAACGGTTCACGCCCAAGATTCAACCACACTATGTCTACAGTCCTCGTGAGTTGACGAGATGGGTGCGTGGTGTGTACGAAGCTATCAGGCCGCTTGAGACGCTGTCCGTTGAGGGCCTCATCCGTATCTGGGCCCATGAAGCGCTGCGTCTGTTCCAGGACAGATTGGTTGATGAGGAAGAGCGCAAGTGGACCGATGATGCGGTGCGCAGAATCGCCATGGAGTATTTCCCTACCATCGACGAGCAGAAGGCGCTTGGCGGACCCATCCTCTTCTCCAACTGGCTGTCCAAGAACTACGTACCGGTTGATCGCGAGCAACTGCGCGACTTCGTCAAGGCCAGACTCAAGACTTTCTGCGAGGAAGAGGTCGATGTACCGCTTATTCTGTTCAACGATGTTTTGGAGCATGTCTTGCGCATTGATCGTGTGTTCAGACAGCCTCAGGGACACTTGATTCTCATCGGTGTCAGTGGCTCAGGCAAGACGACGCTGTCTAGGTTTGTGGCTTGGATGAACGGTTTGAAGGTGTTCCAGATTAAGGTGCATGGCAAGTACTCGGCCGAGGACTTTGATGAGGATTTGAGGGAGGTGTTGAGGAGGTGCGGTTGCAAGGGAGAGAAGATCTGCTTCATTATGGATGAGTCCAACGTTCTGGACTCCGGTTTCCTCGAAAGGATGAATACCCTTCTCGCCAATGCGGAGGTGCCGGGTCTGTTCGAGGGCGATGATCTCGCCGCGCTCATGACGGCTTGCAAGGAAGGTGCCCAGCGCCAGGGCTTGCTTCTTGATTCGCAGGAAGAGCTGTACAAGTGGTTTACGGGCCAGATCGTCAAGAATCTTCACGTCGTGTTCACTATGAACCCGCCGGGCGAGGACGGCCTGTCGTCCAAGGCTGCCACGTCGCCTGCGCTCTTCAATCGTTGTGTGCTCAACTGGTTCGGAGACTGGTCCGACCAGGCCCTATTCCAGGTCGCTCACGAGCTTACTCACTCCGTGGATCTGGATCGGCCGAACTGGGCCGCGCCGGATACCATTCCTGTTGCCTACAGGGGTCTCAATTTGCCGCCGTCGCACAGAGAGGCAGTTGTCAACGCGATGGTTTACATCCATTACTCGCTGCAGCGCTTCAATGCCAAGCTGCTCAAGCAGCAAGGCAAGGTCACTTTCCTCACTCCCCGCCACTTCCTCGACTTCGTTGCCCAATACGTCAAGCTTTACAACGAAAAGCGGGAAGATCTTGAGGAGCAGCAACGCCATCTCAACGTTGGTTTGGAGAAGTTGCGTGACACAGTCGACAAAGTCCGTGACCTCAGGGTTACTCTATCAGAAAAGAAGGCTCAGTTGGAGCAGAAGGACGCTGAAGCCAACGAGAAATTGCAGCGCATGGTGGCTGACCAACGCGAGGCCGAGCAGAGGAAGAGCATCTCCCTTGAGATCCAGGCCGCGCTTGAGAAGCAGGAAGCTGAGGTTGCGTCTCGCAAGAAGGTCGTGCTTGAGGATCTTGCCAGGGCGGAGCCGGCTGTCGAGGAGGCCAAGGCTTCCGTCAGCAGCATCAAGAGGCAACATCTCACCGAAGTCAGGTCTATGCCTACTCCTCCCTCTGGTGTCAAGCTTGCGCTTGAGTCCGTTTGCACGCTCATTGGTCACAAGGCGAACGACTGGAAGACGATCCAGGGTATTGTCCGCAGAGATGATTTCATTGCCAGCATTGTCAACTTCAACAATGAGAAGCAGATGACCAAGAGTCTCAGGGTCAAGATGCGCAACGAGTTCTTGGCTAATCCGGAGTTCACCTTTGAGAAGGTCAATCGCGCGTCCAAGGCTTGCGGTCCCCTCGTACAGTGGGTTGAGGCGCAGGTTAACTATGCTGAGATCCTGGACCGTGTTGGGCCCCTCAGGGAGGAAGTCATGTTGCTTGAGGAGCAAGCTCTCCAGACTAAGGCCGAGGCCAAGGCTGTTGAGCAGACTATCTCTACCCTTGAGAACAGTATTGCGCGGTACAAGACCGAGTATGCTGCACTCATCAGTGAAACACAAGCCATCAAGGCGGAGATGTCGAGGGTGCAGTTCAAGGTCGACAGGAGTGTCAAGCTTCTCGACAGCTTGTCAAGCGAGAGAACCCGCTGGGAGGAGGGTAGCAGGTCTTTCGAGACCCAGATCAGCACGCTTGTCGGCGACGTCCTTGTCGCAGCAGCTTTCCTGGCTTACAGCGGTCTGTATGACCAGACCTTCCGCAAGTCGATGATGGAAGACTGGCTTCACCAGCTGCACTTGTCGGGTGTCCAGTTCAAGCAACACAACCCAATGACTGAGTACCTCTCGACGGCAGATGAGAGGCTCAGCTGGCAGGAGAACACGCTGCCCGTGGATGACTTGTGTACGGAGAATGCGATTATCCTCAAGAGATTCAACCGGTACCCGCTCATCATCGACCCTTCGGGTCGCGTTACCGAGTTCCTTAATAGGGAGTCTAAGGATCGCAAGCTTACCGTCACGAGTTTCCTGGACGATTCGTTCACCAAGGTCCTTGAGAGTTCACTCCGTTTCGGTAACCCGATTCTCATTCAGGATGCTGAGCACCTCGACCCTGTTCTCAACCATGTTCTCAACAAGGAGTATCAGAAGACCGGCGGTCGTGTCCTCATCCAACTTGGCAAGCAACAAATCGATTTCTCGCCTGCATTCAAGATTTACCTCTCTACCAGAGATCCTTCCGCCACGTTCGCGCCAGATATTTGCAGTAGGACGACCTTTGTCAACTTCACGGTCACGCAGAGCAGTCTGCAGACCCAATCACTCAATGAGGTCCTCAAGTCTGAGAGACCTGACGTGGATGAGAGGCGATCCAACCTCATCAAGCTGCAGGGCGAGTTCAAGGTCCATCTTCGCCAACTCGAGAAGAAGCTGCTCCAGGCGCTCAACGAGTCGCGCGGCAACATCCTTGATGACGACCATGTCATCGAGACACTCGAGACTCTCAAGACGGAGGCTGCGGAGATCTCAGCCAAGATGAGCAACACCGAGGGCGTCATGGCCGAGGTGGAGCAGATCACTTTGCAGTACAACATCATTGCCAGATCTTGCAGTGCCGTCTTCGCCGTCCTCGAACAGCTGCACTACCTCAACCACTTTTACCGGTTCTCGCTGCAGTACTTCCTGGATATTTTCCATTCCGTCCTGCGCGGAAACCCCCATCTGGCGAATGTGACAGACCACAATGTCAGGAGGGATATCATTGTCAAGGATCTCTTCGTGGCCACCTTCAAGCGCACCGCTCTGGGTCTCTTGCAGAAGGATCGCATCACTCTTGCTATGCTTCTTGCCCAGGCTTCGCCCTACAAGATGGATAAGGGGCTGTTGGATGTCATTCTGGATGAGCGTATCGAGGGTAAGGATGTCTCGATTGATCAGAGCACCCGCGACGAAGCATTCGCGCGGGCAAAGAAAACTCCTGCTCTCAAGGACAAGATCGACGCAGTTCCGGAAGCGGATTGGGAGAAGTTCTTCACCGAGGAGCTGGCTGAGGACTTTATTCCCAAGATCTGGACCGACGAAACCGAGCCCAACGACCGTGCGCTTATGTCGCTGCTACTTGTCAAGCTCTTCCGCCTCGATCGTTTCGTCCCTGCGGCGGAGCGCTTCGTCACTCTTGTCTTTGGCGCAGAGCTGTTTGACATTGTCGAGGACCTCAAGCAAACCGTTGACCAAGTCTCGGCTATCCGCCCCATCGCCCTTGTTTCCTCCCCTGGCTTCGATGCCTCTTACAAGGTCGATGGTCTCGTCGAGCGCATGCGCGTCCGCTGCACCAACATTGCCATGGGTTCAGCCGAAGCCGAAGGCAGTGCCGACAAGGCCATTGCCAACGCCGCTCAGACCGGATCATGGGTTCTCATCAAGAACGTCCACCTCGCCCCCGGCTGGCTGCAGGGTGTGGAGAAGAAGATGGAGACGCTCAACCCCAACCCCGAGTTCAGACTCTTCTTGTCGATGGAGTCCAGTCCCAAGATTCCTGTCAACTTGCTGCGTGCCTCGAGAGTCCTCATGTATGAGCAGCCCGCGGGTGTCAGGGCGAACATGAAGGATTCCTTGTCGAGTCTCTCGACCAGGTCGCTCAAGAGTCCCGTCGAGAGGACAAGGTTGTACCTGCTCTTGTCTTTCTTGCACGCCGTTGTCCAAGAAAGGTTGCGGTATGCGCCTAACCTGGGTTGGAAGGGTTTCTGGGAGTTCAATGATGCTGATGTAAGTTTTGCTCTCACCCACCCTAACCAAGAAAACGATATGAGGATGCTAACCAACACCGAAAACAGTACGAATGCTCCGCCCACGTCATCGACACCTGGATCGACACGGCCGCCCACGGCCGCACCAACATCGCCCCCTCCAACATCCCCTGGGAGATGATCCGCTACCTGATCGTCGAGACATACGGCGGAAAGATCGACGACGAGAACGACTTCAAGATGCTCAACCAGCTCGTCCACACCTTCCTCACGCCGTCCGCCTTCGATATCGGCCACAAGCTCGTCGAAGTCACCTATGATTTGGACGAACAGAAGGATGCCGCAGCCGGAGGAGGCGACCTGGTGGTCCCCAGCGGCACGTCGCTGCAGGAGTTCATGAGCTGGATTCAGAAGCTGCCAGAGCGCGAGCCGCCTACATACCTTGGATTGCCGGCGAACGCGGAGAAGTTGTTGCTTGTGGGACTGGGTAGGAGTTTGATTGGGAACTTGAAGAAGGTGACGGATTTGTTGGATGAGGGGGAGGCGATTATGGCGGAAGCGAGTGAGGCCGCTTGAAGGAGATGAGATTGTGTGTTGGGAGAGGGGTGCATACGGAGGGATTATAAAAGTTTGGCAGATGATTGTTAGAGATGATTGAAAGGGTCGTCGGTTGCTTTGGTATGGGATTTCAAATCATGTTAGGTGTTAGGATTATCTATTTGTAGAACTTGTGTGTTAAAAATGGCCTTTAGATTTACAATTCTTTTCAGTGATGTGTGCTGTTCCCAAAGTCATGGCGTGTCAGAAGAGCCTGGATGCAGGTTTATGTGGTGTGATTTAGAAGGTACATTGTGAATTGTTACCCACGATCATATCTTCCATCGCAACTACTTGCTTCCACTTCGTGACTTCCTGCTATGGAGCCGGCACCTAGTGCACAACCTAAGGATATGTCGTGAGGACGAGTTGAGAAAAGCTTCGATAAATCGTACTCGTATTTGCCGGTGATAAGTAATGCGTGATCAGCACCAACGGGTAACATCTGCTGAGGGAGAAAAGGATAACGCCATTTGACGTCGACCAGCAGACACAATCAGAATAAAGAAAGCGAGGTCGATGAATCCTTTATCACAAAGGTGAAAAAAAAAAAATGCATTAGATTTAACTCTGGTTCCGATGATGTGTGGTCTCTAGACCAATGCTGTGCAACGACGAGTCAAATGCTGGTTTTGGGGCGCGGTTACGGAGGCTAGATCGTGAGTTGTTTCATATCTGCTATAATAATTGCTGTTCGGCTCGGCGAACACGCGGGCTTCGCAGTCGTCGGATTGGTTGGCTTGGAAGATGCCACAGCCTGCTGATGCTGTTGCGGTTGACCACTTCGTGACTTTAAGCTATGTATGGGGCCGGCCACCTAGTGCATCTAAAGATGTATCTTGAGGATGGGTTTAAAAGGCTTCTTCAATAATCATGCGTATTTGCCAGCGATAATGATCGGCACTAACGAACAGGCAGCACCTGTTGAATAAGAACAAGATGAGAAAAAAAGAAACCCCGACGTCACCCTAGACTCCGTCCGACAAGCAGACACAACCAGAATAAAGAGAGCAAGGCCGATAACTCCTTTACCACAAAGGTTGTGTTAAATATAAAAAAGGCAAAAATGCTCAAACCCGGTTTCGAACCGGGGACTTTTCGCGTGTGAGGCGAACGTGATAACCACTACACTATTCGAGCTTTTACTGGTTATGAAAATAGACGCCTCTGTTATCTATATATGGTGTAATTCATCCACTTGGTGCTGACGCGGTACATTAACAGATTGGAGAGTTGAAATCTTCCGATGGCATCAATAACGGACATGTTCTTTCACTTTTTTTCTTTTGGGTTATCAACAAGTTCAATAGAAAAGTCGATACGACACAAACTCCTACATTTCTCCCGTTCCTTTGCCTATGTGAAATGATTGGGTTACTGGTTTTTTTTTCGTTCCTTTTTTTTTCTTTTTTTTTTTTTTTTCGCCACGACCTAGTTCCTCTGAACCGTCAAGCCAGCCGTTTCTTCGTTGCCTTCTTTCCTCCCCTACTTCACCAACTGCACCAACTAACTTCACCTAGAAACCATCCAACCCAACCCCCCCTTCACCATACTGCCCGCATCAAACCCCACGCAAGTGGCCGTGGCATAATCCCCATCATGACTGATACTAATTAGCGCCACCTGGTGATTCTCGTCACCACCTGCCCCCTCTTTAGCCCCTCTAATGATAGCAACAGGCGGTCCACTCCCCAACCTAGCTCTACCCGGCGCTGCTTCCTGCGGTACTGTTGTTCTCCTCCTTGCCAGCGTGGTATCATTTGCGCCCGAGTTTGACTCGGAGTCTGGCTTATCGGTTTCTAGCTTGTAGTCGAATACCCTATCCTCGGGCATCACATCTCTCGGATCCACAGGAGTGGTAGGGCCGGTCGTCGAGCCGGTGAAGCTCCTGCTTTGAGTACTGCCATTGCTGCCGTTAGGTTTGTCGGTCTCGAGATGGTAGTCGAACACTTGGTCTTCGGGAATGACATCGCTTGTGTCGACGGGGGTGGTAGGGCCGGTTGTTGAGCCGGTGAAGATTCGAGGTTTGCCATTGCTACCATTGGGCTTGTCGGTTTCCAGCTTATAGTCAAACACCCGATCCTCTGGCATTACATCTCTTGGATCCACAGGCGTAGTCGGTCCCTTGGTAGAACCGGCGAAGCTTTTGCTCTTGGGTCTATCGTATCCACCTGGCTTGTCCGTTTCCAGCTTGTAATCGAACACTTCGTCCTCGGGCATGATATCGTCCTTATCCACGGGCGTGGTCGGTCCCTTGGAAGATCCCTCAAAGACGTGATGACGTTGTTCGATGGTCTCGAGCTGCTGGTCGAAGAGTCTGTCTTCGGGAATGATGTTTTTGGGATCGACTTTAGTCGTGGGGCCGGTTGTTGAGCCGGTGAAGGTTTTAGAACCGGAACCGGAAGCGGAAGAGGAAGACGACTCAGTAGAAGGAAGTCCTTGCTGTAGGAGTTCCCTCTCAATCTGGTCCAGCTCTGCTGCCTTGGTGATGATGATGTCGTGAAAGGTCAAGTGACGATGGGGATGAGCTTTGATGGCTGCTTCTTTTGCTGCGAACCTATAGACCCAAAAAGCCATGAGTGTTATCTAGTCTGTCCCGGATAAGAGTGTTTGTCATATGGAGAGTTTAAAGAAGAATAGCCTACCTCCCAGCCATAAAAGCAGCTACCTCACCCAGATCAACACCCTGACTTTTCCACTTGTGTTCAAGCCGTTTACCATGACCATGACCGAACCCCTCGATCTCCTTGCCCTGCTGCTTCAGCGTGTCATGCTCCTTTGCAAACTTTAGCACAGCACGCAGGTATGGCTTCAACTTGGAGCTAGGCCTTTTCAGCTCTTCTTCACACAGGATCCTCCGCACTAAGTGTCGACCGCGGCCGGTAGGGCAGGATAAGATGGTTTGGATTCGCGATACCTGGCAGATATCGGTCCCAACGTTCATGGGCCACGGAAAGCGGATGAGTCGAGATGCCATGATAGCATACGGGTTAGCTACCTAACTAGCGAGATAAAAGTAAAGCTGAGAAGATGAGGAGTGATGAGGACATTGAGGTGACGGCATTGTGATGGATGATGCAACGTGCACGAGAACCTCAAGGATCTGATTGTGGTGCCCGTTCTAGACCCCTGAAGCAATCACTAAAATGCCCTATAAGGACGGGCTAAGACGCTAAAACATCCAATCGGGGTTGCAACAACACTACAAGTACGTCATGAATCGCTTTAACGATAACTAATCGATAAGGGAAGCTACCAACTACGATAAGCCTAAAGGAGGATGAACCATGCCATGAACTTTCTTTCTTTTCCCGAGAACATTGCGCATTCGGTTATGATTCCTTCATTTCTTTTCCTTCTCGTGTGCGTTTGAAGCACATGATTATCATTATGACAAACTCCTCCCACTTGCAACTACTTTCATGCAAAGAATCTCCTACACCGCGGCCGACCGATGCCGCAACTCGGATCAACAAGTGACATGTTGTTATGGGTATTTTCAACATCGTAAAGCTCTGGAAGGGTTTACCCTTCTATTAGAAGGGAGCCTGTATAGGTACAGACCAACAGCTCTTTCTCAAGATGATTAGTTGTCGCCGAGAAGAGGAGCACGCTCGGCATCGGGCTGAGTCTCGCGTCTGCCCCAGCTGACCTCCTTACCGGTCCAAGCAGGTACGGCGACGACCACAGTGAAGACGAACAGCACTGCCATGATGGTGAAGGCAAAGATCCACTGGAATGCAATGACGCGATCAAAGAACTGGGCGACTCCCAAGGAAGCAGCGAGAACGCTCAGGTTGAACCCCATGGTGTAGTCCTAGGATTTGTTAGTAAACGGTGACTATAATAAACGAGCTGTGGCAAGCTTACCTTGTAGATGACGATGAAGAACATTCCGTAGACCAGAATCGACCAGATGAAGACGTTGGCAAAGATGCGGGCAACGAAGCTGTGCTGGGCAGGCACCATGATGGCGCCGTTCCAGTACAAAGCCACGAAGGTCCAGGCAAGGGGACCGGACACAGCGGGCATGTGGATGCCTCTGGGGTACGTATTGTGACGGAAGTACAGCGACGTGAGGTTGATGAAGTTGATGATCAACAAGATCTCGGACCAGATGAAGTGCGAGCGAACGAAGAGCATCACCCAGCCGAAGTGAAGCAAGTTGTTGAAGATGAAGTGGCTACCGACAGAGGCAGCAGCGTTGACCTTGGCCGAATCGTTGGAGAAGAGGTGACCGATGTAGCCTAGCTGGAGAATGAACAAGACAAGCCTGCTCGAACGTCAGCGTTGTCCTAGTATAACAACCGCAACGGTTAGAATTATGGTGGTGGTACTCACCAGTAGATGGAGGTGATGGTGGCATTCTGTGTGAAACCCGAACGATGGGCGTAGTTTTGTCCCCAAATCGTCCGGCGAATGAGGTGTCCATCCTGAGGCGATTCGAAATCGTAGTAGACGGTCGTGACGACGGACAGGATCCAGGAGAGCAGAGTCAGGACCTTGTAAGTGGTGATGGATGTCGAGCTATGCGCTTCGCGCTTCGCGAAGGGGTTGACTATTGGAAAGTTGGTTAGCGCTATGTACGACGACGACGACGACGAGGAACGAGAAAATAGATATCCACCTACGATCGCTGAAGTTCGCCATGTTGAGCAAGCAAAGGGCAAATAAACCTATGTGAGCTCAGTGGGCAGGCCTTTGGCTGATGGAGTTGTGTGTTTTTGGGAAAGATTCCGACAGAGGGAATACGAGGAAGAAGAGGTGACGAAGCAGGGCCTGCGGACGGATGTAGGGTCGTTATGTAAGGGCCGAGGGAAAACAAAAACAAGGTATACAAGACCAGATTGGGATGGAAATGGGAAGAGGGTGTGGAAGGTTGTTTCGGTTTGCGGGGAAGCAAGGAGGCAGTGAATGGATGTAAGTGGACAAGCACGGAAGGTGATGGAGAGCTACACGACTGCGGTACAGGAAATCCCATCCAGCAACAGCAAACCCCTTCATGCAATACCGAACAGGGGGGGGCGAAAGGCAGGAAGGTCTCGTGCGTTTTCTTTCCTTGCTCTTTTCCTTTTGTACAGGATGTTGTGCCCAAAGTAGGTGACTTTTGGTCGCTTCCCCGCGTGAGAATGAGGCCACTTGCGAACGGGGGCTCCATTGACATATCCGGCCAGGAAGACCATGAAGATGAACCAAAAAGGTACACATACTTTGGTGTCTACCTACTTCTCTAGCCGCGAAAGTGCGTCACTGTCTTGGCCCTTTGCTCGTTCATCCGATCCGTGCCACCCACACAACAGGCCAGAAACAAGCAGCTCTTTCAATGGATAGCTCGGTTTATCCCAGGCAGAGGTAACCATCATTAGGTTCATCTCCCCCGGCGGTTTCACCACATGACTCTGGACTCGGACAAGCTCCTGGAGCTGAAGCCGGTATGGTAGCTTGTTGGACTTGCGGACCGTTTCACGTGTTCGCGACTGGCAGGCCCTTTTGATTTGCACAATACGAATCCGTTCACCGGTGAAATGGTTATCAATGACTAAAATGCGTTAACTTGAAAGGACATTGATGGGCGGGAACCAGAAGGAGGACGGAGTCTCGAACTTGAGAACCTTGAGGAATGCACAGAGTGGGGAGAGAGGTGGGGCTGGAAGGCAGATGAGGTCTTTACATGCTTCTGATTGGACAGAACGGCTGAGCAATGTCGTCATCGTGCTTGCCCTGTTCAAAAAGTTGTCGTCGTCTCCAAGCCGGCCTATACCGAAGTCCATTCGCCTGTTGATCACACAATGCCCGGATATGTTGAAAGACTACCTCTAGGGACTATGTAATATGCTTATTCTCAGCCTCTCAAACACAACCGAACATCGAATATCTTTGCCTCATCAGAGAATAGGCAGTGAATGGACAAGACGCTTGTACAGACGGGATGCCACTGAGATGGACGGGACACCGCCTACTGTTTGTTTACTTTTCCCATTTATGTCCGCATAGGAGATCCCGATAGTCTGATACGTTAGTTATGCCGGGCAATCAAGCGGCATCATGCTGTGTTCCAGTGCCGTCTTAAGCTCAAACACCGCCCATCCACTCAGCCTTCCTGGATCTATCTTCGATCGTCCTGTGCCAACGACCAATCACTGCTCCAGTTACTATCTTCGCTTTTCATAGCTGAGCCCACATTGGTATGTCAGGAAAGTCAAAAGCAGCGTCCAGTCAGGCTGGCAGTTGCACACCACTACTGGGCTGCCCATCGGTGAAGTGGAAAAGGACGGTTTGGGCGACTTCCACTTGTGTCTTCCCCGGTTTGGCCTTTCTCAGAAGACTTCTTTCTTGAGTGTTTGGGGTACCCGTGCCACGGCCCCATTCCCTAGAAATGGTATGGGTTTGGCTGACTTCGCCGTGGGTGACAAACGGCACAATGGGAGTCGTGATTCAATACCTCTTTACTGAAACATGAAAAACATTTAGGAAAGCGGCAAACTGGAGCATCAAGCCAGGGAGCAGTCGTTACCTCTGGGGTTTCCTTGAACATCCAATGAACCATCCGTCATCCTCTCCAGTCCTAGTCATATGGTGAACACTTCCCTCTTTGCGCTTTTCTATTCAATTTTTGTCCTTCCATCATATAGTCATATCAACGTGTCCGAGATAGCTGTTAATGTGTTTTCTCTCGACCGCATGAAGGAAGAATCGTCCTCCCCTTGCGTGGCCGTCTATCCTGGGCCTCTCTCTGAACATCTAGCTTTATGCCTACCACAACCCCCCGTTTTGGATTATCCAGCGCATACTGCTGGGCTAGATCTAGGCGACTTGGTGTTGCCGAATGCCTATCGAGACAGATTGGTAATTCTGGCTTCTAGAGTATCGGCACGTTTTGTTGTACACCTTTCTGTTGTTGGTGTCTACCAATAGAGTTGCGTCTATGGCCGACTCAACATCCGGGTGGTCTGCTGGCATCGACAGCTTAATGGCCTTAGATCTCGGACTTGTTGTCAACCTCTACTCGATTCGCAACACCAAGATCTTGTATGGTGTTGCCGCGTAAAAACTGTCTTGCTATGGAAAAACTGCCACAGATCATTATTGTTAGAGAGTGGATATATCTCTCTTCTCTGTCTTAATTATCATTTCTTTAATCCGTGATATAGGCTGATGAGCCCACATTAGACCTCTTCATCATCCCTACTCCCACTCATTATAGGGTATATAAGACAGCTTGTCCATAGACATTTCCGTGGCACGTTGGTGTAATGGTCAAACACTACTTGGCTGATGCTTCGTGGTTCTGCGCAGCGGCCTACTGTCCAGCTTAGAAGTTATCGCTTAGAATCAGGTACGGGCCACTCTTTTCTTCCCTATTTTTGCCTCCCTTCCACAGCTCAGAATACTTGTGTCTGTATCGGGAGGGCCAACGGGCAACGCAGAGTAATGGACGAATATACCCACACAAGCTGGGGAGGATCAAGAAGACGGAGAACGTTACATGCTCCCAACTACAGTTGCTGACTTTGAAGCAAGTGTTTGGCGTTGACACCGTAATGTTTTTGGAACAAGTGTAGTCGTCCATGTAACATGCTATGCGCTTCATTCAAAGCATTGGGTATCTTTTCAAGCTAGATCGCTGTCCTCCATCAGTATATCTCCTCTTTTGGGCGTCTGTACTTCGCTTCACCTGCTGTCTCAAACTCCATCACGATCGTTACCATCGCAGTCAATAATGTCGTGAAGGAACACATCAGGAGGCACTGCCCTCAATCTCCGCCATCTTCTCATCCATCCTCCTAGCCATTTCCGCTTCCATATCGACCGGCTCCTCAGATCCAGCACCGGTCCCGCCAGCGCCTTTGGCATAACCATTCCCAACACTCAGCCCCCTCCTCCTTAGTTCACCCTCTACATCCCTCCTCCTGATCATGCCCCCTCTTTTCCCACTCTCCGTTTCCGCCTTAATCCTTTCCACATCCTCCCTCATCTTCCTCCCCCAGCCGTCTACACTCCTCATACCCACCACCAAAAAACCCAGCTCCTCCCGATCCACATCAAACACCTCCCACCACTCGCACTCGGGCATCTTGGCGCCCACATCCTTAGCGGCATTGTAGATAGCCGCCACAGCCAGCGCGTTCGGCTGGCTGGTTAGGTATAGCATCTGCGGCGACAATAGCGCAGTGTTTAGGTACGCAAGCGTTCGTTTCGATACTGTGGACTTGGAGGTGTTGAGGAAGTCGAGAGCTTGGAGGTATGTGATCGCCAGTGGGTGGGGAAGGGATACGTGTGTGTTGAAGGAGAGCGCGTAGAGGATGCGGGATTCGCAGTCCAGCATGCGCGTGTGGAATGAGTTGTAGATGTGCTCGGGGAGGTAGTAGTCGTTTGGGATGTTGGTTGGCGGTGGTGGTGGTGAGTCGCCGGACGCGCTCGCAAGCGGTTGGAAGAAGGTCGAGGAGGGAGAGAGGAGGTAGTTGTAGACAAGAGCGAGGTCGCGTGGAGAGCGAGGATATGGAGAGAGTTTGGCGGTTAGATAAACGGAGGCGGCCGAGATGTCCTGGGATAAAGGAAAGATGTGTTTAGTGAGTGTTCTGGTCGTGGCGACTTTTGGGGGAGAGGTGGGAGGAAGAGAAGGGCTTACACTAAACTCATGGGACATCATGGGCTCTTCTAGCCAGTATCGCGCAATAATGACGTTCGCTTGGGCTGTGACTGATTGCGGGAGCTGGAGGAGCAGACCGGCTGCTTGGGTGAGGCATTGGGTCGAAAAGAAGATGGCGTCTTGCAGCTCGGTGGGAAGCGCACTGAAGGAGCGCCGTTGGTAGAGCTGGTCTGGCGTCGCCAGAGGATTTACCATATGCGACATGATGGATTGGCGACTCGCAGTCGTCTTTCGAAGTTGATTGATTATCGTCGATTTGGTATTGTGGAAGAATAAGTAGCTGGCGCAAAATGAAGCTGGAGGATGGAAGAGTTGCGAAAGTCAAATCGCGAACTGCATTGAGCAATCAATTGATGGCTGCCCGTCTTGGCAGCCTGCCCTCTTAGGGAGGTCTGGGTTAGGGTACGGGTTATACGTGCATCACTTACACGAGGGCACGAGCAATCGAGCTTAACGGGTTACTGTTAGAAACATGACTGCGGCTACCATATACCTTTTGGAGATATGATATATGAGACGTACGTCAAACGTCTCTTGAAAACAACGAAGCTCTTCATCCCATATCAATCACTGAAGACCATCTCTGAGCCCTCTCAATGAGGGATGATACGTAAGGTAGGTATGCAGTGCTTGATTGAACTTGCAACGGGCCCTCAATGTACCTTGAAAGTACCTGCGTTCTGCGTATGGAGCTGCCACTAACAGCACTAACAGACAGGGACTCCATAGTAACCTAGGAACCCCCACCATGACCCCCGGCAGGCAAGCACTAGCAGGGTGTGGGCTTGATCAAGAACGTCGCGCTAATTGAATCACGGGGTGACGTGAAGTTTAGGTGGGGTCTCCGCCTTAACACGCGTGCTTATCGGATGTTTAGGGCACAGGAGGCGCGTTTGTCCCTCTCGTTTCACATGGTGCCGCGCCTGCGAGTGACTCGATTTGGATCCTGATTTGGACTCGAAGCAGCGCACATCCCCGCATTTCCATTTCCAGTCCACTTGTCGAAACTGATGTCGACCGGGCAATTTCCATGGGTTCGGTCTCTTGTCTTTCTTCAACCCATTCGATCGAGTAACTTTCCTGAGACTTTCCACGACATTCGACACATCTCGGTTTTTTCCACTTGGTTTTGAGTATTCCACACAGTCCTTCCGAGATGGTGTAGAATTGCCTGCCTTCTCTATCCACCCCACCATCCTCGCAACAACTAGTTCTACTCGTTGGGACCAAAGGCCTGCTTAATACTTAACACTTGGACGTCAAATGACGCGTTGCGTTGCTATGTGCCTCTGTTCTTTCGTACGTGCTGTTCCGTTCTATTACTCGACATTAACGAAAGAAGCGTGTTCTCGTTGGTAAGTCAACCGCTGAAACAAATAGGCAAACCAGAACGGTGTTAAAGGTACGTACATTTCATTCTTGAAGCATAGCATCCGCAACAGGAGTTGATGGCAACCAATTGGATCCTGCGGACCACAATCCTTTCCCCTGTTCCTGGCCCAGGCTAACTTAGCCCTATAGACTTTCGCCACAGAGGAGCCATGCCCGCAGTCAAGCCCGAGCCCCACAACGGTAAGGGCTTCAATGCACCGTCAGCGCCCGCACGGGACGATGAGCCCCCAGTGAACTCTACCGTGCCGAAGTCGAGTTCATCACATCGGCCGAATGGTTCAAGGAGTTACAAGACCTCTACAGCGATCTCCTTGACGAAAACGGTGAGGTATCGCCTATGCCAAGATCAAAGCTGTTTACCCCCGTCTCGTTAAGGAGACCATGCCCAGGCATAACCCCGTGGGGCTCGTGAACCAGCCATCAGTCCGCAGTGTGTTGGGCACGACAAGGAAGCTTCAAGCCACCACAGCTGGCAGTGTCTACCGCCAATTGCAGTCGTACGTCGACAGCAAGGAGAAAAATACGGACAAATCGATTGAGTACTGGACTTTGATTAAGGTTGTCCGCATCTACACCAAGGCCTCTGTCCTTTCCACAGGAGTGTGCCTCGTCGATCTTCCCGGTGTCCAGGATTCGAACGCAGCAAGAGCGGCGGTTGCTGCAAATTATATGAAGGCTTGTACCGGTCTTTGGATTGTGGCACCCATCACCCGTGCTGTAGATGACAAAACGGGAAAGTCTCTGCTTGGCGACAGTTTCAAACGCCAACTGAAATATGACGGTGCTTATTCAGCTGTCACTTTCATCTGCTCCAAGACCGATGATATCTCAGTTATCGAGGCAATGGAGAGTCTTAATCTTGAAGATCGTGTCTCCGAACACGAAGCACAGATCCGAAGTAAAGAAGACGATATCAAGAAGCTTAAGAAGAAGGTCGTCGATCTCAAAGATCAGATAGGTGCCTGTGAGGATATTCGCGACCATCTTGACGAAGAAGTGGACAAGTGGGAGGTGCTTTTGGACAAATTCGATAAGGGAGAGCAGGTCTACGATCCATCCGAAGACCAACCGACCAAAAAAACGAAAGCGCCGTGGCGGAGCACGGGGAAGCCGCAAACGACGCAACAACAATTCCACTGACAGTGACACTGGCAGTGGCACTGGCAGTGACAGCGGCAGCGATGGTGAGGACTCGGATGCCGAAAGGAGCGACTCCAGCGACAAGGAAAACTCTGACCCCAAGGTTGGCGGAGAGAAGAAGCCGTTGACGAAAGAGGACATCGAGAGCAAGATTTACTCTCTGAGAGATGAAAAGAAGAAGGCCCGTGCTGGTATTAGGGATCTCCAAGCCCAGGAGAAATAAACACGGACCCTCATCAAGGAGATCGAGTCCGAGAAGAACTTGGAGTCAGAGGTCAAGGCTATCTGCATCCAAGGCCGAAATAACTATTCGCGGACGGCGATCAAGAAAGACTTCGCGATGGGGATCAAAGAGCTGGATCAAGAAACGGCAATTGAAGAAGACGAGGAGAACTTCGACTCAGATGTCGACTTGAGAAACTATGATGAAGTTGCGGAGACCCTTCCAGTTTTCTGTGTCAGCAGCCGTGCATTCCAGAAGCTCAGTGGGAAAATGGTGAGGGACAAGTTCAACAGCGCTGGGTTCCGGTCACTTGAGGAAGCTGAGATTCCTCAACTTCAGGCACACGCTCAGAAACTGACAGAAAATGGTCGTGCTGTTAACTGCAGACGCTTCCTTGCTGACCTTTCTGATTCTCAACTCGATGAGTATGTGGGCGACGAATGACGGCACACGATCAAACCTGACAGACAGTGAGAAGCGAGCGGAAGAGAGCTACTTGCGTAAGCGGCTCGGCAAAATGGAGCAGGTAATTGCGCTGGCCTACCCCCGAAGTGCTGGACTGCTGCTAACATCTCGCAGGAACTGAATGATGTGGTAAAGGAAACCTTGAACAATCTCAAGGAGGCGCTTGCGGAGAACATCTATGAGATCCTCGACAAGTATCTTCCAGGTACGAACAAGTTGGAATGGAAGAACAAAAGCATTGCATGGCTAACATACAACCTACGGCTGCAGAGAAAGCGGTACCCACCGCCTCGGGTTGGGGCGCACACAGAGATGCAGGTGGGTTGTTTTGGGCAACGTACAAAGCCACCTGTCGCCGAAACGGTGTGTACTCTGGTGCTTCAGGTCCTCGAGACTTTAACGCGGAGCTCATTGAACCGATCTACACACCGCTGAGTACTGCTTGGGAGCGGACCTTCCAGCGCCGCCTTCCTGGCGTCCTGAAGGACCACGCCAAATCCACCAAATTGTTGCTCGAGACCTTTCACAGGGAGGCAACAATGCGAAGTCAACAACGTGGAAATAATCCCCAAGGCATCAACATGCTGGCGCTGCAACTTCAAGCGCATGGCCAGAAGGTCTCGGAGCTGCCGGATACACTTAATGCCATTGTCCAAGACCTACAGCGCGATGCGAACCGCACCTTCACGCCCGAGATTCAGACTCAGATGGAGAGAGCGTATGTGGGCTGTGTTGACGAAAGAAGTATGTAACTTACCCAAAGCTTGAACAATCGCTTGCCAAGCATAAATCACTAACCAAGGTCACTATTCACCGGTCCGGGATCTTGCAAGCGCATGAAGGACATAATGGTTGGTCACGTTGGAGCCCACCGTATGACGATGTTCCAGGCTGCCACTCGCGTTGTACAAGATCAGCTTGATCTTATGTGCAGGGAGATCAAGAAGCGACTTCAAGATGAGGCTGAAGATCTCCACGACATACTGAGCCAAGATTATTTGGCCACCCTGATCGGTGCTGAGGTTGCGGGCCGTAAAGGGCTCCCGCGAGTTGAGCGTGCACTTCGAGCAGAGATGGTGCCATTGCTGCAAAAGACTGATCCTGTGTTTGCGCCTGTTGTCGGGGGCGAACCTGAAGAGCCCGAGAAGGTGGAAGAACCGGAGCAGGAGGAGAAGAGGGCTGCTAGCGAGGGCCTTTTTGTCGCTCCGGACGCCGCGGCCAACGAAGCTGACTCCTTTGTTGATGACCATGACACAACCATGGCGGATGCTTAGATGATGGACACTTCGATGGCTGATGCATCAATGGTAGATGCCCCTCCGCCGTCTTCCGCGCCAACTGCAACCTCTACCATTAAAGCTGAGCCCGTCGAGCCGGCTCCTGCGGTCACTAATGATCATAATGCACCGGTTCAACCAGCTGTTGCTGCTCCTCAAGCTGCTACTCCACCCAAACCTCTGCAAGCTGGCACTGCTGCGCCTGAGGCAGCCCAGGTATTTGGTGTTGCTCATGAGCGCACTCGAGCTGCTACAGCTGGCCTCGAGGCTGTTGGAACTGCTAATGGTGTTCCTCGGCCTCCGCGAGCTGCTACTGATGGTCCCGATCCTATCTCTAACATCAAGCGGGAGCCATTGGAAGATCGTGACTTGTTCACCAGCTTCTGCAGTGAGCGCAATCCCAACTCTGACGACGAGGAAGAGGGATCCACCGCGACAGAGGGCAAGGATGACGAGGGTGATGATGATGCTGAATCGTCATCAGATGAGGACAGCTCCCGGGCCCCAAGTGTCGACGTGGACCTTGTGAAACCAGAGCCCACCGATCAATGAGTGGCTATGAAGTTTATGGATTGCTCTTCGGCTGTTCATGATATGTTGCGAATGATAGGGATTCCTTGTGTTACAAGATGTCCTGGCCCGTTCGGCAAAATAATGGAATGGGTCATCGAGGATATGATGCCCAATTGGGCGTTTCGGGTGTCTACAGATTTGGTAGAAAAATATGGCGGTCTTGTGTGGTTTATATTTGGGTTTAGGTCATCGGGGTTATGTTTATGTACGGTGTCGGATTCACTTCTTGAGCATATTAACGCATCTATGCGTTATTGTCATGTCGAATATTGGTTCTAGGTCATTATATTAAAAGCTCGTTGTTACATAAGTACACGCATGCTAGCTACTGGGCGATTCGATTATAAGTGTTGGGCCGCGTTTACGCTATGGGCAACACATGATTCACATTGGCAGTAGGCCTCGGTTTGCCCTCGGATTAATGGTTTTGGTGGACAATTAGGGCACTGCTCTTAATTTTGTATGCTAGACTCACCGGTGCGGCACGTCTCATGCCCTACGGGAGGCGGAAGTAGACGTTAAAAATAACAACAACAACAACAACGCATGCTAGCTGGGACTGGGTATAAGGACTCATCGATGGCGAAGATGTGTATGTCATCCTAGCAGGCCTTGTATATTACAAAGGCGGTATTACATACATGCCATGAACGGTCTTGCTTAGAGTATGGCAACTTGTGATAACAACTAGTATATTGTGTTCTAAATACACGAATGATGAGCAAGTACATTCAGTCAACGTGACAAAATGGTTTGGCGTTAGTCCCCACTTCCCCTTGAAGGACATTTTTTCCATGGAAGATAAAACACACAACGCGCAAGACTGCAGAAAGATGAGAAAACCCATGAACAAAATCAAACCCCTACAGACACAGAGAGGAAAAAAAGAAAAAGAGATGATGTTGTCCTGCTACCAGGAACATCGGGAATTGAGCCCGACGTGGGGGTCGAACCCACAACCTTGAGATTAAGAGTCTCACGCTCTACCGATTGAGCTAGCCGGGCGGTTGTTTTAAACCGCCATTGGATGTTGAAAGCACCGGCCAGGATATAGGGCTTATGTACGTAGCTACTACCTACCTGATAATTTGATGATGCCGAAAAATGCACACACAATGTGAATGATCTAGGTTGATTGTCCTTTCGATACAAACCCAAGAGAGTTAGTTTCCAGAATATCAATGAGTAGCCAGGTGGCAGGCAGGCATCTTCCCAATTTGATTGAAAATATCTCTGCCATACGGACAACAAACAAGGGCACCAGGAGAACAAAGATAGGTAGGTAATGATCATTGTCCAGTTGAGTGAGTGAGTCCATTGCAGCATCAACGGGTAACACCACCAGGTTGGTACCCTAGATATCCATTCAATCCCATTGTTTTTCTTGTATAGTAATTTCTTTCCTTCTCGTTCAATTCCCTTGCTCCCCATGTTTTCGATCCCTTGCCTTTCTTCTTTCATTCCTTGCAAGGCGGGACCGACAGGACAGGCAGGTGCATTCCTCGTGGCTCGTTCGTGGTTTCCTTGTCTCCCTCCATCCCGAGGATCCCGGCACCCAGCACCCGGTGTCCGAACTCCGGCGGTTTGGCAAGTTTTGGAACCGCCGTCAGCGTTCGAACATACAACCTAAGTGCACTGATTTCCTTCTTCTCCCTGAGTTTTGAGTTGTAAAGAGCACGTGTTTGCATCAAACTGTTAATTTCAATCCATAATATCGAGAGACCATTGCACGAAAGCACGTGGGGAGCATATCAACAAAGTGCAATCATTGTTTCCATGATTGCATCTCGTCCGTCCTTGCTGATGGGATTTTAATATCGGATTCAGAGGCGTCCCGTTCCCCCTTTCCCCTTGCATATGTTTGCATATATGTTGTAGTCAGAGTAGCATGTAAGTACCTGGATGGTGTACATACAAGTACATATGTACATTCAGTAAGTGGATTTCCTTACGTTCGGCAACGGCATGGGGGTCACATCTGACAAGAAACAACTGCGTCATAGACTTCCAAGACTCCCACTTCAATTTCCCATCTACTTGCAAGCGAAAATCCATGTGTGCTCCAAGCAACAATTCAACCATTCCCGTCTCTTTCCGCTAGCGGTCCTGTTCGAACAGCTACACTACACTACATACACGTACACTCCTTAGAACGCGAGTATCTAGCTAGGTATGCAGAGTTATATTCTGTTGGTTGTTGGTTCGGTCCAACACAGTCCAAAACACTCAACCCTTAGAGGTATAAAAGAAATGAGGATCTTCAAAAGAAACTGCATCACATCAGTGATTCCGTTGTGTGTACCTGCATTACTGCATTTGGGGCTTGCAGCTTGCGTCAAACCTGCGAGCCTACCTACGGGCCGTTCAAAAATTCTTGGTTTTGAGTTTTACATAGGTTCTCTCTGTTTTTTTTTTTTTCACTTTCGCCACCCGCAACTGTCGAAAAGCCGAGAATTGGCCAATTGAAACAAGACCCCATACACCAACACGGGTTTTGTTCTTCCCTTCCCGTACACTACACATAAACCCTGACAACGAGCCGAACGAGCCGTGCACTCCATCTTATCCCCCCTTATCTTATTTCGTGGATGGATGGATGGATGGATGAAGATCCATACATTTCAGTCGTTGCGTGGTTGGTTGGAATTGGTTAAACGTGCATGTACGGTGTGCACACCATCAATCACCGTTCAGGTACCGACCAGATATACGCTCTGACTGGTTCGATGATTCGCATAAGATAAAACGAGGCGTAATGTGCGTGTGCTGCGAGGGTATGTTGATCAGGAACAGCAAGCAAAAAATATGAGATGAGATGAGATGAGATGAACGGCCCTCGTTAGGAACAGGAAGTGATCACTGGCGATCTTAACAAGCAGGATCAAGTTTGGGTACCCGCTATGACGAACGACACGCGTAGACACCTCCTCGATTGGATACACATGGTTTTTTACACAAGGTGTCGTCAATCAATCGCAAACATGGAAAGTCATTGTTGGGTTCAGGTTCGGATATTCTGATTGCCATATTGTAACCCCTAGACCTAGTCAGTGACAGGATTAAGGGGCGCCGTGGCTACACCTATACCTGGCTCTACTATAACCTGCAACATCTACACTACAGCTTTAACCCTGTCCCATAACCGCGGCAAAAGCTGCTTCCGTGACTTTGATCCAAATCTAAGCGTGCGCAAGTTCGCAGTTCGACCGTTGTGTAGTGTCCAATGCGCCGTCGTGTTTCCGCAAAGTTGTCCAAAAAGCCGCAATGCCGTGAATCCGATGTGAAAGTAGTAAGGTAAGAATGCTCGTGAGTGCCTTTCGGTGGTTAAGTTGAGTGAGGTAAAGTGTTGTGTATGCGAGGTAGTCGGGTTCTGTGGTTCTTTCGGTATTCATCTGATATAATACCAGACCGAAGCCACTTTAGACGAACGTTCGTGCGGTACAAGAACCAAAGATGTGCTGAAACCCAAAATCATAAAAGAAAGGAGGACAAGAAAATTAGGGCAGGTAGATAATCGGCGTTCTTGGTCGTCTGTTTGTATGTGCGCATGCAAGTGTGGTTTAACATGAACAAAAAAAAAGCGCTTGAAACCCCTCAAAAAAGAACCAAAACATGATGGTTGATGACCAGACATAAGCCAGCAGCACCCCCGTGCCCCTCCTCTTTTAATTTCCCTCCCCTCTGGCCCCCAAAGCAAAACAAGCCCGCCTGCCGTCGCCCAGTTGAACAATGAAACGCAAAAAAAAAAAAAAAAAAAAAAAAAAAAAAAACGCCGTGGTATCTCAATGCAAATGCAGAAGACAGTCGATGGTGGTGGTGATATAATGACCAGGAGGATGGTGATGATGACGATGATGATGATGTAAATCGCAAGGAAACGTTCGTGTGCGTCGTGAGTGATTGTCGAAACCGCCGTCCGCTCAATTCTCATTCGTCCATGACTGGATCCGGGTTTACGGCCCTCAGTACCCGCGGCTGGCCGACAACTCGTCTTGAGTAGTCCTGGTTGTCCTGGAATGATGCGATACTTTCGCGGCTCTTGTTTTGGCCTTCGAACAGAGCGTTGCCGTACGGGTTCAAGCGTGGGTCGACTGGCCTCAAGGTGCTCCTCCTCTTGGATCCAGGGCCATCCCCCCATGCTATTACATCGGGCCCAAAGCGAGTTTCGGTGACTGTGGCGCCCTTCATCACTCCCGAAGAGCTTCCGCGTGGCGAGCCGAATGAGGAACCGTTCTCTTCCTTCTGCCTCCTGCGCCTCATGCACCAAATCCAGAGCAAAACGCCGATAATTCCGAGAGCTGCGACGACACCGATGGCGATTCCCACGGCGGCTCCTGTGCTGATTGCCTTCTTCTTTTCATTGGGTTCCGGTTCGGCAAGTTGACCTCCGCTGGTGGCAGTTGGGGCTGGTGTGACGACCACGGTTTTTACTGTTCCGCCGACAGTGACGGTTTGGGTGCTTGGCTGCGTCGGATCTGTTGTAACGGGGTCATCGGTAGCTTGTGTCGCCTATCCACTATGTTAGCCTTACATGCACCCAGGAACTTTCGGATGAATGCATGGTGTGACGAGAAGGGATGAAAGAAAGTGCGAAACCCATACAGAAGTGACGAGAGTGGTGGAAGAAGTGGTGGAAGAAGAAGTGGTGGAAGAAGAAGTGGTGGAAGAAGAAACACCGGTTGAGGAAGTAGTCACCGAAGACTTCACCGAGGGAATCACAGTCACTGTTTCTCGAACCGTGCTCTGCACAGTCTTGATCGCAGTGGTCTGCTCAGTCTCAGTCTTGATGATCACAGCCTGGGGACCCGAGATGTTTAAGCAAGGGTGAACGAGGGGGGGTTTTATGATATGTAAAAGATGAAGGAAAGATAATCAAAACGCGCCGGGAAAGAGGGACACCGGGGCGTTAAGGGGATAGGGATTTGAGTGAGGAGAAATAGAGAAGACACGTACTGTAGTCGTAGACTTAGTCGCGGGTTTGCTCGTCGCCTTGGTGACTTGCTGGGTGGTGCTGGTTGATGCTGGCGCGGCCGTGCTGGACGGCTTGACGCCCGTAATTTTGAGATATCCGAAGAGGGAGTCACCTCCACACCAATCTGTAGGATATCCGGGGCAAGAATTTGAACATTGTTTGGCCGATACGGTATCGGCTGAGTTGGGTACGGTGTTGGTACACCAACAACTCTTTTGCCAAACCACAGCAAAGGCATACTGCTCCTCGGCACCAGCACAGGTTTGGTAGCAGAGACCCATGGACTGGAAGTCGCTCTCGTCTGCAATGCGAGTTAGCATGTAGGGCTACATGGGAATATGGCGATGGGCTCATTGAAGTCACTCACTCGCGTCCATGTCAGGGTCAGCCGTGTTAACGGCAGCGCAGTAGGCAACATCATGGGACGGGCCCACGGCCAATGCGTTTCCGCAAAGCGAGGCCACTAGGGCGAGACATGCCCACAATCGGGCAGCTCGTTGGCGTGCCATTGATGATGATGATGATGATGATGATGATGCAGCAGTGGCAAGTACAGTATCTGGCGATAATTTGTTAGCGACCCGACGAGTTTTTGCATATTTTTTCCAGCTTTGGTGGTGTTGATATTGCTGGGGTCTCCCTTTTGGGTGTTTTAGGTCGACACTTGCCAGAATCCCCACCTCGGCTTCCGCGACGGGAACATACCTCGTGTTTCTTGGCTTTCCCCTCTCGGCCACCTATCGAATGACTACAACAATAACAACGCCAAGTGCCCCCAGTAGCCCGTGATCCTACTTTCCAAAACACGCCGAGTTGAGAGAGTCGGTATCAGAAGTTTGTCGATCTAGAAAGCCATTGCAAGCCAGCCGGGCAAGCTATGTTACTGTAGCGTAGCGAAGATGGTCCGTGTCCAGGACGAATAACGTGGCGTGAAGATTTTTTTTTCTTTTGTGGTGGATGAAGAAGCGAGGCGGGCGGAACAGGACAAAAGTCGAAGCAACGTCCAGCTAAAGAGTCACTTGTCGTCTTTGTCGTCGAGTACGTAGCAGCGGGAAGCGAGGTGGGCGTCCAAGGCGATTGGGATTTGGCGATGGCCTCAAACTGGGAGTCCACAGATGGAAGCAGAGCAGACGAGATTCAGGGAATTGACAATCCTCTACAGGAGGCTGAGGTGATGGTTGAGCAGGAGAAAGTTGGAGGAGAAAGTCGGGCGGTGGCAGACGGAGACGATGCAGATGAGCGGCGGAAGAGGAGAGTGGGGGGGAAGGTGGGAGAAAGTGTTTGCAGGAGAGTGCCTTGGAAACGAGACGAGGGACAGAGAGACAGATCGATCGTCTGCAGAGCACGAAATGGGAAAGGACTGGACGGAAAGAAACTGATGAATGGAGACGACAAGGCCGGATGGAGGGGGCTGCCCAAAGTGGCAGGTTTTAGTGTGTAGGTACAAGGGGGCCCGGGGCAGGCCACACTGCCAACCTTCCTTTTACCAAGTCCATCAACCGCACCCGTTCAGAGCAGGCACACTGGACCGACACTTTCTTGGGCACTTGTAACCGCAACCTATACATATGTGTGCTCTCTCCCTGACTGGAATTTGGTGAGGCATTGATTGAATGATCCATGACACACGAGAAGAATTGATCATGGCAGCGACCTAGGGCAGCACGAGATTCAGAGAGAGCAGCAGTGGGACTGGGAAGACTGCTTCACCAGTCTCCGTCCAAGACACTTGCCCAACAACGGACCCGTTTTGCCCTTGAACACTTTGATCGGGGTGGAGTTGGCCGATTGCCACTGGGAGGAGCCCTTTTTCTGTGAGTGGAAGAGGGGACTGGAGGCGACTTGACGTGGACAGGGATGGGGTCAGATACGAGTCCACCCTTTTACCGTCTGATAGTGAGGCCGATCTCGTGTTGTATCGTGACCGTCACGATAACTTTGCAGTGATTGTGTGAATTCATGTTTCTGCACCACCACAAAGAGCTGCACGTATAAAAGCTTATAACCCCCTTCCCCCGCATATAAAGGGTTGCATGTGCTTTTTGTGCGTCGACATTGGCCGCGTTCGTCCTTGGACATAAATAAGCAATGCGTGGGCGTTCGGAACAGGCGGCACCTACTATTGGACAGTACTCGTTGGATGGAGGAGCGGGAAGGCAGATCTGAGGTACACCCAACCACAACCTGACATTGACAGCGGCGTGATAAGAAGAAGAAAAAAAGACCCGTCCCGTGGTTATCATCAACATGAGAGGTACCAAACCATCACTCTCTCCCTCTTTTTCGGTACCGCAACGGCGAACATATCCACTGGAAAAGTTTCATAACATGGACGGAAACAGCGAGAGCAGTGGATAGGGTTGGAGATTTTGGAGAAATTCCAGAGCTTGGCTCAACTTGGCGTCGTGTTCTTGGGGCTTGGCATGATGGACAATGGCCCTGCCAATGTCGTCACTTTTTTGAAGACAAATGGATGTCCATGGAGTCGCGGGTACGTTAGAGGTGCTCGCTTCTGTTAAGGTCTTGACTTGGCGCTTTGGGATCTTCAGTACCAATGCCGCCGCCCTCGCTTTAAGAGAGAAACTTGAAACACTGCTGGGTGGGCCCAACCTTATCTGAGCAGTTCGCATGCGAGGTACATAGTACCGTTGCATGGTCGTAGCTCCCGCGTATTTTCTGGACTGCCTCAGCACGCATCCGCGACCACACGGCGCAGCTGCCCCCCTGCGAGTCTGCCTTGCCTGCCTCGAAACGACTGGGTCGGTCCGCCAACCAAAATGTCGCCCTGGGGCCTGGGCTGCTGATCTTCGCTTCGGCGCCATGCCTTTGCCGGCGTCTTGTCGAAGCACACACTTCAACAAAAAGGGAGACCTGGACAGCAACTCCAAGGGCGGCGGGAATCACGGGGAACTTGAACATCAAAACAGAAAAGCAATTTCCAAAAATCATGTCGAATTCTTGGGCCAATGCGGCCACGGCCAATTCCCGATTGATACAGTATGTCGCCGACGCCCCTCTCTTCATGCCCCGTTCATGCCCGTGTTGGCGCAGGCGACATCCCGACTTCACCCACCTGGGCCACCTCACTTCCAGGCACTCCAGAATCCAGATACCGACTACGTAGCCGCTTGCAGATTCCATCCGCGGGTGCCAGGCCCATCCCTTCAGCACACGAGTCGATGATGCTGAGACCTTCAAAACAAAGAACACGACTGGCGCGTCTAGCCGCAACGCTGGATACCTGGATACCAAAAGCTGGAGACACCTCGCGAAACGGGCGGGCTTCGGGCGGGCAGCCTACAGGTAATCCACTTCGCACACCCGACGGACTCACAAGTCTCCGAAGAAATGTTTGGCTGTTAGTGCAGGTCCCGGGGCGTCTAGCTGTTTAGTCTCGTCTGACTTAATCCACTCTTCAGCTCTTATGGTTCGTCTCGTCTTTCAGTCCCATGTTCGTTTTGTTTTTTTTCAGATGGAGAACTTCGCGCCTTGGCTTTCCTTGACAGTCGGGGCTCGGGATTTTTCCCCCGCCAGTGGCACACCGTCCTCTCAAGTCTCAACCTCCCCTTTTACACCGGCCTCCATGTTTCTTGCCGTATGAAACCAACCCTCTGCCGCCGTTGATGTCCCGGTGACCCCCCTGTTGGTGTTACCGATAGCAGCCCGGCGACCATGTCTCCCGGGTGTCGCTTGCTGAAGAGAGCCCTGCTGCTGCCCCCGTCTTAGCGGCTCGAGGCTCTATTGACGCCGGCTGTTAGCGACATGGAATGGTGCTTGATGTCAGCCAAGGCTCGATATTCCTCTGCACACCCCTGGCCTGTCCTGTAAACAAACAAGTCGAATTTCCCTCGATGGAGTCTTCGAATCTTCAATCGTATCAGCACGTGGGAAACCTCCATGTCCACAACCGCCGGCGCCGATTTCGACAGGCAGCGATGATCCCAGATCTGTCTACACCCTACTGCGGCACGGTTATTGTTCATTGTCCCCCTCATCGCCCCGGCTTCCTTTCGGCCTTGTTTTCTGGAATGGAACACGGGTACATATATCCGAGCACCATCATCTCCTGTCTCCGGCGCCTACGGTAAGTGTAGTGTAATTGAGTCAATAGGCAAGCCGCAGCATCCCCTCCACACGTGTGCTAACAGAGGCTTTGTCTGTCCCAGCAAAAGAAACAACCTTATAGATGGTGTTAGCGCCCTATAGGGACTGCCATTCAAAGTCAAAGACCCCATGTTCCCAACTTCTGGAAGTTGAGCAATGCTGCCATCCCCAGATCAACAATGAGGGGTTGTCCATGACCCTTGCTCGATTGAGAGACTTTGCTTTCTCACCGGCCGTGATCGACACAGACAAAAACAAGGGGGCCGTGATGCGCATTAGTGTTACGCATTTGCTGGTTCCCACAGACATGACTGACTGAGAAAGTCTCAGCTTGGCCTTTCATGAAGCCAGGAAGTGCTTGCTATTCTTCATTGATGACTGCCCTCTGACCGGTTTCTTCTTTCTGTACGTATATCTCATGCTTCTTTCTTCTTCTTCACCAGCCTTTCGACTTTTCGGATGCGGACACAGTCGAGATATGTGAGCGTAAACGCTCCGAGTGAACACGAAGCAGTGACACGCTATTTGAGGTAATACGAAGCACACCTCTATTCACCCTGCAGCGTTTATGGTGGACGCCAGAACAAAGTGGTGCGGGGGTCGCGGGTATCTCGAGTTCTTGAACGACCTTCCGCGTCAACATCACCGTCCATCGTGAAAGTATGGGGTAAATAAGCTTAGTGCCATTGATCTTTCGCACCCGTGATTCCCCAGACCGGTTGTGATGTTGACCCAGTCTTCCTTTTCGGTCCTATCTCGGCCACTTCTTCATGCGGATGGACTAACAAGGGGCTGTAGTTTTATACAAATAAGGCCCAGGATTGACTTCCATCGTGGCTGATTTCGAGAGCAGTTCGTGGACAGCTTTACTCCTCGGCCAGCAGATTGGAGCGATACCGTAATGGAGAAGATGACACGAGCACGTCTTCATAGTCAGCCGCTCTTTATCGGATACGGAGATAAATGGGGCCGATTCATGTCCATCAGGTACTGCTTCCAATGTGCTCCGAAAGGCGGTCAATGCCTTTCTAAAACAGGATTATGCCCCGGGGAGCCGATACATATGTCAGCCGTGCGGTACTCTCACCTAGAACTCCTGACCTGCGTTGGGTAGGGTACGCGTACCGGGCAGTAGATGAGCATCATATTTCGCCTTTTGCAACCCCCATCATTTCCTTCGTCTCCAGGAGCCATCCGCTGCCCAGTGTCGCCGTGACACAACATAGAACACTGAGTGCCGTGTGGCCATGTCCTTTCTGCTGTGAACCCACAGAACCGGAACCGGAAATCGAGACCGGCTGCGTGTTCCGTTTCATCTTCATCTACCAAGAAAGGTTCGAAAGAAAACTGACATGTCCGTGTTCCCCTCTTGGTCTTGACCAGGAGTATCACCACAAGGACAAATAGGGTTCACACCTCCCTGACTGACGGACTTGCCTTGTGCTTTGTACTTCGGTCGCGCAAGATGAGAAGCGGGAGGCTTCGTTGCTTTGCGTTTCTTGTTCTGTTCTTTTTTTTTCTTTTTTTCCCGAAGGTTGGCGACAGGATATGGCATGTTGGACTGCCGCCTGCGGGTATCGTACTCGTGCTGCTGACATTGTTGTTGGCATGCTACTAACACCGATTTGTGACCAGTGGTATCTCCCTCGTGTGAGGGAAAGAGCTTGGGTGAATGCCACATGTAAGCTCCCCAACCTCTTTACACCTACTCGCCAGCTAATGTCCTTTATAACGTGGATATTGGCCTTACTATTATCCACCCTTTGAGCTACCACAGCCGCCCTGAGCTAGGCGTGCGGTAAACTCGGCGGTTATTATTGAATAGCGGTCAAAGCTTCCCTCAAAGACACTTAAGTGGTGACGGTAATGGATGACTAACGTCAACTGACTTAGACAGCTAGACCTGAGCAACCTCATCTCAACCTTCCAGGCGCCTTGTTCAACCACCATAACCCTACTTACTACAAAGGACACGCAAGTGTAAGGTATGGGGTGACGAACACAAGAACAAAGTACGCCAAAAATGACAGCAAATGACAGTAAAGACCGACTCGGCCGTGGGGGACTGGACTGGAACAAGACGAGACAAAAAAGATACCACGGGAAAGAGACAAAACGAAACAAAATAAACCCCCAGTGTCCCTTCATTGTCGCTCAAAAACCATCGCTCCCTCACCGCCACAGCAAAGTTTCGGTAAATGGCTCCGGGTTCTTAAGCTCGAATATTCCAAGAAGCAAGGTGGCTGACACTCCGGATATTGGACGCTGAGGAGCTTCTTCCATCATTGTTAATTGGTCAATGCCTGCGCAGCGGCTTACAGAGAAAGTTAGCTGGCCATGTGATACTATACTTCTCAATATCGGATAATGCTAGGTACGGTAAGTGATAAGATGGGTAAACAAGCTTGAGCGGTATATCCTTCTTCAGCATCGCATTATCTCCACCGCTACCTCATATGTCTTTGATCTAATAACATAATAACTTGGTCTGAGCCTTGTAGCCGAGGAATTAAATCTTCCCTCTTGAGAAAAAGAAAAGGAAGATTGGATAAACAAAGTCTCTATCATCCTTAATATGCATGCTAGAGGTCTGCTTTACCCCCGTTTCTTTCAATCCCAATACCCCATTACATCATTACCCCTCTCATCTCTTTCGCACGCACGCACTCATCCAATACCATCCCTTCCTTTCCTACCCTGCGTCTCTTGCTCTCGTAATCATTGAGATCAGACCCCATCACATCACCCCGCCTAAGCCTAAGCAGCAGCAGGAGTAAGCAGAACACAGTCACTCCTGACATCCTTGCCATCCTTGCCCGACGAGATGTAAAGCCCGTTACCGCACGACAGCATATTCCCCCTTCCATTCGCCGACAGCTGAAGCTGTCCGGTACCGGCATTCACGCACCCCTTGACGCGCTTCATCGTTCCCGCCGCGACGCCGGCCTCGACATCGGCCTTGAGCTTGGGCCGCACCGACACGGTCGCGCCCGTGTCGCTGACCAGCACGTAGGCGGCGTACACGGACGTCGCGCCGCTGAACGGCTGCGCCTGCTCCAGGTATCCCTCGGCATTGAGCGTCCAGGTCGAGCTTATAGCGCCCGCGCTTCCTGGCGCGGGGACGCTGGAGAAGGATTGCCACGCGATCACGCTGCCGCCAACGTTGTTCATCCAACGCGTGGAGCTGTCCGGGAAGGGCATGCTGGCGCGGAAGGACTGGCCGCGGGGCTTGCACATTAGGGGGATGACGGAGACGGGGGTGGAGGTGGCTTGGACGGTCTCGACGGCGGAGACGGTCAGGGTCGCGGTGGCGGTGATCAGGTCCGTGGCGCCAATGGTCTCGGTCTCGGTGCCGGAGACGGTCGTGGTTATGCTGATGATGTCGGTGTAGGTGGAGGAGAGGGTGGCGACAACGGTGGTGAGCGCGTTGGAGGCGGTCACGGTCACGGTCTCAACGGCGGCAGAGGCGGTGGTGGTGGAGGCTGAGACGCCGATGCACTTGCAGGCTTTGGAGTACTGGGACCAGTCGGCGCAGTTGGCTGTGGCGTAGGTGGGGAGAGCAGAGCTAGCAGGGCTGGTGAGAGCAGGGCTGCTGCTGGTCAGGGTCTCAGTAGGCTCCTCGTCGATCTGGGTCAGAGTGTCGAGGCGAGCCTTCAGCTTGTAGACGGTCGGGGCGTTCTGGTAGACCGTCGAGGTCGAGGTGATTTCGGGGAGGAGGGAGACCAGGGTCGTGGTGTAGGGCACGGTGACGGTCTCGGTGAGGAAGTCGGTTTCGGTTGCGGATGTGACTGTGACAACCTCGGTGAGGATCTGGGTCGCGGTGGAGGCGATCTCCGTCGTGGTCTCGGTGAAGAGAACGGTGTCGACGGCGCTCTGGACGAGAGTGACCGTTTCGGTGTAGGTGCTTGCTGAGGGGGTGACTGTCACGATGAGGTTGGACTTGCAGTCCATAACACCCTCAAAGTCCGCGAGAGCAAGAGCTATTGTCCGATTGTCAGCTTATACACCGGAATAAAAAGGATGAGTACACCCATTTTACATACCCTTCAAGCACTTGTTGCTACGACAGCAAGCAGCAGAGACGCCCTGCAACAGGGCAGCGCCCGAAAGGGCGACAATACCAAAGTTCTTCATGATTTGAACGAGTGACTAGACTGGAGTTGTAAACGAATGACTGAGGGTGAATCCAACCTTGGGGTAGAAGAGAGGGAGATTAAAATGGTTGTTTAAAGAGTTACGGGACTCGGTCCCTTTTTGTCACCACTCATGACACCTCAAATCTATCCATCACTTTTCATCATTTTACTTTCAGCTCGTCGGCAGTGTGGTCCTCTAGTCGTATTTGGGTGACAAAAATCGATAGTTTGACCCGTTGTAGGATTCAATAGCGTCGAGCAGCGATGGTTAGCCGCCAATGTTTGCTCGGAGCCGAAATGGGCACATGTAGTTAATTGCCGGCATCAGGGCTGTTCAAGCTTCGACGGTCTAGACCGGAGACTTGTTTACCACTGAACCCATGATCCCAAAAGCAAGATCCAGTCTAACTGATCCAGACTCACGGGTCCGGTCTAACGCCTTTCTGCATTTGTTAGCGAAGAGTCAATTACCACTCTACATCATATATCCCAGTCTGGCGAACACAACGAAGACCGAAAAGATGTGCTGGCTCGCTCGCTTGCTCGCTGTCCAATTAACGTACAGACATCGCCCTCATAACATCTAACTTTCTAATACACTGATGACGGACAAACCGTTGTTGCTTGATGATCCCTACACGAGAAAAAAGAAAAAAAAAAAGAAAAAAAAAAGCAAAAAAAAAGCACACCCCTGAACTCCCTTGCCTTTGGAAGTGTAGATAGAAGGATGGCCTTATCAAGACCGCCTTCTCGATGCCTCGGTAAGCCATCCGGCAACCATACCGCCCCGTAACCCAGCCAATCCACGGAAACTGAAAAGACCAAACCAAGCCGGCTACACTAGAAAAAAGGGACCGACCGCACCGCCTTGCAATTCGTACACATACACACACATTAATTAACCATAAGAGAATGGCCGACTGGTAATTACCTAGCTTCCAGTCTGCCTCCTTGCTAGTCCCGGCCGTCCACCACTGCCACCACTATTTCCACTGACCGCCGACGGCGCTGGACTGGATTCCCGGCTTCCTGCCGCGCCTGATCCGACACTCTCAAACTTTTCCACCAAGTCCAACACCCTCGTCCTGGTTCTTCTGGGTCCTCCGGACAGCGCAGCACCCGGACCAGGAGACGGGGTTGGGCGCGGAGGCGGAGGTTGCATTGGTTGTGGCTGCGGTTGCGACTGCGAAGACTGCGAGTGAAGTAACTCAGAATCGAGTGATGACTCTCGTGCTTGCTGCTGCACCTCAGCCAACGCCTCAACAGACGACCGCACCTCCGACACCGAAGCCAGCGACACTCTCTCCATCTTGACCGCCTCGGCCACGTGCAGCGTCGCGGTGCCGGTGTCAGATACGCCGCTTGCTATGCTCCGGAGGGAGTGCACGCTGTAGGTTGAGCGGACGGAGGGGGCGATGGATTTTGTGCGGCCGTGGCCACCACGGCCGTAGCTCTTCTCGGGGGAAGGCGACGGCGAGGGAGTGACTTGGGTACTGTTGTTTTCTCCTGATGGTGTTAGGCCGGATCCCTCAGATGAGGGTGTGGTGGGGTTGAGACCGTGCGTGCTTGGTTGGTTGCGGATGGCCGTGCGGGACTTGGTTGGAGAAGGAGGTTGGAGGGATGAGGAGCCTGAAGAGTGCTCAGGTTGTCGTTGTGGCTGGGATAATTCTGGCAGCTGAAGCGAGAGTGATGGCGAGGTAGAACGTGACAGGGAAAGAGTTAGTGGTGATGGAAGGGTCAGATCCAGCAGAGGTAATGGTGAAGGAGTTTGTCCGCGGGTAGGGCTCCCGGTTGGGTGAAGATAGACCTGAGGATGATCCTGACCGGTGGTTTCTGATGCAGGTGTCAACATCGGGTTGGTGGTCCCAGAGTCCGACTCTGACTGTTGTTGGCTACCGCCGGATGTCTTCCTCACGCTCGAACCAGCAATGATTTCGATAGTATCTGGCACCTGTCCCTCGGCCCGTTCTTTCCCCTTCCCCTTCCCCTTTCCAACACTGCTGGGAGTACCGCTTCTACTGGTCCTGCTCCCCTCCTCATTGACATCACAGATCAAGATAGACTCCTCGCGCTCAATCTCCGCATTGACCACCCTCAGGCGCTCCTTGGGTACAGTAAACATGACCTGTACCAACCGCTGCTCTACCATCTTCTCCACATCCCAATCATCTCCTTGGCCTCCTTCTCCCGTGGCGTTGTTATTTTCTCCCCCGGCAGCCTGTCTAGCCGACGATTCCTCTCCGTTATTATCCCAGGCCTCACGGCCTTGCTTCCGCCTCACCAGTCCCAAGCCCAAAGCGCCGGGATTGAGGCCGATCAGGGAGAGATGATGGTTATCGAAGCCACTAGCTTCGTTACCATGCAACAAGCTCTCCTTGGTCGGACTGCTGTCGCCACCGAAGCTGCCAGATCCGCCCGACCCTCCGCTGACGCTGAGCATCCGCTTAAGGCTGCCCAGCCAGCTGCGCGGACGGGAGTCGAGACGGGAGTTCCGACGGGTTTTGGACGGCGAGCTGGGGATTGGTTCCCAGTCCTCTTCGGACTCTTGTTGCTCCCCACCTTCTTCCCCACCCGGACGCTCATTGTCGCCTGACCCGCCGGACATGGGGAAAAGAAGGTCAGCGCCTTCGGCCTGGAGGGAGTTGAAGTTGGGAGTAGGCGTAGGGAGGTTGGATCGAGCGGATGCGAAGGCTGTCGAACCAGAATGGGACCCACTAGAGGCAGAGGAGGCTGCGAGTGAATGGTTGCTGCCGCTGTTTCCTGAGTGGCTGCTGTTGCCAGACTTGCCGCTGCCAGAACTGCCTGGCTTGGGAATCTCTCCTGCTGCGGCCGCTACGCGGAGTTGGTGATGGGCCGGAGAAAGAGGTGATGCGTGATGATGTTCTCTACCCGAGATGAAACTGAAGGCACTTTTGTCGGACAGATTGCTTCCCGTGCGATGGTCGCTGCCTGCGCGGGAGTCGTCCGAAATATCTAACGTGCTCTTACTCAATGGGTTAGAGGCCCTCCTCGACTTGGTGGACTTATTCGATGCTCGCCGTGGGGGTGATGTTATCGCACGAGCACTGGTAGGTGATACAGGCTGGTGCGTGGCAGCCTCAAGCGAAGCAGCGGTAGCTGCCCGGTGAGTGGTGGTAACGGATCCATGCCGGCTGATTTTAGCGGCCAGCACGGCGTCCGCCACGTCCACATCCGTCTTCCAACCGCGAACTTCTGGGTCTTGATCTTGCCCTTGCTTCGGAGAGAAGGATATGATCTCGGGTGGTGGTAAGCCAGGGCTTGACTTCTCTTCATGCATGCTCCCTCCGCTTCCACTTCCGCTCCCACTGCTAGTTGGCGGATATGACGTGCTGGCCACAGCGCTTGCCCGTAATACGCTTCCGGCAGGGGTAATGAACGGGTCATCGTCATACTCAGGACTGATCAGCCGCCCGGACGCCCCTAGATCTCCTCCATCTTTCTCGTTGTATTCGTCATCTTCGTCTGCCTCCTCGTAGATGGGGTGGATCCCATTAGGATTCGCAATCCCTCTTCCAGATGGCGGTGAAAAGTCCATACCATTAGTAGGGATATAGAGTCCCCTCGCGTTGCGCAACCTGCCGACTCCGGACCCGGTGCTATTAGCAGCTGGTGGACCGGATGGCTGGTAGTGCCCTGGTTGACCAACAACTTGATACCCACCGCTCAGAGAACGAGTGCCCTGTCCGTTCGAGTCGTTATTCGTGTTCCAGGGGAACTGAAAGCCAAACCCACTGCTTCTTTGCTCGGCCATTTCGTTGTCATAATTGGTGTAACTAGATGGGTTCTCGCCCCAGTCACTGATGCTGTGCCTAATGCTACCGCCAAAAGCTGTGCCGTAGACACTAGGAGGCATGCCCATGGACAAGCTGCGAATGGTTTGGTCGCGCTGAGCCCGGCGGCGTTGTCGTCGACGCCACAGGCAGAAAAGAACTGTGAAGATAATGGCTACGAGCGGAATCCCGAGACCGAGTGCCAATCCCAGGGTAAGTCCGAGATTTGGGCTGACTTTAGAAGAATCAGATGGATCGCTTGCGGTAGGAGGGATATCGACAGTCGGATTGCCATTCGAATCCGGTCGCGGGTTAGTATAGGTTGTCGCCCAGGACTGAGATGTCATGTTGAAAAATCTCGGACTCGTCGTGGCGATAGGCGACTGTCGTTTCTCAAGGTTGTTGCTGTCGGCAAGACCCAGAAAGGAGTTGAGCCACCTCTTGACCTTTGCTTTGGAAGATGCTGTCCTGGGCGGTTTGATTTCCCACCCTCCATACACCATCATGACGTTCCCTGGCAGAACCACAGCACCATGGCCGTAAAGCCCCTCTCCCTTCTCAAATATCTGTGCATGGTCGTCCTCCGGAATCTCCCAGCTCCAATCATCATAACTTGCCCCAATCTTGATTACCACAAGCTGTGGCTCCGCCGGTTGCGACACATCCCCTACCCAGCCTCCCAAGATGACCAAACTGCCTCCATCTTCACTTAACACGGTTGAATGTCCCGATCTGCTATCCACAGTCGTTACTCCTCCTCTCTTTTGCTTCAGCTTGGACCGCTTTTGGTGTACGTTCAAAACAACCAGATCTGCCTGCTCGCTGCCAGATGACGATCCGGCTGGTTCCTCCGCAGGTGGATTAATCGACACAAAGCTCCAGGTCTCTGCGGGCAAGCTCCAGATAGCCGCAGTGCTCATGTTGACAAAGGCATGCTGCGTGTGTCCACCCAGCAGCACGTGAGAGGTCTGTTGTGTTACGATGCCCGATCTGTTCGTGATGCTCGGTACCAGAGAGGTAAAGGTGAAGCCGGCTTCCGGGATGGGAGGTCCGCCCAGTTGGGGATTAGAGATGGTGAAGTCGGTTCCGTCGTTGCTGTCGTTTTCCGGTTGCACAACGTCATCCTCATCGCCGCCGGTCGGAGTTGAAGGCGTTGCTCCAGAAGAATCTGAGGAAAGAGATGAGATCTTGAGCATGCGATTCGAGTAATGGGCAGATGCCTGCCATGTCGAAGCTGTAGAGTTGGAAAAAGGGCACATGCCGCCGTAGATGTAGATGACGGGATCGGAAATGGAGGGGTAGATTTGTGAGGAGAAGGAGAGCGAGGAGCCGAGGAGATAGGGGATTCCTGGTCCTGTCCCTATACTGCCCTTCTTGAGGTTCTGTTGGGTGCTGTGTTTTGTCCAGACGCCTTTGGGATCACCGTCCTTTTCGAAGGAGGGCGCATAACTCCATACTGCGGGAATGGCATCCTCGTCTCCATACTCTTCCGTGGCTCCGGCAGCACAATCACCTGCTAGCACTGCCAATGTGCCATTCTCTAATAATGTTGGCGCAAATCCGCTCGTCTTTGACTTGGTAACAAAGGGTAGCCCGGAGGTTAGCGTTATCGGCTTGAAGGAATCCGCATCCAACGTCGACGAGGTGTTGATGGCGAGCAAGTCAACGCCATTGTTGTCCCCATTAGCAGTGAAGATGTATGCGAGTCCATGATTGTCCGAGTTGCTCGAGAGAAGTGACTGCGATCCAGAAAGGAGGATGGTGGTGGTTGTGTAGGGAAGAGTGATGGCTGACACGGGTACTGCCGCCGCCAGGGTAGCCAGGCAAAGAGATGTGGTGAGTGAAGTCTGATGTCGTCGATGTCCGGTATGTGACTTTGTCGTTGATTGCCGGGATGGCGATGTTTCGGACCTGCTTGGCGGTGACGGCGCTAATAATTGAGACCCGGGTCGGTGCCGGGACTGGAGCCGGGGCCGGGGCCGGTCCATGGCTTGGGGTGCCCCGGATGATGATGATTGGCGGGGAAGGAAGTGCCTGGACGCTGCAGCGCTCAACCTTCAATGTGTGCTCCTCCCGTTTGCTCTTTCCTCGTCGTCGACGTCGCTCTCGAAACCGAAACCGTTAGGGAAAGGACGACTTGACCATTGTTTCCTCCCCCGGTCCTTCTTTCCTTTCTTTCGTTGGTTGCGGTTTCACCTTCCGTGGTTCCAGATGCTGAGGCCAGTATCAATAATTGCGGTTTTGTCTCTAGGTTGCTTCCTTCCTTCCTTTGTCACCAGGTCGCCCGTTTGTCCCGGTCGTTTCAACTCGACCGATTATGACGGAATGGGTGTCTCTCGTCTGCAAGTATGAGAAGTCGAATTGCTCCGCCGAATATTGAAAGTCCCCACTTCTTTTCCCCTTCTCGAAGGCAGCGACCGAAAACCTGGAATGCAGAGACGGGGAGTTGGAATGGAGAACGAAACGTGGAGTTTTGGAGATAGGCGCAGACTAAAACCGGGCTTGCGGTAGGTACAGTACCTAGATTTCCCCGCAGAGGGTAGGTAGCAGCTGCAGAAAATATGCGGCAGCTTGCTTGCTTCCCGCGATGCTTGACGTGCTGGTAGTGCGAGGACGGAGTGATGATGGGACGAAAACCTCAAGGGAGTTTTGCACTTGGTGCTTCGTAAGGCAGAATGAATGTCAAGTCAAGGTGAAAGTCAACAGTCGATGATACATTCACCCGTCGTCCAACAAGGAACCAGTAGAAGTGAAGAGGACCCTTGCCTACCTCGACCGATTGCACTGCAGCGATGGCCCAAGATCCAGACCGCACAACCACAAGGCTCAAAAGAACAAGCGGGCGGCAGCTGAGCAATTGGAGTGGAAAGAATAGGGCAATGTTACGGTGTGAAGAAAATAGAACTCTACCAAAAAGATCCGGTCAACAGCTTCTTCCTCCCCTCCGCCCTTCGTCGGCGGACTTTCTCTCACCACCTTGGGAGGAAGCCAGCCAGGTTCCAGTGGAGCTGGACGGTTGAAAGAAGGGAGGCTGGTAAAGCCGGGAGTGGGCGGCGCCGCGGCTGGTTTGGGGGGTGGGGGTGGTTCTAGCTCCGCTGCAACTGCGTGCGCGCCCAGAAATCATGATCCTGCTAAGTCAACAATGGCCCGATATGGCACCTCTCATTGGTCAGTTTTCCGCGACGAGAGGCTCAGGGAGGGGCTGCGCAAAATCGTAATCTCCAGGGCGCGCGCCCACTCCCAGTCCACCGGTCTCGTCGTCGAATCCGGAATCTGTCGCAATCGCAATTGAGTCCCATTGATGCGCGCGCGGTGGGGTTGTTTTTCTACAAGTACAACGGGCGGTTGGGAGGGAAGATGGTTGGCAGGGAAACAAACAGTGGGACAAGGTGAGCTTATCGTTGGAATCACCAACCGGAGAATAAACAAAGAAACCAATTGGGGGGTGGGTGGAAACAAGGAACCAGATGATGGAGGGCGTGTGGGATTGTGAGAGTGGAGCCAAGAAACGATCGTTCGTTTTGATGATGAATGTGCGCTGCGGTCGGCGGACCAACGCCAAGGCAAGATCGAGGTTAGCAAAGGCGGACCAAATGCTGGACATTGTCGATCTTCCGCTTCCATCCTCGTCTCGTCTCTCCATGTCTTTACCAGACCAACCCGGATCAGGATTGTGTCAATGTCAGTTCAGTGATCAGTTAGGGTCAGAGTCGAACTTGTTAACATTATCGCATCGACATCGCCATGACCCAAGCTGTCAGCTGCCCGCGCGCAACACCAAGCTCGAATCTCCACCCAAGTACAAGTAAGTAGCACACGAGACAAAAACCGACGGCCGTTCTCAAACCGGGTAACATGAGGAAAAGTACAATTCATCTCCTTATGAGACAAGTCTTTTGCCTGTGGGGAGATGATAAGAGCGTACAGAATCACAGCTGTGGATCTAAAAACTGAAGTGTAACACCTCCCAGATGACGAAGGATATAGACATGGGACAAGGAAGAACCGAAATGGTTTCAAGCTGGTCTTACGTCTAAACAGAAACAGAAACAGTTTCCCACCACGAAGCCAGACGAAACGATCAACCGTTTGTTACACGTTAAGAGGATAATACAGACAATACACTTTCCCTCCTTTAGTAAAACCGAACCAACTCCAGACAGGACAAACAATACCGCAGCAAAAGTCAACAAAAAGAACAATCACCAACATCATTCGACCATCAAAGAAGCAAGCAGTCTACTACGCCTCCCAATCCAATTCCATCTCATCCTCCTCCTCCTCCTCCTCCTCCTCCAAATCATAGTCATATCTCGTCGCCGATTTCAACACCTTACTCTTCCCCGCCTTCAACTCCCTCACCAGCTTCTCCGCCCTCTCCGCCCTCTTCCTCAGCACCTCCGCCTCACTCTTAGCCTCCATTTCCCCCTTCCCGACTCCATTCAGCAACGCATCCCTGGCGTGGCTCAACCTCTCCACCTCCGCCGTGAGGGTACGGATCTGCTCCTTCTGAGATCCCATCTCGGAGTGCAGGTCGAGGTTCTCCTGCTGGATCTTGCCCGCCTCGCGCAGCTTCTGGGTGTACTTCATCTCCAGCTCAGACGCGCGCGGCGGGTAGCGCGGCTGCACCGTGGCCATGATGGTCGGCTGGGTTTCCAGCAGGCGGGTGTGCTCGACGCCCGGGTGGACGGCGTGGGCGGGGATGACGAAGAGGACGCCCTTGCCGGAGTTGGCCAGGCGGTAGTAGCGGGTGGTGACGTCCACCTGCACGATGCCACGCGAGAAGTAGGCGCCGACGAGGTCTCCATCGACCTTTTCCATCTGGTCGAAGAGGCTGTTTCCGTCAGTGCCAGTGCCGTTGTCGGCGCCGGCACCGGTTTGCGGGTTCTTGTGCCACATTTCCTCTCCGACCGCGCCGTTGCGGCGCCAGACTCTCTCCTTGGCCTGAAGGACCGCCTCGCGCTTGTCGAGCAGGCTGTGGATGTACTCGTAGACGTCGTCGCCTGAGTTGACGAGAATGTACTGGTCCTGCGGGTAGGCCACCGCTCGGCCCGTCCGGCCGTCGGGTCCCAGCTTGCCGAGCACCTGGTGCGGAATGGCGGCTTCGCCGGCCAGCACGTCAAGCGCGTTGCCGTAGCTGCGCTCGAGCTCGTGCATGCGCGCGACAAGGTGCTGCGTGAAGAGAAGCCATTGGCCGAGCAAGGTGGTGCGCGCGTGCTTGATCTCTTGGGTGTCGTGGTCCGCGTCGGTGGGGAGCACGCTCAGCAGACCGCCCGTGGCGGTATACTCGTGGTCGAGGCGCTCCAGGCAGGAGTTGGTGTGGGTGAGCAGGTTCTGAAGGTTGGAGTAAGGGCGAAGTTCCCTTGGGCCCTGGTCTTCCTGGCCGAAAGTGGTGGTGTTGGAAGTTTTTACCGGGGGCGAATAGTGCTGGATCTCGGTCAGGGGACAGTGGTAATCGGTGCCGTAAACCTCATTGCGTCCACGGACTTCGTTGATCAGTGAGACAAGGGGCTTGTGGTGGTTGACATCGTCGGTGTGGTAAGGTGTGCGAATGTCGTTGAGGAAGTCGAAAGCTGAGTTAAGTTCGAGTTTCAGAGCGAGACCGTCGTCGGCCGATGAGGCACTGGTCTTGCCCTTCCCCTTGGAACCTTCGTTGCTGGTGGATGTAGCGCCATCAACTTGGACCTCGGCGACCTTGACATCTGGCTGCAGAATTTGGATGAGGGCACAGAGAGATTGGGCGTGCTGCTTCAATGCGAGGAGTGTCGGCGGAATACCATGCGTGGAGAGATAACCGCAGTTGATATGGCGGAGTAGCTCGCTCTTGACGTCTTCATCGTTGATTCGTGACCATTGCGACATGTAAGGAAGCGCATAGTCGGTTGCTTTGACGTAGCCCCTGAGTCCCCGGTTTTCGTCGTCTTCGTGATCCGCCAAATGAGTGGCCACGATCTTTCGGCCTGGTGGTGTCATGATGTTGAGAACCTGGTGAAATTAGTTCTGGTGGTAATGAGAGCTGGCTCTTGCTCGACAGTCTGAATGGTGATAAAGTTGAAGTTGAACAGCATGTTTCTTCCGAAAAGGCGATCACCTCTTACCATAAGTCGTGCCTTTTTCTCCCAATACTGTAGGGATGGCTCATTGTCTCCTCGGCCATAAGCTCAACAAAGAACCGTTGTTCTTTGCAACGTGAACGAGGCATTGTCAGACAGAGCTGTCTGATGCCAAATGCAGCTCTAACAAAGGAGTAGAGACGGGGCTGCAAAGAATAAAGATGACGGAAACAGCAGAGAAGCTTGCGGTCATCTGCTTTGTTTGTCCAGAAGGGGCCGGATCTGTGAGTAATGTAAGGGATACACTCGACACTCAAGCCCTGTAAGGAGCCCATGTCCGCTACCAAATAATCTCATTATCCCAAGAACTTTCGCGTTGGATTCCAGAGACTCTCTGATGTTGATTTCCTCAGTATCCCGGCAAGTCGTATTTTGTTGTTGTAGTGCGTTGAGATCCAGTTCAAACACTCGGCAGGTTGAGACACTTGTGCCAACTTCACTCTACCGTTGTTCGACTGTAAGTCCAAACACCATTAGGCAGTTGACACATCCGTACATTGTCATCACCCCAGTCTAATACTGTGTGATGCCGGTCTTGATGTGTTACCGACCGCGCATAGTCATGAGGCCTCCTCGACCCTGACACAACTGTCAAGTCGCCTTGAATCTCGATCCCTGAGCATCAAAACGACGTGAGACATTCAAAGATGGCGCCATGGCCGCAAACATTTGTCGTGAATCGCTGGCCGTGGAAGTTTTTCTTAAAACCGTCCGTCTTGCTTCAGGACCTTGGGTACGTTGATGGCGATGATGGCCTCAAGTACCAACGCGTGTGACGTATGGATGGTGTTTGCCGCTTTCAGCTCTGATGGCTGAAGAACCATGAGCTGCTGAACACGTGAATTTGAGCCACAAGCGGTCTGTGTTTGCGAGTAACAAACAGAACGAACCGGGTGCCGCGGACATGTCGCCGGTCTTGTTGGCAAGGGAAAAAGGAATCGATTACATGTGTGAAAGTGTTGCGATGAAGAGCTCCATTTGTCCTAAGGGTCCGAAAGCGGGGCCCACAGCCACGAGGCAGTTGCCCTTCGGCCACTCAGGGTCCTCAGATCCCGATGTAGTGGAGCCGGGATTTGCGCACCCTTTTTGGACCTGACCGGCTCAGTTGTTGCATTTGTCACAGGCCACGCACGTCTTGCGCAATGAAGGACGAAATCGAAAAATGGCAGCCAAAGATATGATAAACCTGTCGCATTCAAAACAAAAAGTCGCGTGTCCCTTCAGCTTAGACGGGCAAGCTGTTCTCGTGGTCCATCGCAGTCTGGAATTTGCGCATTCTTTCGCGGTGTAGAGGTAGGCAAATCATGATCCTGATGAAAAAAAAGAAAGGGTTTCAATGTCCAATTTCCTACCGTGGCATCCAGTGGCTTTCGACGTGGTTCGTGACTGCTCCAAATGGACCATCACAGCTGAAAGCTGCAGTAGCGCGGGGTGCGAAAGCGGAGCTCTCCTTCCACAATTCGGTGACCAGTCGCGTCAAATCACGATTCGGCATTTCATCAATTCACATTGCCCGACCATTCCTCCCTTTGATTCGCATCAGAGGCAGACATCACAGACAGACAATGACGGTGACCGACGATGGCGGTAGCGGCGGGGATGCTTCATTTTCTAGGGTATCGGTGGGTGGATTGCGGCATCGACCCGGATGATTGCCCTTTCAGATTGACAAGATTGCCAGAGGCCAAACGTTCGGTTCTGAAACAAATGGTCTCGACAATGGTCACTGGCGCACCCTGTTTCGGAAACGCTGGTTGCACATCGCTCTTTCGTGATGGTTCCAACGTAATTGGCTGGCGGTGACAAGAGGTTGACGAGGGAAGCGCTCACGGCTTTCGGCAACCCGGTGATGAAGGCCAATCTGGGAATCATAGAAAGCGCCTGCCCGTTTCAATATCGGTCGAGCGCTATCATTTCTGCCCTCATCTTGTCTTGTCTTGTCAGTGTCAGTGTCAGTGTCGTCGGGCTGTTCGCCGTCATCCGAAAATATTCGGTAGTAGGATGCAAATATCCTTTACGCGGTGAGTTGTTTGCTGCTTCTTGCTCCGTCAGAGGCTGAAAACACGGGCGCAGGCTCAGGTTGGCATGGGTCAGTGGGACAGTAGGAGTGTGCGATGGCAGTGAATTTGAATGGCTGGCGAGTGGCAGGATCTCGAGGTCAGGTTCATGATTGCGGTGATCTAGACCGTGCCCGCCATCCCTGCTCAATAGTGGATATGGCTTGGCAATAGCTCCAAGTACCGGGGTTACGTTGACCAATAAAAAATGTTGATTGGGGCATGAGCCCCACATGCACCGAGCTTGATCAAATCGTCGGGAAGGAACGAAAGCAACACTACGTGCAGATTTCCGGCGTGTTGCGTCATTGGAGATGTCACCCTCTCCTTTCCACTTCCTCTTGGGATTTTCTTTGGCGACGGAAACTTGATCATGGCGGGAGCTCGATGCTATGACCGAAGGCGCACACAAAGAAGAAACGGGAAAAAATGGAAGAAGCTTGAATATCAAAGCTTGGCCTCATCATTGGGCGTTCAGTATGATATCAAATGCCAATTCCTTTATAGTAACATGAACTACCTACTGGTTTGGTGATACTGACCCGACGGACCCTTAACAATTTGTATCGATATTTGCCTCCTCTTTATTTTCCTGTGTCTTATTGATAGGGTCCAAGCTCTTTCAGTTTTTGCTCCCTTGGATCATCACCTCCTTCCGCTTCACTTCACCAAGTGGGCATTTCAGCAGTCCCTGTCGACCCTTACCTCTAGTTCACCTTTGGGACATTGAACGCACAGCACACATACTTACTGCGTTGCCGCTGCGGATTGCTTTTTGCGCTTGCGTGTGCAAAAGTTGTGCATCCGTCTCTCAGTTCTTTCTCAATCAACAAAGTCACACAACTTAAACCCGACAACGAGACAGCCTAAAGTCAAGCCAAGTACGGCAGTCCCCGTTTCAGCAATAGCGTGAGTCCATTCCGCAGTCCACTATCTACCCTACACAAAAACAAATGTCCACCTGGTCGTCGAGGGCCGGGGTCTCATGTTTTGTTTCTTTTGCACTTATCCACATGGCCTCCCCCCTCCCGTCTCCAGTTTCTTTTCCCCCGTTTTTCAGTTTTCTTCTCTGTCGTGTACCCTCAAAAAGGGCACATCTCACCCGTCAAGGGACACTCGAAAGCTGATCTGTGGAATCTGGAATCTGGGTAGTACCACAACCAGAGGCAACCAGAGAGCTACACGGGTGCAACCTTCCTGACCATCCAAAAGCTGCCCTGTCCTGGTTCCTTGCTTCTTCTGCCGTGGCCTGCAACCTAACGACGTAAATGCCCAGCCGCCCTCCCTTCTCCTCCCTGGTCCCATCCCTATCCCGCCACTCCCACTTTTTTAGTCTTTTAGTCTTTTCTTCCCCCCACCTCATCTTCACGTTTTATCCAGACGACCTTTCTTTCTAACAACCCTTGAGCTGCAGTGGCCCAACCTTATTTGTCCCAGCTCCCTCTGCGGGTGAGCTTCACGTCAACAACAACTAACTACACCGGACTCACACACTGGAACGTCAACCGCCATATCGACGCAACAAAATACCTACATCTAATATCTAGAGCGGGTTATCCTGCGAAACCGCCGAAATGAGCGACATACCTAGGAACACCTCCGACACGGACGAGGCCCAGACACCGGTATCGCTGTCGGGTAGGTCAAGAACCAGCATTCTAGAGCAAAGGGCGGCAACACTAACCATGAAACACAATAGGAATGATCTCAACATTGGTCCCGGTCCTCGTCACATCCGCCATTTACATAGTCATCTTCTTGATCTTGCGCAAGAGCAACCGAAGATACTATGCTCCCAGAACCTACCTAGGCAGTCTGCGAGAGAACGAACGATCACCAAGCTTATCAAGCGGCCTATTCAGCTGGTTCAAGGATTTCTGGAAGATACCCGATGTTTACGCCCTTCAGCACCAGTCGCTCGACTCGTACCTCTTCATCCGCTACTTGCGCATGGCCGTCACCATCTGCTTTGTCGGTTGCTGCATCACTTGGCCCGTCCTTTTCCCAGTCAATGCCACCGGTGGTGGTGATCAGAAGGAGCTGGATATTCTGACTTACGGCAACATCGACCGCGACACACAATACAACCGCTATTATGCCCACGTCTTCATCAGCTGGATCTTTCTCGGTTTCGTCATGTACCTCATCATGCGAGAGTGCATGTTCTACATTAACCTTCGCCAAGCGTTTCTCATCAGCCCTCTCTACTCCCAGCGCATCTCATCCCGCACGGTTCTCTTTACTTCGGTCCCAGAACCCTATCTCGACGAGCACAAGCTGCGCAAGATTTTTGGTGCCTCTGTCAAGAACGTGTGGATCACAAGCGAAACCAAGGAGGTCGACGAACTGGTCAAGGAGCGCGACAAGGTTGCATTGCGCCTCGAAAAGGCCGAGGTTAAGCTGATCAAGCTTGCCAACAAGATTCGCCGAAAGGCCATGGTCAAAGGTGCTGTTGACGACATCGACAAGCAGGCCCCTCTGGATGCCGAGTCTGGTAGCATTGCGGCCCGCTGGGTCCCTAGGAAGAAGCGTCCAACTCATCGTCTTGGACCCCTGGGCCTGATCGGCAAGAAGGTTGACACGATCGACTGGTGCCGCGAGGAGCTGATGCGTCTCATTCCCGAGGCCGAGGCAGCCCAGGACAAGTATCGTGATGGAGCCTTCAAGAAGGTCCCTGGCGTTTTTATTGAGTTCAGGACCCAAGCTGATGCTGAAGGAGCCGCCCAGATCCTGGCCCACCACCAGGGACTTCATATGACTCCCAAGTACATCGGTATCCGCCCCTCTGAGATTGTCTGGAAATCACTTGCCATTTCCTGGTGGCAGCGTGTCATTCGTCGCTACGCTGTCTATGCCTTCATTACCGCCATGATCGTCTTTTGGGCTATTCCGGTTGGTGTTGTCGGTATTATCAGCAACGTCAACTTCCTCAAGACAATCTCATTCCTGACATGGCTCGACAAGATCCCCGACGTCATCATGGGCGTTGTCACCGGCTTGCTACCCTCCGTCGCTCTTTCCATCCTCATGTCTTTGGTTCCGGTCGTCATCCGTATCTGTGCCAAGCAAGCCGGCGAGCCGTCGCTCTCCAGGGTCGAGCTGTTCACTCAGAACGCTTACTTCGCTTTCCAGGTGATCCAGGTGTTTTTGGTCGCTACTGTCGCCTCATCTGCCACTGCCGTCGCGAAGAAAATCTATGATAACCCTGGTTCCGTGCCGAGTCTCCTTTCCGAGAACTTGCCAAAATCCTCCAACTTCTACATCTCCTATTTCATTGTACAGGGCCTGAGCATTGCGACTTCGGTCTTGACGCAGGTAGTCGGGTTCTTCGTCTTCAATCTTCTGTACAAGTTCTTGGCCAGTACTCCTCGCGCTCTATACACCAAGTGGGCGAACCTAAGTGCCATTTCCTGGGGCAGCACCTTGCCAGTCTATACCAACATTGTGGTCATCGGTAAGTTTTCCATGTCCCACCTACCTACCATACACGCATTTTACTAACTTCTTCATAGCCATCGCATACTCGACTATTGCTCCTCTTATGCTGGGCTGGGCTGCACTCGCTATGGGCTTGTTCTATCTCGCTTGGCGCTACAATGTCCTATTTGTCACGGACACTCAGATCGACACTCGTGGTCTCATTTACCCTCGTGCCATGAAGCAGCTCTTCACTGGCGTCTACTTGGCTGAAATCTGCATGATCGGCCTCTTCGGTGCCTCTGTTGCCCCCGGCCCGCTTGTTCTCATGATCATCTTCCTCGTCTTTACTGTCCTCTTCCACATCAGCATGAACTCCGCCCTAAATCCCTTAATGTTCAATCTTCCTCTCAATCTTCTTGCGGAGGAGGAGGGTCCTCTGCTCGACACTCCTGTCAATTCGCATGCCACAGAGAACGGACACGGCGCTCCTACCAATGGCAACAGCCCGACGACTGGCCCTAACTACACCGAGAAGATTCCGTCAAATGGTACCAACGGTGCTCAGAGCCGCGCCTCAGATCCAATCCTTGGTGCAAAGGAAGCTCTTGATGCCGAGAGGCATGAGCCCAATTACATGACGGGCAAAAAACCCAACTTCTTGACCAAATTTCTCAAGCCCTGGATCTACTCCGACTACAGAACCCTGCGAGCTTTCTTGCCCAGGGGTGTTCACTTTGATCCCTACGCCGCAGAGGTCGAAAGAGATGCGTACTGCCCCCCCAGTGTCACCTCTGATGTACCACTTCTCTGGATCCCCAGCGATGCCAACGGTGCTGGCGTGTCTCGCCAGGAGGTGGAGCACACGAGCAGGGCCATCCCCATCACAGACGAGGGCTGCGAGTTGGACGAGAAGGGACATTTGGTCTGGGACCAGGAGGGGACTAGGCCTCCTATCTGGGAGGAGAAGATCTACTACTAAACGTAGATCCATCTTGACTAACGTCTTTTGTTTTGTTTCTGGCTTGAGTTTTGTACCCAGGCTCTCTTCACATTGGTATATGCGCAGAGGCACTGGCAACGACCTAATACCCTAACGTTGCCTAGGGTTCAGATTGGAACCTTGGTTTTTCAAACTCTATACCCGGCATTTTGGCCCCTTTACCTAACGAGAATTATCAACTTTTTATCCACCGGCTTTTTATCCTGTCCTGTATTTTTAATGATATGTCATGACACATGGTGTACCAATAGTCAAGCTCGCTCAGGACGCCAGAGGTACTTGGTGTGGCGGAAAAAACATAAGGAGCCATTGTAGAATAGCATTAATCACCGAAGGAATGGTTAATCACTTGTCATTCCCGTTTCACAAGTGTTATGCAATAAAGTGATAACCCCCCGCTTGTAAGATGGTATGTAACATAAATATGCAATGATGCTCATGAAAGATAACTTCTTTCTTCCTCCACCTAAACCAGCCCACGAAACTATCGATGGCCGTTCTGACTTCCATGCGGATAAGACGCATGGCTTACCAGCCCAATACTATCCTCATCCTCCCGTGGCGCCGGCAGAGGATCATAATACCCACTGCTCTGGTTCCTGTACACGTTCGGTCGCATACCATAATCTACTCCATGATAAGTCGTAGCCGCTCCACCACCACCACCGCCGCCAGCGTTGCGACCCTCGTAATAATGGTGCTCGTCAACGGACGCAGCAGAGCCGCTTCTCGCTCGTCGTTCATACTGAGCCCTCGGCATCCCTCCCCCCGCCAAATCCAAGCTATCAAAGCTTTCACTCCTCCCTACCGCTGCATTCCCATTCCCCGCCGCGCCCCTATAACTCGTATCAACATGTCCATGCCCGTCATGTCCATACACCCCATGGGCATAATGATGCTGATGCGCCTGCGCCGGCGCTTCTAGGTCTCCTCCCATTCCCATCGTTGCTATTCCCTCCCGTTGTTCAACCACCACCTCAATCGACGAAGAATCACTACTCTTTTGTCTCCCCCTGGTGCTGGCGCCTCGCAGCGGGATCTGATTGTGGCCCAGAGGATGGCTATCCTTGTCAAGATGCAAGTAACTCACATCTCTCTCCCTCGTTTTGACGCCCACAAACAGCCACCGGATTCCTCTCCCAAAACCCTTGACAACATCCCAGATGTTGATGGCGTCCCAGAGAGCCAGGATGCCCAGCGGCCCTCCCTGTTTCTTGGCGCGGCCGTCAAAGTTCATACCCCGGTTGCTGTTACGCGGGGTGTAAGGGGCGTAGGGGAAGGCCCATAGATGTAGAATGGCGAAGCAGGCCATTTCGAAACATAGGAGTAGAGACGGGATGCCGACTTTGATGTCTGGATAGGCGAGGACCGAGTTGGGTTTTATCACGTGGATGGTTTCGGAGGTTCCGACTGAGATGGCGACGGATTGCCAGAAGGAGAGGAAGATGACGAGCTTGATGGCCAGCACTTTGAGGAATGGTTGCTGGGGAGATAATTGGGGGGTCGCGTGCAACTGGGCGTAGAATTGGATGAGGGCATACATGGCTATGGTGACGGCGATGGATTGGATTGCTACTATCTGTTTTTTGGGAGGAAAAGGGGGGCTGGTTAGTTGACAAGATCGGGGAATAAGGGGGTGAGTGTAAAAAATGGGAGTTGGCAGAAAAAGGGAACAGGAGAAGAGGAGGTGATGGAGAGGGGAAAGAGATGGACACACCCAAATATGCCCAAACATAGGCGAGTTGCTACTTTCGCAATACCGTCCATGATACTGGCTCAACACGGCGGCAACCGTCATAGCCACTCGCACGAAGCAGTAATGGTAAACGCCAATCCAGATAATGTTAAACCACGTCAACCCGCTCCTCGGCGTCCTCCAGGGACCCTTCCTGTGCCCACCGCAGCACTTGGCCATCCAGTTGATCGGCCATACCCAATCCTTGATGGGCTGCATCTCGCGAAAGTACTCCTTCTGCGAGTGCAAGTCCGGCGCGATGTAGTGACACATCAGACTGAAGAATGAGCTGATGGCAAAGGCCTCGTAACAGTCGCTTAGGACTTGGAAGTATATGGCGTGGTAGTAGAAGCGCAAGGACAAAAAGGAGGAGCAGGCGTAGATGGGCACCATGAATAGAATGCGAATGATCTGCTTTTGCTCGTTCGGGACGGTGTAGTTGGTCGCGTGTCGCATGATCAGGTAGAAGCTCATAGCTACGGCTACCACGACCGAGGCGGCAGCGATGATGAGGGCGAGGGAGTGGAAGGTTAGGGGACCGGCTATGGGACGTTCATCGCCGGGGTGGACTGTGAGGTTGATAGGTTAGTGACCTTTTCTGTCTATCTGGAAAAGGGTCCGGTAGAGGACTTACTTCGCATTTCCTCCAACGTGGTGTTGCAGAATAGGGAACCCATGATGGGCGATAGTCTGGCGCTGCCGTCGGCGCCAGTTGCAGTACTCTTCGTTTCTGATGGCCAAAAAGTCGTGGTTTAGAGGTAGAAATTGCTCGGTAGATTCGTAATATCGCAAGATAGTCGGATTTGTTGACCAGAGGAATTCAAATCGCAATCGTCTTGAATATCCTCCCAGAAAGGTCCGCTGAGTCCTTCTTCAAAGAATTCGTCCCATCAAACGTGTCGTATATCAGATGTTGCTCGCTTTATGCGTGTCAAGCTTGCCGGGCGCAATGTGACGATGTTCGTTGATGCCAAACTCCTGCACAATGTAGGTAAAAGCATGCGAGTAACGTTCCTCCCCTAACAAATCTCAACTCGTCCCGTCGAGTTCCTCCTTTGGAAAAGATCCAGCACTCAAATGAGCATCTGTGAATTGTGTGCGCAACTGTTGGGTGAAAAAAAGCGTGGAGGTGACGCACTACACCGCCGAATGGCGCAGCCGAAATTGAGCGTCGTCGGTTCGGAAGGGAGGGGCCGGAAAGTTCGTTGTTCGGCTCGCGCGAAAACAGACGCCTGAATACCTCAAAGGTAGCTGAAGAATCGGGCAGCGTTGAAAAGCTGGAATGTTTCGAATCACGTCGTCGTTCCGTTCTTCAACCGAGGCGGGAGAAGGTGAAGAGGAAAGGCAGTCGGGTCAAGAGAAGGATGGAAGGAACAAGTCAGGAACCGCTGCACATGACTTCTCCCTGTTTCGTCTCGTTCTTTCCGCTGCTTCTAGGTAAGGTAGTTGGCTTGGTAAAATCTCGTTTGTTTTCGCGGGGTGCTCCCGGAAGCCGGAAAGAGGCCGAAAAACACAACCAACAATCGATAAGGGAAGTTGGAAGAGGAAATTCGAAGAAAAAAGAAAGAAAGGAGGAAACAAAACGGAGACTGTGAAAGTGTGAGGAAGTGCAAGAAGTGAGGTGGGAGTGGAAAGTGTGTTTTGTCATTCTCGACCTCCCGTCCCACTAAACCCTGCGCCCGCCTTAGGTACCTTATCTAGCACCGTTATAGCCGTGGAACGCGAATCCCATGGCTTCCATCCTTTGGACCCATCTTTCGACCTGCTAGTAATTAGACTAAAGTCTACCATACGCTGTGACATCCTTCCTCCACAACGAACGAACCCGCACGGGAACGTTCGGGAAGCTTTCCTCCTGCAGTGAGATGGAAGTTGGGATATTCAAGAAGCGCGCTTATCACTTCCACGTCAACCATGTCCAACCATCCCGACCACCGAACATCCTCATTCGCGGCCTTCTTTCTCACACCCAAACCTAAACCTCAGATGAAACCCGTGTCAAAAAAAAAAAAATGTCCATCCACCCTTTCCCGTCCTCTGGCCGGGCTGCATGCAACCCCACACTGCCACAGGGCAGAAGCCAAACAGAAAGAAGCTTCCACTTGGCTGCTTGGTTGATCAGAAACAACCGAAGTGGGAGTGGGTGTGAACCCGGACTGTCAACTGACACCCCTAACCCGCCCCTGTAAGGGTCCATCTTGGCCCCCAGGGCCCCTGAAATTCCCCTTGCTGATCCCTGTCCCGCGTCCCTGAATTGCATCGCCAAGAAAACGCCTCAACTGCACAAAGGGTCGGGTTTCCTGGTTGAGAGAACTTGAGGCTCTCTCGGCGTCAACTACATATGACAACGGGACATTCTATCGAAGTTTAGCCCGAGGTCTCCAACCAACAAACAAACAAACAAACCAGTTTTGGACTGTATAGTATCAGCCCGCAAGAGGAAATCAGATCAGACGCAATATGGATAAATCATTTTCATTATAGACTCTACTGAGTAACCATCTTCGCTTCACTTCCTCTGTATCAAGCAAACCCAAACCCGCTAGCCATTTGTGACTTCGCTGTTGTTCTGCATATCCTTGTGGACCTTAATTCAGCAAAAGCACCAGCAGCACTTGACTCACTCCAGACACAACGTCCGCCATGGCATCAACATCAATCTGATCCCTTAGTCTCTGGAATAGACTGATGAACCGGTGCCGATGTCGTTCACCACCTTCACCATCTTCACAACATTCACCACCTTCACGACCCTGACCACCCTCGTCATCCCAATCACCTCTCACATCTTGCCCTTCCCAGTCTCCATAGGAATCCTATCGCAGAGGATGCTCCGACTGAGAAGTCCGCTCATAAAGGTCCAAAACCGTACTAACCCTGTTCGAAGTCTCCCGTGGTGGTAGTGGCGGTGGCGTCCCAGCAGGAGATCCTGATGACTGCCCGGTCGTAGAATTACCAAAAGGTAGTCCGCCTTGAGACTGTTGACCCTCCCTTTGTCTGTGAAATAGCCATTTGGTGAGCCGGTGCGGGCGTCGTTCACGGCCCTGACCAACCCCAGCACGCCTACGGTCACGGCGTTCCTGGTATTTATTCAACGGCCGCCGAAAAAACCTCCGAGTCCTCTCCCGAGCCCTGCGACGCTGCTCCCGGTGTCTGATTCTTTCCTTCCGCTCACACTCTCGAAAATTAATTTCGATTTGGTCTCGCCTTATAGCTGCGTCTCTGTACTGTGCCTCCTTATCTCTCTGCTCGGCCTCCTTGACTCTCTTCTTGGCCTCTTCCAATCTCTTCTTGGCCTCCTCCAGTGACCGTAACGTCTCAGATCGAGTCAGTGATGACTGACTAGTTACCATTTCGTGGGTTAATATTATGGGACGTGCAGGTATTTGACGTGCTTGTTCTCGAAGTGGTTGGCCCTGTGTCGGCTTCGTCACTTCGTCGCTTGATGATTCTGAAAGCGGAAAGATTTCGCGTGGTGAGTTGAGCGTCGGCCTTGTTGGATCGACCCTTGGCAACCCGGATGACGAACTATCAACTTCTTTCCTTTCTTGCCGAGCAGATTGAGATAAAGCAGCCCGAGATGAACCGGCCCCAGTCCAACCATCCCAAGAATCAGCCTGAGATGAGCGAGCCTGAGAGCCCAAAACCTCTTGATCTGTGACCCGACGATTTGGCAACAACTTCTTGACGGCCCGCGGAGAAGTTGATTCACGCCTAGGGACAGGCCAAGGATCGTGAGGGTGCGGAGGATCGGGCAAGACCAGTTCTTCTTTTTTGTTGCGCAACTTGTCGAACGGCTTGCGGATCATTTTCTTGATTCTGTCCCTGATTGAACGTTTCTTTGCCCCCTCAGGTGGCGGCTGTTCGTTACCCTCCGGAGCTGGTTCTTCACTCAACTGACGTTCTGGTCTAGTTGGTGGATCTCTCAACCGATGTCTCCCCATTCCTGCCTCGAATTGAGCGGTGTTTGGAAACATAACTGGTGATAGACCGCCCCTGAGTCCGCAAACAGCTCCATTTCTTTCCTCTGAAAACTTCTCCAGCAAACTCTTCGAGGCCTTTGAACGTTTGACCAACACATCGCTGTCTACCGCTGATACCCTTTTACTACAAGAAGACGCCTGTCCGACAAAGAAAAATGTCTTTCCAGTTCCGCTGCAGACCTCTTGAGTGAAGCACTCATCCGAAGTTCCCATCCGATAATGTCTTCTTAACATCTTCCGAGCTGAAAGCCTCTTCTAGTAGCTGTAGCCTCCTTTTTTATCATGTCCCTCGTCTTCGTCGCCTTCCACCACCCCATCCAGGCCGCCGCCACCTTGGTCCCCCCCGCCCGAGAACCAACCGCCAAAGACAAGCTTGACCAACAGTCTGTCCACACCACCCACCCGTCTAGGCACATATTCTCCCGCCTCTTTGATCTTTCCCTTGCCAGCTTCTTCCGACCTCCACCCCCTCTTCCTTTTCCGACCAGCTTGGACCGTATCAGGGACGTCGTCGACAAGGAGATAATCATCGGCTCCGTCATCCTCTTCTTCCTCTCCCTCCTCGAGACCGCTCGCACGGCCAGAGGCATCTGATGACGAGAAAGGCGATGTTTCGATCCTCTTGAGCTCCTGTACGACTTCCATGATGCCGTTCTTAACTTTGTTGGCAACCGTTTGGAGTTGTGCAGCAAGGTCACGCTCCTCCTTTTTCAGATCAACAAAGGCATCAACGACACCCACATCTTCCTCAAGATCGGTGGCTGCCCAGACTTGCTGTAAGCGATGCATTAACGCGACCAGGTGATCGATGTTGACGAGTAGTTCGTATAAAGGATCGGTAAAGGATTCGAGGGTAAGCAAAAGGCGTCTAAGTAAGGCGCGGAGGTAGACCCGATGAGCGGTAGCGAGGGTCTGGGGGTCACGGGGTTGGTGGTTAGGGTCATTAGAATTGGCAGGTGCAAGAGGAGGGTTGGCGGCGGTGTTAAGCCAAACATCGGACTCGTCGAGATCCCCCTCGGCATGAGACTCATCCTCATCCTCAATCATGTCAACGTCATCGTCGTCGTCATCATCGTCATAACCGCCCATGGAGACATCGCCATCCCAAGTCCTCTTTGAACCGAAGCTACGCTTGGATAGCCTCGAATCTCTCCCTCTTCTTCTGGTCAGACTTTTGCCGGTAGAAGCTCTGCTTCTCCTCCCATCAGTCCCATCCTTCTTCTTCTCATCAGAAGTCCTGTTGCAGCTGCCACCGTGCAGCCAGTCCTCAAAGCCCTCAGTCAGGCCCTCCACCACTTCGCCCTGAAAATATGCTTCCGTCTCGCCTAGGAAGAAAATGGCCGCGCTGGCGGTAGCCCACGCAGTGCGTAGTGTCTTCTCCCGCTTCCCAACTCGTTCTCTAAGCGCCTTGACACGCATTCTGCTCCTGCCTATGCGCGGAGGTGCCGGATGATGCCGTCTCAGACTAGTAATCTTCCACAGATCTGTCAACCGAAGATGTGCCCTGCGCAGCGATAAGAGATAGCTGTTGATAGCCGTGTATGTTTGGACATCTTGAGAACTGAGAAATAAGTCCAGTGGGGAGGGTATGTTCATTGTCAAGATGGTCGGGGCCGAGAACAGGAGGTTGCGGAACGGTGTCTTGGCAATCTTCAACGACCCGATTTCCTCAGCTACGGCGGCGGCTGTGGGCGTCATCGTTCTGGAAGAGTTGTCCGTGGCGGTCTTAGAGATGGTCAACCGGACATGATCCCTGGCAAGTTCCAACCCCTCGTCCTCCTCAGACTGAAATTCCCCTTGAAGAGCACCCATTGCTTGCCATACGCGGGTGAGCACGCCGGCCACTTCACCCTCCTTGACAACAACAATGCCGTGACTGCCACCCGCTGGAGCACCGCCACTATCGCGGGACTTTTCATAAGCAGACAAGTTTTCGGCTCGCCGCCATCGGCTGCGCATCTTCTCATCAGCTTGCTGGGTGAGTGCCATGGCAAATTCTCCGCGCCGAAGAAGGAAAAAGTCCCGAAGAAGCTGAAGATACTTCTCCACATCGCTGAGGGGGAGCAGTTGCGCCAGAGTGGTTCTTGAGAGGTATTGTCTGATCTCGGTAATGGTATTTGAAAAGGTTGCCGGGTCAATCGGATGCGAAATGGTCGAAAGCTTGGCAAGTTGCGTTGAGAGGTGATCCGTCCCCCTGAGACTGGAGTCCTCCACACTCTTGGCGCGGATCTGGCGCAATGACCTCCCGATGAAAAGCATAGAGGCTGCCGTAGATGGCGTCACGAACTTGGGAAGAAGCTCTTGCACACACAGGAACTGTTCTTCGCCATCATCATCCTCCTCCCTCCATACGAAGAAGTCATCAGCCCCGAAGTCTGGCAACCGCCCATACAACACCCACGCAGAGACTTGTTTCAGCCACGCTGTCTCGGCCACCTTGACCAGACTCTTGACCACTTCTTCAATATCTTTATATCCGGTCTGCATCAGCTCTCTCAGCCGGTTGATCACCATCGGGCCTGAATGCACTGGCGGCTCACGTCTCCTGGTCGACGAACTACTGTGCCCCTTGTGGGCAGGCCGATGAGTCAAGTCACGGGGTTGACTCCCTTCCCACTCCATCTGGTCGACATTCTCGGCATTCTCCTTCATCCCCTTCATCAACAGCTCTACAAAGCTCCATAGCCATTCCATGCGTCTGTTCCACTCGTCGAACTCGCCAACCACCGCCGTCAGCGGCACAATGTTGTAGGCGCCCACAAGTGCGGCATCCTTCTTTAGTATTGTCTCCTCCACTTGCAGCACCTTGCACTGAAAGGCAGCCAGGTGGTCATTCCGGATGGCGGTAGCGATAGCACGACATATTATGGAGGGGTGAGACGTGCTAATGCGAGCTGTATGAGAGAGCAGGTTGATGTGTAGTTGTGAAAGGCTGGCAAGCTTGGACAGGAGGGCGCGTTCGGGCGGGGTGAGGGCTGAGTTTAGCGGGGAGTCATTGGGGGTTGTGGAGGTGGCTGCGGCTTGTTGTAAGAGAGGTGAAGGGTGTCCTGAGAGGGACAGGAGAATTTCGTGGAGCATGGTGGCGGACTTGATGCTGATGTTGACTTTGACGTTAATGGTGGTGAGGGCGAGGCGGGTGGTGATGCTGAAAAGAGGGATGGCAGGGGTCTAAAGCGGTAGAGCGACAGCTGTTAGTATAAATGACGGTGAGATGTTGTTGATTGTAGAGGTACTACTCACGGTTTCTCAGCCAGGTACGGAGATTCGTCGTCGTCCTGCGACTGTGATTGCCGTCTGACAAAGGCTTGAAAGAGAAGTATGAGGGTCCCGAGGATCTCGAACCTGCAGCACATGAGGTGTGAGTGCCTGCGGCCTGAGCCAGTAGAATCGGCAGTCTATACTGCTGAACGTTGGTGCTGCAGCGGGGTGTCGATCATCCCAACTGTAGGGGCAGGGACGACAGCGTTGTCTTCACACTAAAAAGTCAAAGAGGTGCGTAAGTGGGGACAATGTGAAGTCAAGCGACAGTGAGAAGAGATCCAAAAATGGCAATCTCGAAGTTCGAAGAGATAAACGATGGTGAATGAATGCTCAGTATTAGAAGCTTGGTGGGGGCATTTTGTCTCCTTTCTGAACTGATTCAAGGTAAGTAGGGGATCAGAGCACTTTTGTACCCCGACCGACGGATTAACAGGTCGTGCCTGTTTGTCTGTAAGCTGTTGCCCGTGGAAGCCGCTGTTGACGTAGCAAGCGTAGACGGAAACCTCGATTGGACTGAGAGTTGGTCTAGGCCGATTTGCAGGGGGTCGCGATCCGAAGTCTGGACGCGTTGTTCGGTTGGAGAAACCAGAAACCACGAACAGGGGATGCCGCGGTCACATGACATCATGGCTCTTGAAGCTGCCCCGGTGATCCACTCATGGGAACCTTGAGGGGTAGATAAGAAGGATAGCTGCCGATAAGAATCCGATACTGGTTTCAATGTTTGTTAGCTCGAGACCTCTGGTCAACCTTCCTAGGCATTTACCCATTCTGATTGATCCCCTTCGTTCCATAACCAAAGCGTGATCATAGTTCAAATATGCCTTTCCAATCCGTAACTAGGCATTACATTTCGTCCTTGTGAGGTTTGGGACGGTTCTGGATAGATCCTGTCCTGCATACTAGAAGTACCAAGCTAATAGCAAGCCAGTCTTGAACTGTACGCTTCAACACAGAGTAGTCCATCGATGCAGTCGTCCAAACGTCTTTGAAATGAAGAAACAGGTATAACAGATGGTAGAAGGAAAGACCTAATCGAACATAACCGATGGTGCAACTATCCCTGCCTCATCAATCAACCCCATGTCTCAGACCTGCCGTTCATCCCAGCCGGCTGCTTTCCACTCCTAATGCCCCCCGGCGACCTCCTTCCGGCGCCGTTCATCGGATCGTGGTTCATTCCTCCCTCACCAGGACTCAACACTCCTCCATCACCTCCTCCGACCGTTACTACTCCTCCGTCTGCCGTCCGACCAACAACCATACCCTTCGCGACGCTCTTGAGAATCGCACGCCTCGAAACACCGGTAACATCAATATAGACTAGACCGACGTTTTTCACGCCACCACCAACGCTCCTCGATATCTCGCCAGCTTCCGGACCCCACTTGTGCGCAACCACCGTTGTCGCAGCCTCTGAAGTTGACGCAAGCAAGTGTCGGCCTGCCTGCTCCACGCCATCCATGACCGTCGAAAACGCCATGAAGCTCTTGTTCAGCAGTCCCGGTTTGTAGTTATCCATCGGCTGCCCATCCGGCCCGAAACCCCTGGTACCAGACTTTCTAGGCCCGCGACCGCCGAGGTTGGCGCCAAAATTCTGTGCAAACTTGCCAATCTGTCCTACAGTTTTGGCCGACAAAACAGCTGCGTTTCCGGTAAAGTGGCTGATACGGCGAATGTGTTCGCGGGTGGCTGGCTTGAATTTCATGGGTTCAGCAGCTGGTTGTGACCTTCTAGTGTAGTTATCGGCTTGGTTCTGCAGGAGCTTGGCAAGCATGTCGGAGCCGGTGATGATAAACCGCGAGGCGGCGGATGCATTCGAAACAAGAAAGGACTTCTTATAGGCAGGGTGAAGTTCGGCATCGAGTAATTCGGGCGAGGCGGGAGCAACGTTGATCCTTCCGTTGGGCGAAGTCGGGAGCGTAATCTCAACCGGGTCTGTTGGACATTAAAAGTTAGCCAAAAGCAATTTGGAGAGGATAGGACGTGGGATGAGAAAGCCAAGTACCGACCTTTTGATCCAGGTTTCAACATGCTATCTTCATGAACTTGGTAGCCCTCAGACAACTCGCCAATGACGCTACCGTCGTCCTCATCAATGAGCACGATTTGTCCTGGCGTGGGGTTGCTTCGGCTTCCCTGAGCATATGCCTCTCCAGGCCTATAGTCACCGGGGTTATATGCCGGCAAGTCCTCTGTTACCCCTCCCTTGGACCTTGGTGATGTGGTTGTGCCACCCTTTTCACCGCTGCTCTTGTTGGTCCTTTGGCTCATCGCCGGGGGTGGTGCGCGTTCAAGAAACGCAGTGCATTGCGCAAGGATCGTCTCAAAGGTGTCCACATCCTCCTGAATGCCCTTCCTGCTTTCGACCGAGGGGAACTCGATCCGTGTAAAAGCACCACTATCGGGTCCGAGATCCCATCTAGGAATCAGGTAGCTCGTAGGGGGTTGGTGGTAGATCTGAGTAGTCGCGGGAAGAGGAAGATCGAGCTCAGGCGGGAGGTGAAGGTGCAAGTAGAAGTCCTGCTCTGCGTTCTCTGTGCCGAGTGCCGGGTCCGCAAAGGCAGAGCTTGTTGGTACCATGAGCAAGGAGAGGGTTTGTGGCCCGGCGGGCGTTAAGGATTCCTCCTTGCCATTGGCAATGTGGTATGCTGATACGCCGTTGATGGCGTAGAGCAGCTTGGGGTCCTGTCGGGGGGTGGTCATGTTAGTTCCGGTTCAACGAGCGGACAGTGACTCGCGCCGTGAGGGTGGTTGTTTTGTGGTTGTTGGTGCTAGTGCTGTTGCTGTTGCTGGTCTGGCACTGATTTAAAGATGGCTGAATGATGGTCTTACGTTGTGACTCGATGCCATTCTCGAGTAGAACTGTAGGTCGTGTGGAAATCTGATTGCTTTTATTGCGTCGAGCTTGGAAAAGGTGACACGGGAACGGTTGGAGAAGTGTTGGATGGCTTGGAACAGGAAACGACGTAACCGTCTGTCGAGAGTCGGCGGGCAATGCGCTCGCTGCTTCCCTGGCCAGCTGATTGGTGCAGCTGCGGGGTACCCTGCTGTAAGTGTTAGGTATTATAGCACACCCTCCTGGTAATAACTCGTTCGATTGGCGGGCGCAAAGTCGTGATGCTCCGAGAAATGTCCAAGGGGAGTATGGGATGAATTACTTCTAGAACCACAAAGCGGCAGAGGTTTATGAGGTTTAAAAGAGATGGGATGAAATGCTCTAACTCCGGGATAGTATGAGTTCTTGAACAAGCGGGGCCAATGTTCTGTCCCGTGGGGATTTGAGTTCAAAATAGCAACAGCGTCACTTCTTTGCCCACCATCCTTCCGCGGTTCCTGGGCAAAGAGCTGGGGTTTGGTTGCCTCCAGGCGCTTACAGCTCTCTCCTGTGTGGAGCATGCAACAAGAGGCCTCTCGTGGATAAGCACTTGCGGCCGACGGGCCACTCCACTAACATCATTTTGCCTTTGTGCGTTTATGCCTTCCTGTTACCTACACTTTTGAAACTCTGTGGTTTTGCTCATTTGCCACGATAATAGAAGAAGGAAAGAACCCTTTGTGTGTGGCTCACATGTTGCCTGTTAATGCTGGCTGTGCATCGTCGAAAGGCAAATTGGAGGCATGTTGGGGACATCATGGACCGATGTCCCCGCGTTCCTTGGCATGGGCTACATGGGAAAGCTTATCGCCATTTGGGTCAGCGGATGGGGTTTGCCAAGCCTTCCGTCTGTTTGCCGTTGGACGTCGGCTGGAACTCAAAGTGCTTGTCACAGCCTTGTGTGGCTGTGGTTTACCTTGATGCTTACACCACTACCATTTATGTTGAAAGTGGCAAGAATGATGGAGATTGGGATCATGACTTATGGCTTTTGACTGCCCCTGGAGGATCAGAAATTTGACGAGTGTCCAGGTTGCCTGGCATTTCCACGAGAGTGCCCTGTCTCTCCAGTTGTCGTGCTCACTTCAGGATGCAGAGAGATCCAGGGTTAGGGTTGTCTCATGGCAACCTACAAGCCGCTTTTAAGCTCGATATGTAGTACTATGCCCAGTTGCAGCCTGAAACGCGAAATAAAGAAGGAAGCGGGAGAACGGAATCTCTTTTTTATGTCGTACAACCAGTTGTCTCGACAAGTGGTCCAAAGCCGGCCAAGAGTCGCTCTGTTTGCTGAGGAAACCACATCCTTTCTTCTCGTTATGAACCCCCAATGCACATCGTCCTGTTGTTGAAGTTGAAAGCCACTTACATGACTTGAATACGCACTGGACCAAGTATACATTCGTTTTCACCATCCATATCATAGCTGGTCTGCTGATGGAACAGGTCTTTGTGGCTGATCTCTGTTCTCTAACAACTTACATAGAGGAGGTTGAATACGGTGCCGGGGTCCATGATACACGACACGCAGCCGCATTAGACCTGGTCGATCATCAATCAGCCGAGTAACGGCGTACGAGTCTCGGAAGCCGACCGCCAAAGAGTAACGAAAGAGCCACTACGACCGAGTGGCTGCAACAATTTCCGTCCCGACCGCTACCAAACAACCACACAGGGTAACCAGATTGTCCACCGTTCAACGGCTTTGAAAAGAGGCTGCCGAGACCCGGTGTGGTTACTCGCAGAAAAAGCCCAATTGTTGCGGTTCGTGATCCGGCAGCTCGAGGACCCTGATGGTCTGTGTCAGGGTGTTGGGAAAGCTGGAGTGAGGACGGGAGCCGCCCAACCCCCGAAAAGATTCAGGTAGGTAGGTAAGGTGGTCAGTATCGAATGCTGTACGCAATGACCCTGCCATGAAGCGGATGAGATCATAAGGATCTCCAGCACCAGACCGAAGAGGAGATGGGTGGCATCGGGTATTTCTGCAAGCCAGCGTTCCTTGACACTGTTCAGAGGGTGTGGCGCTCAGTGTCAGGTCTCCTGAACACCCGTCTTTTCTCCAGAGAAGGCATGACTGGTGACCCATGGTGGCGGGATTGGGTGTGGTATATATGTTGGGGGTCAAATACTGTGCACGCGGTAGACTCGTCTAACTTGGTGACCAGTAGCATACTTGACGAATTTTGACAGATACCGGAAGTGTATACGCAGTTTTAATAATTGTTGATGATTTGCGCGGGGGACTAGGCAAGTGATGGCCGGACGGAATCCTATTCAACGGTTCTGCAGTCAACATGGCCCTAAATGCTGGCTGTCACGCTGCAGGAATGGTTTTTTAGAGTCGAGTTAAGCCAGGCGGACCCGACAGGCAGCCGGGAGAATGTGAATATGAGTTATGAGCAGTTGAGAACCTCACTCACACATCCAATGCATGAAGAACGCGATGCCGAAAATTGTGGTCCGGGTGATGCCGTTCTGGCCCGGTCTTGAAGCCTCTTTCGCCCGGTTCTTTTCTTTTTCCTCATCACAAGAGTCAAAACGGTATTTGGATATGCAAACATTGTGAATGCTACCCAGCAGAGATGGCTACTTACGCTCGCGGGGAACGACGGTAGAGTCAACTCAGGATCAAAAGCCCTCGAAGAGTGGAAAAATTCGTGATTGAGCTATGAGCGTTTCCAGAGAAAGTACTGTAAGAAGTATATAGAGGCAGTTAGGTTGCTATTTTGAGCCAGCAGCTCCTTTCTTGTGTTCAATAAGAGAGCAAATGAGAAATGAGAGGGAAGGTAAAGCAAGCTCAAGAAAGGAAACCGGCAAGAGTGAAACACTGCGTTGAGGAAACCGAGAACGAGGAGAAAGAAGCGCGGGAAGGAGCAAGGGTGGGCGTGGTTGTAACGAAGCTGAAGTTATCGGGGTAATCGGGAGAATCGGCCGTTATCGTGCTTATCGGGTGGAGATTTAGCGGGCTAGTGGAGATGCTGGCCTTATCCGATCCGAGGGCGGAGAGGGAAGGGTCCACTGGACTAACTGGACAAGGGTAATGAGGTCCAGGGCCCGCCGTTCGTGCCTGATCAACACTTCCCAGTCACTCAAGTGCCCCGACCAAGGTGTCCGTTTACGGTCTTATCCGTCATCACCAATGCCGCCCGGTCCGGTCTTTCATCTGAACTTTCCTCCGACATCACCTCCGAGGCCATCTTTCAACGTCCAGACTGTCAGCGAAGTATCACAACTTGGCTTTCATTCCAACTGCAGTCGGTATCATTTTCACTTTCAAGTTGATCACGACCTCGCCAGTCCATAGTACACATCTCCCCACGTACATGCACGGTACCCGGTGCATCATCACCTGTCACGGCAGGCCCTCGGCCAACAAGAATTCCAGTTGCGGAACCTTCAATTTTGTGTGCATCAGAAGAAACGCCAGCCGCCTTGGTCTACTTTAATGTATACACTCAAGTTCTTCAAGTCAACTGCTCGCTTGACCTGATCCTCTGTGTGGCCACCAGCTACCCGTGTACCTTGTCCCTTACCTTAATGGGTCAGCACACAACACCACCACCACCACCACCACCACCACCACCGTCAAAGGATATACTGCAGCTGTAAACTTCACAGTACGTTGCTTACGCAGGCCAAGGTACACGTTCTAACTTCTAACGCATCATCGGCCCCCCCCTCCCGCCTTCGACTTTGAACTTCCTTGTGCTTGGCTCCAATTGCAATAGCTACCTGGTATCATCGCGCTATTACATTGGCCTACAAGATACAGTCTTCTTCGTGCCAGTCCGTATCTCGCCTCGCATTTCAGTCCTTTTTTCACTTTGCTGTTTACGGTTTACGCGACAACGCTCAGGAGGTTGACGGCTAGTTGCATCCACGCTGGATGCTGTCATACATTGCGCAAACGCCCGCCTGCTTCTGTTCCCGTTGTTGCTCCCGTGCTCCGTCTGAGCCTTTGAGCTGGCCTACCTAGCCCAGTCTATCCAGACACCACCAGCTTACGAGGACGACCTTTTCCCCTGGGCCAGCCATCATCGCCGCCGCCGAGTCTACAACCATTGGCACCTTGACAACTCGCCTGCTGCTTATCCGAACCGTTACTACCAAGCCTTCTCATCCTGTCGTTCCGGACGCGAGCACCAACACTATCCTGCCGTGCCCGTTGTGTACTGCCCTGTCGTGTCGTGTCGTGTCATGCCCATACGCCTTCTGCCAAGCAACTCGACCTTTGATATTTGATTGCTCTATTAGCAAGCAAGACATCGACCCTCTCGCATTCGTTCCTGCATCAGGTCGCTACCGCCCCGCGCCTGCTTTAACCGGCGTCTGCATTGTGGAGTCGGCCCCGGCGACATCTTGCTTGCTTGCCGAGCTTGCCCGGCTTCTCTCCGCAGACTGCTCCTCGTTCGTGGGCTGTTCTGTGGGCATCTTGACTATCTTACTTCTGCTTTAGAGGGTCCCCTTGAGAGACCCAACCACCGGCACGATAGCGTCCCAACTTCGTATCCAGTCTATCCTCTCCCCTGCCGATCCACCGGACATTGATGAAACTTCGCCAACCGATTCTGCTCCAAAACGAAAGTATAAAGACGCCTTTGCCGTGCCGGTCTCCGGCGAACCGCCCTCCATACTTCCCGCCGAGTCGGCTATAGCACCCAGGTTTTATCCCCACGACCGGTTACCAAACATTCGCCAGCCGCTGCCTCATAGCTCACCGCTCGCTACCGGGGGTGGCGGGCTTCGCAGGCACGGCCAAACACCTGAGGATGCCAACAAGGTCTCGATGACCTCCGCGAGTATGGCGCCCACCCCCGAGAGCCCTGCGAGCCCTGGCAAGCCTGATCTGAAGAAGGGAGCCAAGCGCACCCCTTTGCGCTCAAGTATCGCCTGTCAACGCTGCCGAAAATCCAAAATCAAGTGCAACAACACGGGCGGTGATGCGCCTTGCGATACCTGCATTCGAAATGGCAAAGAATGCATCTACCCTGACGTGTTGCCCGCTCCCCCAAAGCGGGCCGAACCACCAGCTGGTGTGAAGTCGGAGCACGGTTCCGAGCGGAAGCGGCCGAGAAGAATTGATGATATTGCCAAGCTAGAAAGCGCTGTTCCGCCTGCCGCCTTTGCCGAAGAAGTTCTCACAGCTCCTTACCTTACCGAAAGTGTTTGGTCAGAGATATTTGATCTGTACAAACTTCACTTCGCCACCGAGCTGCCCTTCCTCCACTTGGCAACCCTCAAGGAGAAAATGGGAAACAGGTTCAGAGCCAAGCAGAGCGACATATCTCCAGAGATAAACCTCGTGCTTCTAGGAGTCTTGACCCTGACAGTACGCTTCAACCCCACGCTGGTGTCCTACGTCACAACACTCAGGACTGCTTCTACTGTATCGAGTGGTCCAAAGTCGCGCCAGCTGGGCGTCAGTAACGATGCCACGGCCGCCTCCGAGTTCTATGCCGATGTTCTCACAAAGGCTCTGGGTGGACTTAGAGCAAGCATGAACATGGCATCTGTTGAAAGGGTTCAGGCCTTCCTAATGCTAGGGTTGTACGAATGGGGGCAGGCGCGACCCAAGGTGGGCGGCATGGCGGCATGGATGTATGTCGGCATGGCCATTCGTATGGCTCAAGCTCTAGGTTTGGGCGACGGCGATAAAGAGGCCAGCAAGGCGTTCAGATCCAGACCTTTGGAGGGCTCCAAACTGTCCATGTCAAAATCGCAACTCATCATCGCCAAGGAAATCAGGCGTCGCACCATGTTTAGTTGTTTGATATTGGACCGTTTGTTGGGCTGTGGCAAGGGACGTGCATCGACAATACGCTCCGAGGACTTTCGGATCCAACTTCCCTGTTCTGAAATGTCGTTTGACCTATCCGAAGATGTCTATACCGGTTTTCTCAACCCTACGGCCCAAGAGATGGCGAGAGGCCCCATTTCTGACAGTGCCGATAGCGTCCTAAGTCGCTTCATCCGACTCGTTGATATTTGGGGCGAGATATCGAAATGGAGCTTTGCCGGTGGGCGCTTTACAGAACAACATGCTCCCTGGACCCGCGAAACAACATTCTTCCAGCTCCGGATGAAGCTCGAGACGTTCTATAGCGAACTACCCGAGCGGTTTTGCTGGTCGAGGAGCAACTATTACAAGCACGAGAACCACCATGCCAGCAGTGTCTACGTCTCGCTACACATGCTAGGTGCGGTGTGCAAAATCATGCTCCATCGCGAGTACATACCGTTCATTGCCATTCGATGCAAGAAGCCAGTTGGTCCTCTCGATGAGCCTACTTTTGCCGAGGGCGATGAGCCGCCGGGATTCTGGAACGAAAGCGCTGAAGAGATCTTCAAAGCCGCCAGAGACATTGTTGATCTTATCGATATTTCCCAACAGAAACTTCCCATGTCGACCCTCGTTTTGTTCGCAGTTTGGACAGCTGCCTTTGTCGGCATATATGCTGTTTACTTTCCGCACATCGATGCTGAACGCCACATGCTTACACCAGCGGAGGAGGATTCGAGGATCGAATTGGAAGAGATCAAGAAGGGGCCGACGGACTTGACGTACAAGACACTACAGCAAATGGGCAAATGGCTCAAGATGGCGGACACATACGTGCAATACTTTCACGATATGGTACGGTACTACGACACGGTAAAAAAGGACTACGAAACTGCAGCAAGGACAGCGGGCGGACCAGCCGGTGAGGCTAAAATCAACGTTCGCCTTCTTGGTGGCGGCTTAGAGGAGTGGAAACACCAAGGACTGAAGGTCGTCAACAATGGCGAAATCCTGGCGGTTGATGATGACCGACACTCTCGTGATAGCACGCTCGAACCAAGATCCAGGCAACAAGACAGCCATCATACGGACCACGCCAAAACCCCAAGGTCAACTTCACTCTCCTTCACGCCTATCAACACGACACATCACCACCACCAGCACCATCCGTCGGTGGATTCATCCCAAACGCCTGATGGTGAAAACATCTCTTGGCACCACCCACAATACCAGCGTCCCGTCACCGGCGGCATCCCCAGCACCAGCAGTCAACACCAGTCCCCGTCCCAATCATCCTTCGCAGCCCCAAGTCCGCAGTTGGGGATTATCAAGCAAGCATTAGGTCCGCCACCGCCACCACCGGGGCCTGCTGTCTCAGGCTCCGGTGCAGGAGCCTCGATATCAACATTGCCCAACATACCGATGTATAACTCTTCAAACGAGGTGATGCAGTATATCCAGGAAAACCAGAGTATACCCTGGAATCAGTTACCAGGCGGCGTCGACCACTTCGCGCACGGGACCGATAATTTCTGTTTTAGTGAGACGGGCAATGGGTTTTGGGGGTCGATGCCGGATGTCGTAGCTGCACATGATTATGTGCCGCAACCGATCGTTGGGGTGGGCGGAGAGCAGGGAGCTGGGTGGAGTGGGTGTATGTGAGGAAGCAAAAAAAAACAAAGGCTGAGTCTGTGGTGCTGTTCATTTCTCTCATCGTTGTCAGGCCCTGATATGGGTCAAGTTTGCATGTTGTTGGCATCCATTGCAGTGTCTTTCATGGTCTTTGTTTTTCATCTTGTTGGAGCTGGGCGATTAACGATATCCTACATGTGGGCCCGGTGTTAGGTGGTCACCTTGAACCATATACGGCATGTTTTTATTGTCCTTATTTTTGTGCTAGTTGTGTATGTGTTTCGATAATCATGTTGAACTTGGACGATGGTACGATGGGGTCTTTCTGGGACCAGTCTTAAAAGGGACGACAATATAAGATATCTTGACGCATTTTCCACCCGGGGTAACTGCGATGCTGGCCTTTTACGTCTACTTCTCCTTCGGTTGCCGAATATACCGATAACGTTAGATGCTAATGCGCATTTGGTGTAAGATGGAGTAATCGAAAGGCATGAACGAAGGGACCGGCCAGCCAAGCCTCCAAGGCAAGCGAAAACAAAGGTCCGGAGATGCTGTGTTTAGATTATACAAATTTGGTCGTTCCCTGGGCAAGCAGCGTTACCAACTCGGACAATCTGAAAAGGCCATAGAGTTGCAGGTCGCCTGGGCCGGCCGTCCACCAGCAAGTCTTCTATAACCTCTGCAAGTGTCATCCTCTTCCCCGTGCTATCGATCAACACCACCCCCTTTACCCCCAAGGCCGGAACTTCAGCAGCGTCTCTTCCACCTCGTCCCACACCAGGGTCAGCACTAACAGGTCTATGTCGTGAGGACAGACTATCTCCGCCTCCACCAACATTTTAACTCCCTCCTCTCCAAGGCCCAGTAGGGCATCTTCTCGTAGTATCCGGATCCTTTTGCACCGTGCACAGGGTCGGTTAGGTAGTTGCGGGCTTCTTGGCAGGCATGGAGCGCTGCTGGGGCGGGAGTGGACGTGAGAAGGAGCTTCGTGGACAGCTTCAAGTCCGAGTAGTGCATGGCAATGTCTCTTTTAGGTAGCTGTCTGACCTGTCCGACGTGGATGTTGATGACGCGTGGTGAGTAGACCGCCATTTCCCAGATGAATATGCGGAGCTCGTAGGGGAGGCGGGGGAAGAAGTGGAAGGTGGTGGTGGTCTCGCTAGAGCTGGAGCTGAAGCTAGGAAGAGCCATGATTATATGTTGCTGAATGGAGCTTGGAGGTTGTTTGAAAGACTCAATGAGTTGATGAGATTTCGAGGAAGGAAACAGAAAGATACGGTAGCAGAGATCGAGAATACTTGACTAGGTACAGCGGCTCAAGTCATACGTTCATGTTTAAAGACGGAACCTGGCGAATGGAAAAAAAAACTTCCCGACATCATACGATACTTATTTGTGTATGCCTGTTTGTGTACATGCACGCAACGGTTCATGAGTCGAAGCGATGTAAAGCAAAAAAAATTGGGGATAGGTACCCAAAGATGTCCAAGAAGTGTTCGACTCTGATCAAGACAAACACCGCCGCATCCCATCGTCCCCAGCCGGGATCGCAATAAGCCATCGGCTTAATTTGGGGATTGACCCTCGTGGAAAGTCTTGTGCTCTAGGAACCTAAGGTATCTGTTGCCAGTCATCCTCGTTTCCGTGGCTTCCTTCGTAGAAGATGCGCCTTCTTTCCTTTCGTGTGAGGTGTGGGGTGCAGGTGGCCGGACAGGCAGGCACACCCGACCCGACTGCAGCTGACTGCCGTCGGTCCTGACATCATCAACATGAGTGGACACTGTTCCTTACCGATCCAAAGAATCATTGCAGTGCGAGACGGAATGCATATAAACACCTGAAAATTTGAATTGAAACATTGGCGTTTTTTCGGGTTGGGGTATCTTCTCATAAAGAAACTGAACGGGGTATCTTCCTATTGCCAGCCAGCCAGCCAGCCTATCGATAGCCTCTCTGAAAAGTAGGCATCGCCTTCTTCAAAATCGGAACGTCATCATCCGTCCTGCTTGTGCTCCTGACCACGCCAAAGGGCGTCGACGTCGTCTGCAAGTGCATTCGTTGCGTCCCATTTCCCCCGTAGCTCCCGTAACCTCCGTGACCTTCGTGACCTCCGTGACCTCCATGCCCAAGCCCATGTCCATTCCCATTCCCGGTCTCAAGATCAACCTCACTACCAGGGCCGGGACTAGCGGTGGGACTCGGGGTCGCGCTATGTATAAAGTTCGTGTACTGCCCGGTCCGATACTCGTGTCCATTGATGGTCGTCAATGTCTGCGCACCCTTAAAGTCGTCGCCAGCAGTGTTGTTAGCAGGGCCGAGGCTGCTTCTCTTGACGCCAACCTGGATGGTTGACAAGACCACCGGTGGCGCCATCGTTTTGCCTTCGCTTATTGATTTTTGTCTCTGCCGTGCCTTCCTGTTCGCGACCATGTCCTGTAATGGCTTTGGTGCAAATTTGGTCCAGAGGTAGTCCCGAAAAGTCCGCGTTGTTCCGAAGACGATGAAGATGAGGAGACTGGCTGACACGCCGGGAACGAAGAGGGCAAAGTCGTCTTGGGCCCGGGCAGCACTGAGGTCGGGTTCGGGTGGGATATTTTCCTTGGTGTTGGTGTTGGTGGCGCGAAGTTGGAAGAAGATGACGACTAGTTCGAAGAGTCTGTGAATGTTGGAGATAAAGTGTTAACTTGGGACAGGATACTGGCGATAAACAAAAGGATTGGGTTAGAGACATACCCTAGCGCCACAAATGCGACAGTGAAGCGCACAGCAAGCCAACTGTCGTAGATGTTTCTGCGAGGTATGGTGGGTCTAGGACCAGAGGGCATGCTCCCATTACCCGAGTAGGGGTTGGTAGTCTGTGTCGAATTTTGGCCATAGCGAACATTCCACGACATCAGGACAGCCCTTGAGTGGATGTACTTGATGAGTATAGCGAGCAGAAGCAAGCTACCGATGGCAAAGCTTACTATCACTGTAGGGAAAAGGCATATTAGTACGGGCATATTGTTTCGGAGGACATCTGGAGCCGCGTACTGATAAAGTCGGCCAATACCATGTAGCCCAAGACACTGTTCTGAACAACATCGAGACGGAGGAGGTTCATCTGGACGACAGGCAGGAATATGGCGCTGGCCTTTGCCCACAAACTCCCCCTTAGGCGGTTGAGCTTGGAACTCCGAAGCTGGAGGATAGAGTTTGCCAATTCAACGGACCTGGTCTAGTCAGTCTCGTGATTCTCGATCACTTATGTCGAACGGACTCACCAGAAAACCACCAACATGGCATCCACATTGTATGAGTAGTACTCTGTTGCTGGTCAGAAACATGATGGGAAATGTTTTCAAAGAGAAGTAGACATACGGATATAAAAGAGAACGAGGTCCAAGCCTGTAGAAGCGCCGGTGACGTTTAACTCGGGCCTTCCAACGTTCGCTACCACGTTTTCATACTGCGATGTCTTGACATCGTTCCAATTGACTATGGTGTTGAATTGTTGCACAATGGATGCCAGTGTGCCCAACGACATGGAAAATGAGAGCATGGCCACATCTTGGTTATGTTAGAGGGAGTACTGCAGTGTGGTGAGAAGGGCAGAAGAATCACGACTTACAGCTTTTCCGCTCATGGTGAACCCACACCAGCCATAACAGAAGCAGGCTCAAAGACAGACAAAAGAAGCTGTAGACGAGCACACCAGCGGCAGGGCCGATGGCCTCGGAGGGGAGCTGGACGGCCATCTCATGGCACTGGGGTAGAGTTGTACATTTTACAATAAGATCTGAATCATGTAACTGGGGAAGCGCGATGTGCGAGACGGGGTGTTTAAAACGGCTTCCTGGTGGGCGAGACATAGGCCGAGAGTCCCCACAAGCTCAAGCTGGGTAGGATCTCGCCTCTGAAGCTAGTCTGATGCTACTCTGGCCCTGTTGACACAGACACACGACAGTAAGCATGGTGACCGATGTGGTGAAAGATGTAGCGCTTGATGTGAAAAAGTCTGGGGATGATGCATCCGATGGCGTCTGGGCCGTCCAAGCGCTCGCTTGGCACGACAGGTGATGTCGGTTAGAGAGTCCGAAGTCTGTCAAGTCGGCAGAGCCGGAGGAAGCCATGAGGAACTAGAGTAGGCTGAATGGTTCTAAGGGGTTTAGTTAATAGACGGTTTCAATCTGGCACTCGCTTGGGCGAAACCGATGCGGGCGAAGAACCTGCATAGCCTGTCCCATTCCATCTCTGGAGAAGATGTGTGCCTGTGTCGTCCATGGGGGGTTCGGAAGAGGCCAAATGAGACCCGATGGAACATGGGCATGTTACCCCCGTTGCTTCTAGCTTCAAAATAGTGAAGCATGCCCGACCCTCCCCGATGCCTTGCAGTGCCCTCTTTCATATGAAGTGTTGGAAAGTATAAGGTGAAACGGTGTCAAGCTCTTACTTGGCACCCACTCCAGCAGGATAACCGAACAACTCGCCGAAGCTAGCGGAGTGGCAGCATCTCGAGACATTTCAAGATTGACATTTCGCATTCTGGATTCCTAGCGAGAAGGATCCCATCCCGCTGCTGATTTCAGACCTCTGCAGGAACTGGGAGAGATCCAAAACGGGCGATCAACTCTGAGGCCATGGGTCGTCGAGTGCTGGGCGACTTGGCTTCCACCAGGATCATGACCGTCGACCAAACAGTGAGCCAGTCTGAGGGGTTCGACCGTTCGCTACCCAGCAAAAGAAAGGACCGTTTCCTTCGTATTGCATTGCAAGGACGCTATTGGCGACGATTGGGTAATGGTACTCTGCAACAGGACCTGGAGTTGGGTCACCTATTTCTTTTCAATAGCGCAGCCGGGATTCCACGTGGAGACTTGGAACAAAAAGGGGCAAGGTGAACTCGAGGTCAAAGCGCAAAAGTCTGATCATGATAAGCTCTCGGTGTTGAGGATTGCATTGTGGCTTGCATAAAAGGAAGAAGAGAAGGATGTCGAAGGGAAGCTGCAGAGGCCAGACAACTGTTCTTGGCCTCTTGAACTGGTGAGGATCTCCTTCTAAAGGCGGAAGGCAAAACCTGAGACGACCACGATGAAAGGATCGCTCTTCCCCCAGCACCACCACCTTTGGCCGTCGCCTTCCTTTCCAACTCGGCATGCGCGCTCCGAGTGTCGTGACAGAGCCATTTGTAACCGGCAGGACGGAGAACCTCCCGTCAAGCATGCGAAGGAACCTGGGGCGGAGTTGAGTTCTAGGAGGTGCACGGCCCCACAGCGTAGGGCACCCTCGTCCCCACTCACACCACCCACTGAATGTCAGGGACCAGGCCGCTGGATGGCGTGAGCTTCGGCCCTAACTGCAGTGGACCTTTCTGGCTGCTGGGGCTAACCCCACCTGCCGTCTCCAAACCTCCCCGCAATCAATTCGTTCACCTGAGTGGGCAGCACCGAACAAGCTTCATCGAGGTATCATTCCCGCTTTCACGACGCGATCAACACGCGTTCCCGTCAACCTTTTGAATCGGTACCAACCCAGCAATATCGAATAACTTATCCATTTCGGATTTCGGGTTCAAGCTTTATTGATATCCGTGCTCATCATACACGACCACATCACCAGCCCCGCCACCACCCTATCACCACATCCAGCACCATGGAGGACGAATGGGAACCACCAGTACCAGCAGGGTACAACGATACCAACCGTGCCTTCCTCCAAGCCTTCATGGCACGAGGTACTCTTACCTTTTCCGAGGGACAGAAGCTTGTGGCTGCCATTCTCGCAGCTGCCAGAGGCGAGTCCGTGGACCCAGAGTCCATCACCCAGGAAGCGTTCGCAAACTATGTCCGCACCGCCCGCGAGGCTGTCGAGCCTCTAGACTACGATATTCGCAGCTCTCGGGACCAGCTCCGCAATGGGGAACGCATCTGGGCCTTCATCAACGCACACAGCGACCCCCCTACCCAGATGGCCACCACCCACACGCCAGATGAGGTAGCCTACATCAAGCGTCTGATGGACCTTATGTTCGATGAGTACAACACCGTGCGAATGGAGGTTATGGCCGTCGACGAGGGACAAGCCCTCAAAGCGTCCCGTCCCCGCAAGCCGCGCGAGAGTCAACATTTGAACGGCGAAGACGAGGAAGACCAACCGGCAACCGCCGCGTCCGACCGTGGTCTAAAGCACTCCGAGGTTTTGACCCTCCTCTCCAGCCTCGCGGCCGAAGGCTGGCTGGAGAAGAGCCGTGCTGGGTTTTACAGCCTCAGCCCGCGCTCGCTGATCGAGATGTGGAGCTGGCTGGTTGCTACTTACAACGATGATTCCGAGTCGGCTAAGGATTGGCAGCGAATCAAGTTTTGTGAGTCGTGTAAGGAGATCGTCACGTACGGCCAGCGCTGCTCAGAGATGGACTGCACCGTTCGGCTGCACGACATCTGCCAAGACCGCTACTGGCGCACGAGGAGGGGAGAGAAGAAGTGTCCCAAGTGCGAGACAGAGTGGACTGGGAATCACTTCGTCGGCGAGCGAGCTATTACCTCGCGCCAAGGTTATCAGAGGGGTAAGGGCCGTGCTAATGGCAGTGGCAGTGGAAACAGCCGACGGAGCGATTTGGAGGACGCAGTTGCCGCTCAGCAAGAGGCTGCCGACGAAGATGAGGACATGGAGGAGGCTTGAGGATTTGCTGTTGCATAGTCTGTGGCTCAGCAGTGGTCCAGCGGTGTTGTCATAACACTTGGCTCTTTCCGAATCTCTTCAAAACATCGGGCGCCAATCCAGCACAGACGACATTCATCGACTGGCAACAATGGTTGGGTTTGCACACGAAATACCCATGATATGCGAGACTCGTGCCTTTTGCGCCTCAGCTCCGCGAAATACGGAAGTGTTATACATCCACGAGCGTTCCTGGAAGACGGAAGACGTTTTGGCTTTCGTTACGGGCATACACTCACCTTACCCTTTCAGCACAAAGGGCCGGCGATCCTGGCATCCCCTGGCGGATCCATCCACACACCCGGCACAGCACAACCGTCCGCTTTGGTCTCATCCTTCCGTCCTCCGTGTTGCGATTTCGGCGAAGATCTGCCTATTCCCTGTTACTATCAGTCACTTTCAAAGCGACTAGCAGTTATCAGGTATCGACAACATGGCACCTTGACATCTAGCCAAGTACCGTTGCTGTGGTACACAAGGGCAAGACAGCCAAAGCCTCAACTGCTACCAAGGTGGAAAAAGGGCAGCTGCCAGGCATCATGTGTGGTATGGAGAGTTATTGTGAACATAAGGTGTCGGAAGGGATGGATTGTCAGATGTCGGCCTCGAGGTTATCGAGATCGAAGTGGCCAACGGCTGTGGTGGAAGGAATTCGATCGCTTGAGCGTCTGGTTTGAGTCTTTGTTTTACTACTCTTTGGCCAGGAGAGAACAGCATGGCAAGTACATGTTAGATTCGAATCCCCAAGCGAACAATCTTCTTGGACTACTGATATGCTTTATATACGATACTCGGCTAGGAAAGCCAAAATAGGTCGTTGATCATCTAGCCTGGAAAAGGTTTGGGAAAGTGGATGATACACAGGGAGGGACATAAGATGTGTCAAATTACCGCCGGCGGGTGCTCTTACTAGGCAAAGGGGTCAGCAAAAAGGGGGACATGGCCTGCTAAGATATACAAGTATAGCTCGGTTAGTCATCTGGGTCAACTTCGCAAACTCATGGATGGCGTTTTCTTGGTATTTGGTAGAAATGTCAACGATGCCGCCAACGATACCCAGTACGATATGTCAATTTACTTCTCTTGCGTTTGTTGGCCTGCTTGATTTCTCATGTGAGTGGTGAGTATATTATCATTATCCTCAGTGCTTATGATGCCATTCAAAGGACTAACAGACATTCATCCGGGACTTTGAGATCCCCAAGCCGCCTACCAATTTTATCACATGGATATTTCTCCCAGAACTTCATCCGATGCGAACCTGACTCTGTTGAAGCTCCCTTTGCTGAATTTCGATATCGGGCAGATGTGTAAATGCAAAAAGACGCTATATGGAATCCCTCAGAACCCGAGACATCGCGGAATCGTGTTGTGGTTCCTACCCCAAGCGAAAGAGAAGTCGCAATGTGTATACAGGTAACTGGAAGGTACGCCCCTTGAATTCGTGGAAAGATGCCGCGCATCACACCGCAAGGGAAGGAGCGCGTTCCCCAATCAAGCCGATGGATGATTGTGAGCCTGGTTAGGGACGACGGGATGTGTGTCATGACCGTCAGGCATTCGGAGAAATTCTCTCTTCACCAACATCCAGCACTTATATCCCACCCTTGGGGTGTTGTTACTTGTTTGCGATACCAAAACAAAGGTGAAATCGGGCCGTTTGTCCACAATCAGACTGGCAGCTGGGTTCTACCCTCCTTTCTACTGCTTCTTTCCATTTATATCCAATTTCCCTTCTTCTCTTATCACCAGCTTACTCCTCAGAGGTATTGGTTCCTTCACCCTTTCCTCAGCTGCCGAACAACACAAAGATGACCACGTCTACCTCGGCGTCTACCTCTAATGACACCTTCCACCTGTTCCCCTACCTCCCCTGGGAGCTCCGCGCCTGCATCTGGCAACTGACTGTCTCGCCACGCACCATACCCCTCAAGACCGCACACCACTCCCTCCCACCATGCGCATTCTCCGTCGACATCAGACGCCGCCTTAACGGGTACTACGACAGGTTCCCGGAACGGTCAATATCCATAAGGCTACTTCACACATCTAGTCCCATCTCAGCAGCGCTCCATGCCTGTCAAGAAGCCCGCAATTACCTAACTCATCCCGCATGCGGCGCGAACGGGTACGGATACTACGAGAAGATGTCCTCATCCAACCTCGCGAACAGGCAGCAACTGTGGTTATGGGAAGAGAAGATCCCTTCCCCCTACATCTGGGTGAACTTTGAGGTCGACATGATCGATATAGGCGTTACACGTTTTGGTCTATCTGGAGAGTCAACCTACGCTTCCAAGTTCAGAAGGGTTAAGTTTAAACCCATGGGGGCGTTTGCGGCGTTTGAGTGTCTGACGCCGGATCCTTGGCTGGGTGAGTACACTAGCCATACGAGCTTCCCGCATGTGAAGGAAGCGGAGGTAGAGTTACCTAGACATGCCTCTATCGCCGAATGGGCCGATTATCTGCCATGGGATCAGGTGGAAGACTTATTTTGCGGATTGAAGGATATTGTCTTTACAGATCCCTCAGGGAAGAGGATGACACTTGCGGAGATCATTAAGACATTTCCAGAGGGTCGCCCACCCGGGTATGCTCTTGAGAACTAATTAGTGAAATGCGCCGTTGCGTATGGTATGAAGATGGAGCCTCTTCTTGTAAGTTCAGAACATGATGGATTGATTCTGACGCGAAAGCTATTCAGCCATGATCTTGCAGCTGACAGCGTGTGGCACTATCCGGTCGGACAGCCGCGCAACTTGAATCATCCAAAGGAGTCACTCTTTCTGTGCTACATTCGAGCTATCGCTTCAACTTCTTTTAGCATCAAGCACGTTTACCACATCTTTCGAATGTCATCGCAAATCGTTGAATTACAGCAATAATAATGAGCTGGTGCGTCATGCCCACGATTATCTCGGACTCTAGTCGTATATGCACGAACTATCAAATAGGTCAACCAAAGACTGGGTCGCCTACAAATTAGCAATGGTTTGGTGGTTGTTAGTTCAGTTCTTGGAACCTGGCTTAAGCAGGGGGTCTGAATTTGGTGGCTTCTTTAGAGCTTAAATTAGTCGTCGTTTGAAACGAATAACAACAACTATGACTAATACACCACGAGGCCTCTTTGATTCATCTGACCACCCATTCTCTCCGTGATCCTTACGACTAGGAGATATATGTCTCTGAAGACTCCAACTCCAACAATAACGAAAACATGACCCCCTCTTGCTCCAGTTACAACTCCAGCAACACCACCTTCCACCCGTTCCCCCGCCTCCCCTGGGAACTCCGCGCCCGGATCTGGGAAATGTCCATCTTGCCACGCGTCGTTGAAATCCACGTCAGAAATATCGACATTTCCAAAAGAGAACATGTCACATACTGGGCTTGGCCGCTGCGCTCGAAGCTCCTGTTATCGTCCACCCCCGTCCCGGGAGCGCTCCATGCCTGCCGAGAAGCCCGCGACCATCTAACCCACCCTTTGACTGCGTGCGGCGCAGATGGAAGAAACGCATACTACGAACTGATGTCGTACTCCGCCATGATGAACGTACAACAACAGTGGTCATGGCAAGATGCAGTCCCCGGCCCTTACGTCTGGGTGAACTTCGAAATCGACATGATCAACATAGGCTCGCAACGGTTGAGTCTTCCTCCTATAAGTTGCGGGCGCAAGGTTAAGCGGGTCAAGTACATATCCCCGGGCTCTTCGGTCGGCCAGGCTTTTGACGTCGTGCTGCCAGGGGAGTATGTCTTCCCGGGCGTGAAGGAGGCGGAAATAGAATGCTTTCATGATGTAACTTGGTTGGGAAATTTTTCACATCTGTCGACCCGCTTGGTTTGCGGGGTGGAGGGTGTGGTGTGTATAGATTCTGTGGGAGGTAAAGGTAGAATGACTCTTGCAGAGGTCTTGCGGGAGTGACAGGAGAGGAGGGGGGAGGAATACAGGAACAGACCTCGTGTTGATCTGTCTTGGTTGCATTTTCCTCCGTATATCTAGATGAAGTTTCCAAGCAAGGCTGCCTGCCCAACGCCACACTCACGTTGGATACCGCGAAGCTAGCCTGCCTCCCGTCCCCCTTCTTCTAGAAGCGGCCCGGCGGCGGCACGCTGTGCGCCTCCTCACCTTAGATCCTGCCCACCCGCTCGTCCCGCGTCTTTCGGAACCCCGAATGACGCCGCGTGGCCTGCCTCGCCGCCCTACAACTCTACAGACGGCTGCACAGCTCGCCTTGCCTTTCCCGCGGCCGGTTCTACAGCCGCCCGTCTATAACGGAGACACTCACAAAGATCCAGCGCCCACGTCTAAGGACAGGGCTGCCAAAGATTTCAAAGAATGGCTTCTCCAACGAGATCCCTCGGAGATTGTCGTTTACACCGACGGCTCTATGATAGCTAAGCAGATGGGCCTCCCAGCGCACGCGGAGGACCCCGACGCCGAAGAAAGACCAGAGGGCGAGTGCGTAGGCTTTGGCTATGTAATCTTCCAAGGACAGACAGAACTCGGCCGCGGATGCGGTCAGCTAGAACAAGCGGAAGTTTTCGATGCAGAGGCGGAAGGCGCGCGGCATGGTCTCAAGGCCGCTGTGGCGCTCTTCCCGGAGGCACAGGCCCGACCACGCATTACGATATGCCTTGATAACACGTCCGTCATTAGAGGACTCCGAGGAACCCCAGCTGCGTCGTCACAAGCGGCTTTCCTCGATTTCCGCGCCATCCGAAAGGGCTATGGCCCCAGTCTGGTGAACGTCCGCTGGGTTCCCGGCCACAAGGGCATCACGGGCAACAAGATTGCGGACGAGCTCGCTAAGGCGGGCGCCGAAGGAGGAGAGGTAGTCAATGAAGGCTTGGTTACCCTTGCGCACTCAAGGCGGCTTGCTAAGAGGGAGGCGCGTACGGATTTCAAGGCATGGTGGGCCGCGAACAAGCCAGAGTCATATGCAGACTACCGGTTGGGGGTCTCTATCAAGCCTAACGACGAACTAAAAGAGCTGGACAGACGCTCTTTACACCACCTCCTCGCGGCCAGGTCTGGCCACGGGGATTTCAAGGACTACCATGAGCGCTTCGAGCACGAGGACGCCCTGCTAACATGCTTCTGTGGAAGCTGGAAGAATCCCTTCCATCCCTTTTTCTGCAGGAAAGCATATGCAGTTTCCCCCGTCACGGGCGAAGCGGCTACGCGGGAGAATCTCTCCCTTGCTATTGGAATATACTGGCAGCGCTTCATCGCTAGAATCCAGACCTCGCACTTCTTTTCATGGACTTGTACGAGAAAGGCATGGCGCCAGACACTCTGGCAACAGCACACTGACGGCAGTGGCGCCGCTGACAACCTTACGGGGTTTTTACGGAGTAGAGGGGTGGAAGTTGGCCATGGCCACGACATTGAGAGGGTTACGGTGGACTTGGACAGGCTAGTTCACCGTGCAAGGAGACGGGAGGAGGCCTTGCGGGAGGAGGAGAGCGAGAGCGAGAGCGGAGAGGAGTGATTTTGTCATTTCTTTTACCTTTTCCTTTGTGCTACAGGTTCCGTCATATACTGGCGGCTCGCCCACTGGGCGATTCGATTATAAGTGTTGGGCCGCGTTTACGCTATGGGCAACACATGATTTATACTGGCAATTAGGCCTCGGTTTGCCCTCGGATTAATGGTTTTGGTGGACAGTTAGGGCATTGCTCTTAATTTTGTATGCTTGACTCACCGGTGCGGCACGTCTCATGCCCTACGGGAGGCGGAAGTAGACGTTAAAAATAACAACAACAACAACAACAAAGCCACACTCACGTTGGACTCTACCAGTATATGGCTTATGCATGTATAGAACTTAATACCACTAGAGGAACCAATTAAAGACCATTACCTAAGACAAGGTGCATAAACCTCACAAATCCAGATTGCCAGCTAGCCGGTACCCCCCATTAGGCATTTACAACAATACCCTCCCACATGTTCTCTTCTGCCTCCTTTCATTCGCATTTCCTAAAATCCATCCAACTCTTACCAACTCTTTACAGTATCCTCAACCACCTACCTTGAAATATAAAACATGACCACCTCCACCTCTCCCAAAACTTTCCACCCCTTCCCTTGCCTCCCCTGGGAACTCCGCGCCCGCATCTGGGAACTAACCATCTCACCACGCACGGTCCATATCCAAGTTAAAACACCGCAACGAGAGAGACGACCATCTCAACTACCGAATCGCGCCGGTATCTTACAAATTAATATTCACCTGCACTACACTTTTCATTCCAACAGCAGCGCTCCATGTCTGCCAGGAAGCCCGCCATCACCTAACTTACCCTTTACCCTAAAAAACGACGGAAGGGAAGTTGGTGGATATTATGAGAAGGTGTCCGCTGCCGACCTCATCAGCGCCGCAGAAAGGCGGTCGCATGTTTGGGAAGAAAAAACCGAAGCTCAATTTTTTAGTAACCCCCCAGATCAGGGCCGCTACATCTAGGTCAACTTCGCGGTCGACATTGTCGACATTGGCTTTCGGCGTTTCTCGCTGGCTGCAAACTACGCTTCCAAGATCAGGCGGGTTAGGTTCAAGGTTAAGATGTCTAGTGGGCCTATCATTGACGTTCTAGCGGCGGCGGCGCCAGGATGGCGTGAAGGCAGGTATTGCCTTCCTAATGTGAGGGAAACGGAGATAGACTGCTTGAGTTTTGATTGTTTAGCTGAATGTCTGGTCCGGAAGCGGATGGGAGATGATTTGGTTTGTCGGATGGAGGATCTGGTGTGTGTAGATCCTCCGGGGGAGAGGAGGACACTTGTGGAGGTTCTAGACGTAGCCCAAACGAGAGGAAGATAGTAGTCTGAATAGTTACCTAGAAGGCGCGACGGGACTTGTGTATGGGAGAATGGAAGTCACTACAAAATAACTGATACCAGAAGGAGCACAAGACTTCCGAGGGAGATAGGAAGGAGGACGTTGTCAAAGGCTAGAGATGAGGTAGGTAAGCCAATGCATGATTGGGAGCTGGGGCGGGGACGAGAGGTTGTGCACATAGTTTCAAGTCAAAGTCTCCAGGCCTTTGGAGGACGTTCTTTTCTTCATCAGAATCAAGCACTTATATTGCATCTCTGGATGTTCCGGTTTCTTTGTTTTGAGGATGAACTGTTTCGAGTGTAGATATCTACCCACCATCGTGGGAAAAGAGAACCCTCGCCCCTTACATCTGGGTGAATTTCGAGGTCGACATGATCGATATAGGCAATAAACGTTTTGAACTGCCCGCACGCTACGCTTCCAAATTCAAGCTGATCAAGTACATGTACAATTCGTCCATGTCGTCAGTTTATGGGCTTTTGAAGTTCTGATGCTAGCGCCGCCAGGCCGGTTTCGCACAGTTACACCGCCAGGGAAGAAGTGCTTTCCGAATGTGAAGGAAGAGAAGATAGATTGCCCTGACTTGAATAACTTAAGAGTCGAGGCAGGGGGACATTCGTGGTGCAGAAGAGTGGATTGGGAGTCGAAGGATATTCTTTGTATAGATCCCCAGGGAAAAAGGATGACGCTTAAGGAGATTCTGCGAGGATTCTGAAGTGGTTGGAGGACGCCAGTGTGACGAACCGTTACAAGCACAGGAGTATTATCGCTGGGATAGAACAATAGAGTAACAGTGTAGTAGCCAAAAGGTACTGATAGATTGTGATAGCTATTGCTTGCTGAAGAACCAGGTATAACGAAGGCCGGGAGGCCTTCTTATATACTGGTCTTCAACCCCGTCCCGTGGTCCTATCTGATTGGTCAATCTATCTAGCTTACATGAGGCTCAACGATTGGATCGTAACAGCCAGACCCTACATGTAATTTTTTCCCGATGACTTATGGGGTTGGCTGCGCTGTCAGGCTTGAATACAGAAAGCTTCGTATAATCTCATATTTTGCAGTTGAAATGAGCATGCAACCTCACCTGGTTGTGCAATGGCTGTCATCGGTGGTGGAGATGATACAAAAGGAAGAGGTTGAGACCTGGACGTTGGGGGACTTTTAGCTTTTTTTTCACTTTATCAACCCAGCTTCTCTCCTTTACCTTTCCTTTTCCCTCTTCGTCCCCTACCTTCCCTTTCTCATTCATTGTGGTATCTGAAATGGAAGAGTTTCATCATTTCTCAGGGTCTTGTAGCGGGCCGATAACTTAAAAATCTATCCCGACCCATGGCCAACGGTTGATAGCGATGTGTAAAGATCGAGAAATATCAACCGTCACAAACTCTTCTACAATCTAACCCTGGTTTGTTTGTTAGTCTGGTACAAAAAACGCCTATCTCTACTCTCGAGGCAAATGAAAAGCACTCGGGGCTTCGAGTAGACGGGTGATAGGGACTCCCATCTCATATCCCCTAGACTTGGAGGCCCTCAGAGAAACCGAGAGGGACAGAAAAGAGGCTTTCGTACCTAGCTTACTAGACCATCATCATTGTCAATTGCTTCAAACGAAAGCCAAAAGAAGGCCAATGAGAGCTCCAGTTCGCTTTTTTCCGACCCTTGTCCGAAGAACCAAACCGACAAACAAACCAGTATTGTGTTGTAAATTTGAGGTTGGGGATGGGCCGATATATTGAAAAAGCAAAACAGTTTGCCAACTGGCTGGCTACCCCTCGTTAAGTATAACCCCAATGCCATGCTCACTCTTACCTTTTCTTGTGTCTGTTTTCATTCTCGTCCAATTCCATCGGTTTCTTGTCATTAATTCGGCTTCCCGAGGGTACCAGCTCATTCATCTTCTCCTCAGCTACTGAATAACACTTAACATGGCCAAGTCCACCTCCAACAGAACCTTCCACTTCTTCCCCCGCCTCCCCTACGAGCTCCGCATTCTCATCTGGGAACGGGCCGTCAGGCCACGCGTTGTCGACATTCGCTCCAACCGCCACTTCAAGGACCATCCGAGCTTTCCTAAAACCCTCGAAGCTGGTCGCTGGATACATCAGAACTAGTCATAACGCCACTCATTCCCGCTCCCGCCGTGCTCCATTCGTGTCGAGAAGCCCGCAATCACCTAACCCAACCCACACGCACACGTGCAAGCGGCTACTATGAAAGGGTATCGGTGAAATGCATCGTCACACCACCGCGGAGTGAGGGAGAAGGACAGATCGAAGACGACGACCCCTACACCTGGGTGAGCTTTACGATCCATTGGGTTGACATAGCATCAAGACGCCTCACGTTGTCTGCACACTACGCTTCTAAGATCAGACGACTCAGGTTCGCGGCTCCGTTAGGCAGTCAGCCTGCCGTTGAGGTCCTGGCGCCAGAGAAGGACGAGGACTGCTCTCCCAACGTAAAAAAGGAGGTGGAGATAGACTGTCCTGATGGTATACAAGCCGCCGTGTTTCCCAAATTCCGTGACCTGCGGGTAAAACACTGGCTAAGATCGATGAGCCCCTTGTTGGGTAGCATGGAGTGCCCCCTGGGGTATGATACTTATGAGCTTAACTTGCCGCACCCTCCCAAATGTCTTCGCGTACCCTTTTTGACTTGACGTACCCTCTGGCAGCTGGTAGTATAAGCGGGTCGTTTTCGGTTGTAAGTTGTCACTACCACTCAATGCATCACCAACCTCACTGCATCGCCAACCTCACTGCATCGCCAACCTCAACGTATCGCTAACTTCAATATATTAATAAAGCCTTAGCACATCGCTCAAGTTCTATTCTTTCTCCCTTCCCAAATTCGTCCACGGGTGATTAGCGATACAATGAATGCGGTATGTGGTGGTGTAGTGAGGTTGGTGATAGAACTAGCGGCGCGGCTGGCGCAAAGGCATCCGAAAGTTTGGAACCTCAATATTATTTTGCTGGAATTTACTATACAAAACAGTGGATGTTTCATGTCAGCTGTCACTCAGCTGGCATAGTGGAGTAAGAGGGTACGCGAAGTTAAAAAGGGTACGTGAAGACAAGAGGGAGGGTGCGGCAAGTCAAGCTCATACTTATAGATCCCCTGGGCAAGAGGATAACGCTGAGCGATGCTCTTGATGAGACCCTAAAGTCTGCGCGGGAGAACCACGAGCCTGTGTATAATTTACTGTGACTTGAAAAGTGGCTAGGGTAGGCTTTCGCGTATGAATCCAAGTTGTTAATGAGAGTATCTCTTTGTTTCGAGAGTGCAAATCTGACGATGCCCCCAATTTGGAGCCAGTTGTCCTATTATTGCCCATTGGATCAAGGTTTCAAAACCGACAATCTGACTAGCGGGCGAGCCACTATGTGTGTTTGTTGCTCCGCCCAGGAATCTCACGAACCATGCTCCATGCTCCTGTATGCCCGTAGCCGGACCGGTTGGTACTCATCCTCAGGTCGGAGATTCCAAGACCTCTTAAGGGAATTTACCAGTCTCTACCAGTTCTATCACTTGGGTATCTGTCTCTCAAAAACTCCATCCGAGGCACATCTAACCCTGACTTAGCTTACCGACCCATGGTGTGTAAACCCTCACTATTCGCTAAATGTCGATACCATATATGCAAAATAACCAACGCAAAAAGGATTCCAGACCCACATATAACGAGACCGTGTTACGCCTCCCTCCCAAACCCAAAACCTCCAACCGGAACTGAAAACCCCTCTCACCTCCAGATCCACGAAGAACTGACCTCTAGGTAGATTCCATCTACGTCATTAATGCCGAGGCCGCCACCGGGGTCCGTCCCACGGGTTCGCCCTGAAACCCCTAATCGTCCTGGACAAGCTCCTTGATCTCCTCCCTCCCGCCAGGCAACAACTGCGCCCCGCCACCACCCGTCGCCAGCAACTTCTCGGCGTCCTTCGCCGTGAAATTGAACCGGTCAATCACCTTGCCGCCGTCCTGGGCCCAGAAGCCGACTTCGTCAATGATATCGTAAACGATATCTTCAACTATTTGCTCCTCGTAACGGTCCGATACCGGGCATAGTGGTTTTTGATTCAGGACACTACCGTCGTCGAGCATGTCCACGTCGTCCTCATCGCCGCCTACCCCGTTCTGCTGCTTCTGGGGGAGACCAGAGCCGGGTGGCGGGAACCAGAAGTCGGGGCCAAAGTTAACCTCGACGGCGCCGCCGCGGAAGACACTCACGGCTGGGTAGTAACCTACGGTTCCGTCGTCGAGGGCTTCCCTGCCGGCGTGTGCCCCTGACTGCGTGCTTTGTTTTGAGGCGGGTGGCAAAAAGGCAAAGAGGTCCGTCCAGGGGGTGCCCATGTCCTTTCCGTTTTTGTAGATCTTGATGTACGAGTTTGGTAGTGTCCGTAGTGATGGCAAGGGGTGATTTGGGTTTGGTTGTTCGGGTGAGTTTGAGCCTGCCGATGTTACCGGAGCCGGGCTGAAGAGATCTTCTAGTTCTTTGGTAGTGTGGTAGTCGATCTTTTCGAAGTAGATGTGCTGCTTGAACCGAATGGGAATCCGGTCCCGAATAATGTTAGGTGCTTCCAACGACGGTTCGTCGTCTGCCAAATCCACCGCAGGGTTGTAATGCCCCGTTACAATCTTCCTGTGTAGGTGCTCGGACGGAAGCTGGATCTCGAGCCCGATCACATCGCCTTCTTTGATCTCCTCGCCGGGCGGGAAGAAGTCTTTAGGCCGCGACATGTGTACCTTCTGTCCTTCCACGTCGCGAATGCCATAACTGTAGCAATCGAAGCCGACAGGAGCGTCGAGAGAGGCCTCACGCCGCGCCCAGCCCAAGCGAACGTGCCCATGTGCCTTGGTATCCGCTTCAGAACCTGGCTCGCGTAGGGTGCCTCTAGTTACCTTACACTCCCAGTACCATCTGCCCTCGCGCACGGCCACGTTGGCTCGTGACATACGGAAGCCCTTGTCGGTTGTGACATGACGGCCCTGCCGGTCGAAGTATACGTGAGAGGCAGAGTCCTCAAAGGCCATGTGGGCAGCGTACGGCTCTGTCTCGGTCTGCCGATAATAGAACATCGAGGGAAAGGTCGGGTCTGCTATACAGTGGGTGTAATGGAATGCTCTCTTATTGAAAACACTGTCGAAGTAGGCCAGTTAGCGTGTGTTCCCCTTTCATCGAAGGAGTAAAGGGTAGGTATATAATGCATACTGTTCTGTAGCATCAAAAAACTCTATCGTCTCGCCCTCAGGTCCTTGAACTTCATGATGGCTGTTGAAGACCGGACCACGAGCGGGCTCGAAATCAGTGAGCTTGGGCGGAGCTAGCTTGTAGCGCGCAGGGAGCAGTTCGTTGATGGAGGGCTCCTTGTGTTGCTGCTTGGGGTCGGGAGTTGCTCTAGAACTGTCGGAACCACCAGCCGCTGCCTTGGCCTCCCTCTTCTTAAAGGAGTCCTTCTTTGTTCTCTTCTCGCGGTTCAGAACTGCTGCTTGTTGGGTTTCCTCGGGTGCTTGTATTTGAACTTTTGGAGCGGCTTTATTTTCGGGGTTCAGGGGGGATGGAACCGCTGGACTATGGTCGTCTTCGAGTGCGCGCTTCTGAGGGATTGTTGTGGCAGCTCCTGAAGGTGTTTGCTCCCTTCGGGGAGAACCAACGTCGCTGGCCATATTCGACCGGGCAGGCGTCGTGCTAGCAGTAACGGATGTTGATAATTGGCTGAGTTGTATAGTTTGTGCTCGTGAGCTGTTCTCCTTTTTGAACTCGACTTGGGTTTGGACTCGAACGGCGAGGACGTCAAGTCGAAAGTATCGGCGGGACCAAGTCTGATCGACGACAGCTATGGATGGTAAGAATGACCTGAAAGAACTGGTAGTAGACCTGCGAGAAAACGCTTTGGTATTCGAAGTAGAAGCAAACTTTGCGAGGAAAATTGGGTTCCTGAGTTCGGGTTCTGGGGAATTGATGTTTGTGGTAAGATCCTTGGAAAGAGTTTGGAGATGCAAGAAGAAACAAAGACATGTGAAGCAGAAATGATGGAAGCTTCAATCGCATTGCGACTGACGGCAGCGTGTCGCGACAAAAGGGTGGGGCTTCCGTCTGTTAGTGGGCTCCATTACGAACAGCAGGCAGGGGTCCCGGAGCTTGTCCTGCTTGTTAGTCACCAGCCTTGTAGACCATTAAAACGCTAACAGCGGGCCAACTGCCTGCCGCAAGGACGTCTTTTGCTAACGGTCGACACTTGGAAAGACGCCAAGACAGTTGCGTCGCGGGTGATCCCATTGTTCGCCTTGACGCCAGCAGTTTGAATTTCTGGATTTCTTCCCCGTCAACAACATTCCAACACTTTCATTTCCACGACAACCCCAACCCCGATTAGTCCTCTCCATATACCAAAACGGCTTTCGCATCTCTACAACGCCCGACGAACATACATAACGGTCGAGCGACAAGATGCCCGTCGTCAAGGGAGGAGTGTGGACCAACATCGAGGATGAAATCCTCAAGGCGTCGGTCAGCAAGTATGGCCTGAACCAGTGGGCCCGCGTCTCGTCGTTGCTGGCCCGCAAGACCCCCAAGCAGTGCAAGGCAAGATGGGCCGAATGGCTGGATCCCAGCATCAAGAAGATCGAATGGAGCAAGGAGGAGGATGAGAAGCTGCTGCATCTTGCCAAGCTGATGCCGACCCAATGGCGTACCATCGCCCCCATCGTTGGAAGAACCGCGAACCAGTGTCTGGAAAGATATCAAAGGCTTCTTGACGAAGCTGAACAGAGAGAGTCATCGGCTCTTGGGTTAACGGGCCCTGACGGAGGCGAAGCCCACGCGCCCAGCGCCGACGATGTTCGCAAACTACGACCCGGCGAGGTCGACCCCGATCCGGAGACGAAACCGGCCCGCCCCGACACCATCGATCTCGATGAAGACGAGAAAGAAATGTTGAGCGAAGCTCGCGCGCGTCTGGCCAACACACAGGGTAAAAAGGCCAAGCGAAAGGCCCGTGAACGACAGCAAGAGGAGTCGCGCCGGCTAGCCGCTCTTCAGAAGCGTCGTGAGTTGAAGACGGCCGGTATCAACATCAAGGTTACGACCAAGAAGAAGGGTCAGATGGACTACAATGCCGATATTCCATTCGAAAAGAAGCCAGTTCCTGGATTCTACGACACCACCGAGGAGATGTCTCGCAACGAGTACCAGCGCTCCCATTTCGACCCCAAGAAGCAGCAGGTTGGGAACAAGCGTAAGGGCGAAGAGGATGAGAGAGACGGCAAGAGGAGAAAGGGTGACAAGGACCCATCTGTGCAGGCCGCCCTCAAGGCTGGTCAACTGCAGAAGATGCGGGAAGCAGAACAGAGCAGCAAGCGGAGGTCTTTGGTCCTACCAGCACCACAGGTCGGCGAAGGCGAGTTAGAGGAAATCGTGAAGATGGGCATGATCGGCGAGCGTGCGAACATGTTGGCTCGTGAAAGCGACAATGACGCAACTCGCGGCCTTATCAACAACTACTCGACACTCAACACCAATGCGCCAATCCGAACGCCGATGGCCCCTGCTCAGGAAGACCACATTGCAAACGAGATTCGCAACATCCGGGCGCTAACAGAGACACAATCCTCGCTTCTTGGTGGAGAGAACACCCCTCTACACCAGGGGGCTGGCTCTACCGGCTTTGAGTCGGTTGCGCCTCGGAAACAGGTCATGTCAACCCCTAACCCCTTAGCCACCCCCTTGCGGGCTGCTGGAGCTGGTCCTGGCGCCACGCCCCTCCGCGTCGGCCAGACACCGCTGCGCACTCCCCGTGATACCTTTGCTCTCAACGATGCTGGCGAAGAAATGTCACTGGTAGGCGGCACACCCCGGGATGCCAAGATGCGCGAGATGTCTATCCGACATCAGCTTAAGCAAGGCCTCGCGTCTCTTCCCAAGCCCAAAGAGACCGAGTGGGAGCTCGAGCTGCCGGATGATCAGCAGGAACCCAAGACAGCTGAGCAGCTGGAGGAGGATGCTGCTGAACGTGACCGTCGGGAAAGGGAGATCAGGGAGGCACGAGAGCTGTTGGAGCGCAGGAGACGTACGCAGGTAATGCAGCAGGATCTGCCTCGGCCTATCCAAGTCGATTACCAGTCTCTGCTAAAGGAGGCCTCGCAGGTTGAGGACCCCGTCAAGGTCCTCGTCGCTCGTGAGGCGGCCTTGCTCGTAGCTCATGATGCCACCAGGTATCCTCTACCGGGAGCTCAGCCAACTGCCCGGGCAGTGGAAATCCAGAAAATTGACGACGCTGCGTTGCAAGAGGCCAAGCTCCAGGTTCTAATGGAAATCAAGGATAAGCCCAAGCCCGAGGAAGTCCAAGCGGCGTGGGAAAAGAGCAACAGCAGCTCCCTTTTGCTTGGCCTGGGATGCTATGAGGACGATGAAGAGGAGGAGCAGATTTCAACCATGCAAATTGCGCTTGAGGTATGTTCCCCTAACTAGTATTCGATATTGTCGAAGTGTACCAACTAATCCAACCTTTCAGGAGGTCATTGACCAAATCGTTGCCTCGGCCGAGAAGGGCAACAAGCTCGAGAAGAAGCTCAACCTGCATCTTGGCGGTTACAAGAACCGGGCTGAGATGCTGCGGAAGAAGATCAGCGAGGCTCACGAGGCTTTGGAAAAGGCGAACAACGCTCTGGGTGCTTTCAAGGTTCTCCAGACCTCGGAGCAGGCTGCTATTCGCAACCGGCTGGCGGCGCTGCGTGGAGAGGTGGGCTTCGTCAGCACCAGGGAGAGAGAGGCGCAGGAGTTGTATAGGAGGACAAGGGAGGAGTTGGACACTTTGACGCTTAATGGGCCGAAGACTAATGGGTTCCTCTGATAATGTGCTTGGGGGGGGGGGGGGGGGGGGGGGTCAAGGTTGTGAATAGTGAGTGTTGGTTGTTTGATGGCATAGCTTGACGTATCTGGAATTTGTCTATAGAATGGCACAATGATCACCGACGTCAAAGAGCAACAAAATTAGAAGCGTTTAACAATATCCGTATATATAGAGGACATCTCTAGGAGTCCTAGTGTGAAGCCATGATCATATAGCTCGAGGTCGAGTTCCCTCTCCATGTAGGCCGGTTCTTCACCTTGAGGCTCTCATGGACCGGACCTGGACGGGGATAGTAAAAACATTGTCCAGGCCCAGCTCTTAGGAGGTTGGTCAGTCAGGGTGCCCGGAACGCCCCATTTGGCTGGCCGGCTGGGCCGAGTGTTTTACTCCACGCCCTGAGGCGGGCTTCCCGCTTCGCTAAGAGGATCCCGCAGATCGCTTGACCCCGCTGCGGGGAGGGGCACTTCAGGCGCTTGATCAGGGCGTTCCCGCGTTCGTCTCAACTTGTTTGACTTCTCGAGAGTTTCACCAACTTCTTGCTTCGACAAAGCTCCCATCAAGAAACACAAATTCGAGGTGTCATATAAACAGCCAAGATAGCACCTAAAATAACTTCAGAATACATCCATCCGACAACTACAGAGCCAAACAACACCCGAGCCCCGACAATGTCCGACGTCAAGGCCAACGCCGAGGCCCTTGTGCCCAAGTTCAAGTTCGAGCGCCAGCTGAACCAAGGTGCGTAACCATCCACTTGCCCTTTCTTATACGTACCGTTGCACACTCGGATGGAAATACCGAAAGAGCCACCTGGGAAGCTTTGAAAACCTCCATGACTGTATACTAACCCTCCGCCCTCCACCTAAACAGACCAAGCTGGGCGCCGCACCACCCTCCTCGGCACCATCGACTCCCAACCGGCCCTGCTAGTCCTCGAGCGCGCCCCCTTCCCAACCTCCACCGACTACCTCTCCTCTGCGCCCTTAACCCTCCGTACGCTCAAGAACTTGGGCGCCAACGACATCTACCACTGGTACATGGCCAGCAGCGGCGCTGTTTCCACAAACGAAGAGGAAGACTTCTCTGACCTCAAAATCAACCTCATCTACCCGTGCACGCCCAAACACATCGCCAAATACTCCCGGCAAGCAGTCCGCTACGTATCCGAGACGCCCCAGATCTACCGGGACCACGTGCGTCCGTACATGCAAGCGCAGCGCGAGTCGGGGAGGCTGAACTGGGCGTTTAACATCGTCGAAGGCAAAAAAGAAGTCGAGGACGTGATCTACCGGACTCCCTACGGCCAGGACCCGGAAGAAGGGTTCCTGTTGCTGCCAGACCTGAATTGGGACCGTAAGACGCTGGCCGCCTTGCACCTACTTGGGTTGGTGGAGAGGAGGGATATCTGGAGCTTGCGAGATCTCAAGAAGAAGCATGTGCCGTTTTTGAGGCATATGAAGAGGAAGTTTGTTGAGGCTACGACCAAGGTGTACCCGCAGATCGACGAGGACCAGCTGAAGCTTTATGTGCACTACCAGCCGACGTATTACCACTTTCACATTCACATCGTGCATGTGCAGCTGGAGGCCGGGGCAACGCAGGCGGTGGGTAAGGCGGTGGGATTGGATGGTATTATTGAGACGTTGGAGGTTATGGAAGGGGATGGGGAAGCCGGCATGGACAAGTTGACCATGAGTTATACCCTTGGGGAGGAGAGTGACTTATGGAAAGATGTTTTTGGACCGTTGAAGAAGAGAAGGAGCAGCAGCAGCAGCAGCTGAAACATGAGAGGGAGGAACTGAAGATTTGAATTGAGGTGACTAATTAGGTAGGTGTGTTTAGTTCTCACGTCCGTACAGCTTCTCCACCGCCAGGACTAGGTCGTTAACGCTGGAGCCGTGAGGGCAGTCAGACCACTGACCGCCGTCGCGGATGCAGAAGATCTCGTTGTCGAGGCGGACGGTACAGCTCTTCGTTACGCCGGCCTAGAGAGGAGAGGAGAGAAGAAATATGTTAGATACCACATAATATCATTACGACGGAGTGGTTCGGTCTTGGAGGGGAGAAGGGACAATACATACATCAGCGCTTCTCTTGACACTGTCTTTGAGCAGAGCCATGCCCAAGGCACCGTCGTCCTTGGTAGCACATTGGTTGAGCTTGTCAAAGTCGATGGCGTGCTCGAGCGCGCAGTCCTCGATCAAGCTGCGCTGAGGGATCTCATCGTAGTTCTTGGTTAAACACATAGTGAAGCCAAGGAAGATCTTGGGATCGGGGTACAGCTTCTGGGCGCAAAGCTCGATGATGTTTCCAAGGCCTAAAAGAAAAGTACAACCGGTCAGCATATCAGTCTCCACGTGTGGCACATCCGTCCCGTCTGTTTCCCAGAATGGAAAGGCAATCTTCCACTTACACTCTTCCGGACCGTGCTTGCAAGCAACCCCATCATCGCTGTTGGTCGGTGTTCCGATAAACGACAAGGTAAAGTTGACCTTGGTATAAACCCTCTGCATAGCAGGCAGAACCAACTCCCTAAGACAGTCTCGCGCGTCGGGGCATTTGCTCATGATATGCGCCTCAAGGGCTACCGGTTCGTGTTCAGTAGTGTCACCGCCCACATCGGCATTGGTGGTGGGCGGTATGGCAATGGCGTTGATGGTTGATAGATCTACGAGCGACCATTCCGATAGGCCATCGCTGTCATCGAGGTCCATATCCATATCGAGCCCGCAAAGGGTCCATACCATTACCATCAGGCAGACGGCAACGAGGATGCGACGGAGGGCGTGTTTATCGCGGCCATTTTGACTGTTGTCGTTCTTGTTGGTGGTTTCGGATGGAATAGGCGAATTAATAGTGGTTGGTGTTGTCGTGGGTAGTAGGGTTTTCTCGTCCATGTTGGCGATATTATTATGTATTTGATGGTTCTTGGTCGTATAAAGAATATCTTGTATCACTGCTGCTTGATGTGATATAAGTTTGGAGATGGTCGACAAGGTCAAGAGTTGAAGTCTGTGAGAAAAGAGAAAGAGGCGGCAGATCTGATGTTGGGGTCCAAAGACATCGTCACTCAGATGGGTCACGGCCATCCACAAGTGGAGGCAGGCGCGATAACGTGGAGTGCTAAGGAGCAATTGGATCCCTGTGATGGCGCTTAACTGGGGCGTTACACCGAGAGGAGGCTAGGGGCAGGCAAGCGAGCGAGTAAAGAACTAATGTTCGGTTACATGTAGTAGCTGCCTGCTATCAGGAGAGTAGCTTCCACCAGAAGCGGGCATGGCTTCTTGTCTTTTCAGCCATCAGACCTAACAACTGTTACTAGAAAGATCGCCACGTAGGTAGATATATTGCCGAGTTGTTACGAGATTATGGTTAAAGATGCGCCTATCAAAAGTTGTTGCCCTCTAAACACATGGCCTGGTTCGGATGATGAGAGGTCTCACGCAGTACCCTCGATTGTTTCGTCCCGAATAGAGGCGGGTGCACTAACAATTAGATCAGGGACCTCTAAATACAGGCTGCCGGTAATTTATCTGCTACATGCGACCAACCGCAACCAACCACAAGCCGTCGACGCCATCCATCCCAAACCCCGCAACATCGTCAATCATATCAGCCTTGCCCGCCATTGTGTTGGGATGGAAAGCGGCATGCTGATTGCTCCCGCCCTGGTCTTTGTGGCCAGTTGCCGGTTGCTGATTGCTCCCGCCCTGGTCTTTGTGGCCAGTTGCCGGTTGCTGGTCGTTGGTTGCTAAGTTACGCTCTGTACGGTTGCTCAGGGTTGGTACCTATAAACTCCGATGGATGTTTCCGATGTCACGTATCATCGACCTCCTGGCCTGTCAATGGCAAGTCGTGAATGGGCTGAATGGGTCTTTAGTCCCCTCCGTCCTCCGCGACAATCCACAACATCCTCCACAATCCCATCTAACTGTTCCTCCCTGAACCATGGACTTTACTTGATTCAACCTAAAGCCCGAGTAAGCGCTCGTGATTCATGGCCAACGGTTCCTCCCTCTACGACCAAGTCTTTCCCAGCCTCAGACTATTGAGTCAAGGGGGTTCTATAAAACCACATGCCTCAACCTCCTCTCAACCTCGCCTCAGGAAGTCGGAGTGATCATCTCAATTTCGACAAGACATGATAACGCGATATCACGAACACCTCGAAACCAGACCACCCTAGCTAGACCTCACCTTCAACCATCAGTAAAGAATTGGCAACCATGTCGCCCTCGGCTGTGACCACCATCAGCCGGTTTCTGGAGCCCTTGGCTCTGGACAACCATGTTGCTTTGAACCTATCCAGGGAATTCTACTACAACTTCAAATACCTGTCTGCCGAATCTTTGGACCAGTTTCTACCGACTCCCATTTCCATGTCGATTCTGAGGCCTGTGGGACGTCAGAGTACCGGTCGGTAAGTAGTTCTCTATTAGCTATCCATCGATATTGCCATAGATATTGGCTGACAATGTGATGAATAGCTTCCTTGCCATGGACATGTAGGATTCCCAAAAAAAAAAAAAAAAAAAAGTCCTGATATTCACTCGAATGGTACCTGATATTGACTTCCGACTTAGTGGTGGCTCAAACTTGCGAGTGGGCTTCGTGGAGCTACTACCCGATGGCCAAGATCGTCGCCTAAATCGCCTCCTCGAGCAGTCATGGCCTATTCTGGATCACCTGAAAAGTGAGAACTCAGAGAGTCTCTTTCGGTGGGTTGGAGAGCACATTGCACAAGTGGTTCGTGAAGGATGCGAAACATGGGGTTTATCTGCGGAGGAAGAGTTGCCCATGGGCGTCACCTTCAGCTTTCCCATGAAGCAGACCTCACTTTCCGAAGCTACTCTGATGGCTATGGGCAAGGGTTTTGCCATCAAATCAGATCTGGACCTCGGCGGTCACCTCTCCAAGGGTTACGAACAGCACAGGACAGCCGACCTACCCCCCATAAAGATCACCGCCATCACCAACGATGCAGTGGCTACATTGGTGTCCTTTGTATACCAATACCCAGCCGCGCCGAACCAAAAAGCAGCCATGGGCCTCATCGTCGGCACCGGATGCAATGCTACGATACCCCTCAAGCTCAGCAGTCTGCACAAAAACAAATTCCCTGGTCTGATCAGTGTTCAGCAGGACCAGGACCTCTTGGATGCCGGGATTGCGGTGAACACAGAATGGAGCATCAACGGGTCAGCAGCGCCGCTACGCATGCATGGATTGATCAGTCGCTGGGACGAGGAGCTGGATAAAGCAGGCGAAGCACCCGGCTTCCAACCATTAGAGTACATGACCGCCGGTCGTTATCTGGGCGAGCTGGCTAGGCTCATATTTGTGGACTTTTTGACCACTGTCTATGGTGTCTCGGCCGACGATCTGCCGCAGAGGCTTCACCAGCGTTTTGGTCTTTCCACAACCTTCCTCGGCCACTTTTACCCGGATAGTCACAAAGGCGATATGCTGGAGCAGTTACATAAAGAGTTCGAGTTGATCGCGGATACGACATTTACGTGGACATCCGACCATGCGGACGCCCTATATCAAATAGCCAAGGCTATACAAACACGAGCAGCAGGCATTGTTGCGGCAGCAACCATTGGACTTTTGCGCTGCGCCGACGAGATTCCTGACACGTCAGGAACAGCCCAGGATGGCGTCGTGGTTGGCGAGGATGTCGTTGAAGAGCTTGTGGTCGGATACACTGGCGGCTGTATACAGCACTTTCAGGATTACCTGAAAGACACGCAAGCCTTCTTGGATTTTATCACGCAGGAAGAGTTCACCGCCCAAGGGCAACAAATGCGGGTAACTTTAGAGCCCTGTCACGATGGAGGAATTACTGGGGCGGGAATCTTGGTACCTGCTGCTTTGGCTAGCACCCAGGCGTAGGCTTTCGGTTCGATAATGGATGGTACATGATTTAACGTGGAGGGAAAGGTTACTAGCCGGCGTTCGAGGCCATAGAGGGGATAATACATGGTATAAAGAGCCATCATTGTTTCACTCGAATGAGTGGTTATATCCGTCCACCGCATATGAGACATGTTGGTTGTCTCTGGAGAGGAACGTGACCTGATAGTTACCTCAAAAGATGGGGGCAGAAATCAGCAATTACGCCACCGCACTCCATTATACACTACCATTGAGATACTCGGTTACCGGCTCCCGTACTTCACATTTCAAACAGACAAAGAAGGGTTACATGAGCTGAGTGAAGAAAGGTCTTTGAAAAGTTAAAAAAAAAAAAAAAAAAAAAAAAAAAAAAAAAAACCGAAAAAAAGAAAAAAAACAGACAATGACCATTAAAACAAACCTCGTGGTAACGTCCCATCTCAGCCTCTGCACCCACTTTCTGACACCCCGGGCTAGAAGCCATTCAGGTCATGCACTGCACCGAGAGACCAGGGTGGTCTAGCCCAACGTTGGACCCGCTAGACCGCTTTTAACCTCGCCCTCCCACACAAGCCCCTGCCAGAGGGGATCACCACTGCGGAGCCCGAGCATCGGAGCTTGCGGGGGCGAGCGGGTGATGAATTTGGCGAACCAAAAAACTTGGTCACCCGACAGCGAGGATGGTTCACTGCACTGATATGTCTTGAGCTTTTACGCGGGACGACCCGAACATAGTGTGTCACTATGGTGAACCACACGCGTGGTCATCGAATTGCCAGCCACGAAGGCCTGGATCTGCAGAGGCTTTTAGGAAACTAAAAAAAAAAAGTGAGGCAAGCGGAAAACATCCGGTGAAAAAAGCTGAACGGGGATATTATAAGCAAGAGAAACAATGGGGAGGTTAGTAGGGATCTTTAAAGTGGATATTGAACCAAGGTCAAACAGGCATTGATAGCATTGTTGTTTCGTTGTGACTGTCAGCTCGTTTTCTCTCCGAACTCTATCCTTTCTCTCTTTTCTTTTCCTCGACTTCTCACCATCGACCGGGCCCTCACATTCTTCAACACCAGGTTTCTTTCCATGTGGCACACTGTATACAAAAGGACCTCAATGAAACACCAGCAGCAACAATAACCTCACAAAAAAAAATGAGCTCCCCCAACTCCGTCGCTACCGCCATTCTCGCAAACACCACCAACGAAAACAACCGCGATGGCCTCGGTAGTGGTCTACACACGCCCCTAACAAGCCGTTCCCTCCTCAGCGTCAGCATCGGCAACGCCACTGAATCCATGGCCTCATCCATCATCAGCCCACGAACCCGCGGCCGTTGGGACCGGCGAATAAGCGATGTCGAAACCAGCCTTTCGCAGTATAGCCCTACAGCACCAGCGTCTGCAGCACCAGCAGCATCAGCAGCAGCATTACTGGCGTCATCATGGCTCACTTCCGACGACGATCACGGGTACGACGTAGACCAAGGCTCAGTTCGCTCGTCGGTTCTCGACACCCGCCCTTTTCCCTCCTTCGGCCAAGCCTCATCAATAGCGCCCGACTCGTCCTACTACAGCCAAATCGGCCGGTTCCAGGGCGTGCGGAATAGTGTGTCGCTTGCGCAGCCGTGGAGGAGACGGAAGGATTCTACTACTACAGGGTCTTACACAACAACAACAACAACTACTACTGACAGCCAGGCCAACAGTGAATATGGGGATGGGGATGGGGATGCGTCGACAATAAGCGGTAGTCGGCACGAACTACCACCAGCACCACCACCTCCACGTGAACGACAACAACAACAACAAAAACAACAACAACAACAACAACAACAACAACAACAACAACAACAACAACAACAACAACAACAACAACAACAACAACAACAACAACAACAACAACAACAACAACAACAACGACAACAACAACTACTACTACGACGACGACAATTACCAGAACAAGATGAACGTGATGCCGCAGTCGACCTCTTCTCCCAGCACCAATTCATCATGCCCAAGCCAGATGAGACGACGCCGCTTATATTATCAGGAGCAGGAGGGGCAGCAGCAGGTGATGTTGAAAACGGCCTAAATCCTGGAGATCCTGGCGGCGCTTCGGCACTCAACTCATCTCTGGCTACTTTTCCCAGCCACCGGTCCCGCTTGCTCAGGCGGTTGGTTTTTGCGTGCTTAGTTGGGGTGGTGGTGGTTGGGGTTTTGTTGGTGGTTATGATGAGGCCGCCGCCTGCGGCAAGGTGAGAGAGAGGGAGATTTACGATAGTACAAACTGGTACTATTATTGACGATGTTATGAAAAGTGAACGGGATAGAAGGGGATGCAGGCGTTGGGGGGATGGGAATATTTTCGTGTTTAAGCCGGCGCAGGATCTTGTTGTTTCCCCGGGCGTCTTTTTTTTTTTTTTTTTTTTTTTTTTTTTTGGGGGGGGGGGGGGGGGGGGGTCAGTCTTTTTCTACGGTATGCATTCCCACAGTCGAACCAGGCGGGAGAGAGATGAGCATCATGTAGGGTTTTCGCTCCCAATCTGGATTTGTAGGTGGCTCCATTTTTGTGTAACACAGTCATTGCTTCTTCGAGGCGGCAAAAAGGAACAGTTTGGCTATAAAATAAAAATGCTATGAATCAGCTCAAAAGCCCTTGGGCAACTGTAGACGTCCCGCCATAAGCTAGTAGTGTGTAGAAAAGATATGCTTCAACAAAGAAATGTTTGATCCGTAAGGTATGCAATGTGGATAGATAACATCAGCAGTGTCCCACATCCTCGCGTTGGGATGTCATCCTGAAGGACGAAAAGTTCTCATGTCCAATAAACCTCCTTCCTCCCAACCCAGGGAGTGACAAAAAAAAATAAAAAAATAAAGAAAAGTAAAAAAAGATTAAAGTAGCCGCAGAGCCTTTGTGGTTGAAGCGTGGTTAAAGCGACTCGTAAACCCTTTCAGCAGCAGAATTCCTTTCCACAACCGCCTTCAAAACCTTCAACCTCTCCTCGGTAACCCTGATGGCCTCCTGGACCTCACGTTCGTTCATCTTCTCCTCTCTCAGCTTTTCTTCCGCTGTCCTGTACTCTGCCTCGCCCTTTTTCCTGCCCTTAGCGGGCTTTCTGACACCCATTCCGCCTCTTTCGTCACTCTCACCAAGGCCGACTCCACCACCACCGTGCAACCTGTCTAGGCCTGCTCGGTCCTCGATCCAGTCCCAGAGATCGCTCTCTTCTCTCCTCCACATCTCCTCGTACGCTGCGACTCTTTGCGGGTAATTTGCGTATCCCATAAGGTCTCCACGGCCTGGGACTATGACTGCGCCGGAACGAGGACTGTTCATTCCAAGTCGGAACCATGTTGAGACAAGGAGTCCTACCAGCACACCGTAGAGAATATTCCCAGTAAGGACTGGACGCAGGATATCCACAATAGGACCCAAGAATGGATGAAGAGGTTCCAGTAGGCCCCAGTCCTGCTTCTTGGCCGGTGTGTGCTTGACGCTTTCTGCATCACTAGTCGGCACAGAGGCAGCCTTGCTCTTGCGGCCACGCTTCTTGCCTTTGCCCGGTGCCACGCCATTGGTTAGGGTAGTAGAGCGAGGACGAGATGAGACGGCAGCCTTGAGCGCCACGAAAAGGTCTTTGGCGTATTGGGCTTGGCCATCGTTGGCACCACGTTCAATTGCGCCTGTCGAGTGTTAGCAATGACCAAGTTTAGTTAGGAAGAGCAAAGAGAGTAAGACGTACCTTTAATCCAACTCTTGCCCGACCATTCGATCGTGCAGTTGATTTGGACTCTTGTTGCGTTGTTTTCGGCCCAAGAGAGACAGTACTTGGTCTTGACCACGAAGATGTTGCCATTTGGTACATCCGGATTCTGCGTCGAAACTGTAACGTTCACAGCCTTTTCGAAATCCAGACCATCAAGTTGTTCGGTAACCATGCATTTTGTCTGCTTAGGTCCGATGGAACCATTCAAGGGCTTGATATAGTTGTATGACCTTGTCTTTTGCTCGTCGTTGAGGCCAATCTTATCATCGATGTTGATGTCGAAGCACTTCTGGTCGTTAAGAAGAAACTTGGTCATCCAGGCTGACGATGGTGCGCCGAACAGGAGGTTGTGGACCTTACCCAGTGGCGCGGGAACGACATCGTCTCCTATAACTTTGTCGTAATGGGTGTCGGCGTCTCCGCACTCGGTTGGTGAATGGGTTTTAGGACCAGGGAAATCATCTGCGACGGCAGTTTGCGCTGTGTCGTCCTTGTTATCGGTGCTGCCGGCACCCACCATTCCTGACGGCTTCCGTGAAACAGCCTGTTCCCCGGAGGCATCTGCTGCACCAGCGTCTGACGCCTGTGTTCCATCCTGTTCATCTTCGTTGTCCTCATCCTCATCGTAAACGTCGTCCTCGCCATCACTATCGCTGTCGTCGTCGGATCTGGAATCGCTGCCACCTTCTGGTGCGGATACGACTTCGGTTTCGTCGATCTTTTCGGTCCTGTCCCCGCCAGTACCTTCCAGCCGGACCCCATTGAGCGAGCTCTGCAAGTGAGGATGACCCAGTTTCCAAATCTTGACAATCAGGTCGTAAGTGCTATCGCGGCTAGTAAACGAGGCAAAAACGTGTTTGGCATGAAGGGTGGAGATTTCCAAGCCGTTTTTGAAAACGAGGGCTGTCATTCTTTTTTCAACAGCAACGATCTCATCGAAGCTCATGACTAAGGTTGTAACCCAGCCGAAAATATTACTGCTGAAGCATAAGTGGCCTTCAGAAACGTATAGCCTACCGTGGGCAAGAATATCACGCTGAAGGGCACAGCTGTAGTCCTCAATCAGGTAATCGTCGTCCGGAACACTCTTGAAGAGGGTGTGGAAGTCCCGGTTGCGCTTCTTATTGGCAACCGCGAATCCGGTGAGCTTGGGGGCATTTGCGAGAGGCGCCGTGCCATTAGCTGCAGCAATTGCTGCAGCAACTGTGTTCCCGCTTGTCCCCGAGACGGCACTGGTAGCACGTTTCCTTCGCCTGCTAATAGCGCTCCGAATGCTACCGCTGCGATGAACTCCCGATCCTGTCTTGCCTTCGTACATGCTCCCGTTCGGTGTTGTGCGTTCCCCGGTGGCGGGCGGTTCATAGAGCGACCGGGTCCGGTAGAAATTCGCGTCTTCAGGCAGCGTAAGCTCGGCATTGGCATTGGCATCGACAGGAGCGGACTCGGATCTGGCTCGAGCTTCGTGTTCGGTGACTTTGATAGTTGCCGGAGCGGGGGCTGTCGGTGGCGGGTCAACTATGCCGAGCTGGCTGAGACTGAGGTCGCCATTCCCAAGCGTCCTGACCGCAGGCTCCTTAGACCCCATATCTGCGCCGGGAAAGGCTTCGGTAGCTGATTCGACTTCGACGTTATTCACGTCGTTGTTACTGCCTCCTTGTTGACTTGTGAAACTCGACACGGATCTGCTCTTGCCGTTCCCGGGAGCCAAGTTTGCGCTTGAGATTGTGCTGCTTAATGTGTTTGCTGTGTTCTGAACAGCCGAGAACATGGAAGAAAAGAAGTTGGCGGTTGGATTGTTCGGATTCTCGGGAGTTGGCGTTAGGGGAGCAGAGGTAATGTTGGACAGTTTGCTCGGACCATGACTGCCGGAACCGGCCCTGCTTCTTCCTCGTGGCGAACTCATGTTCCCTATCAGCGCATGCGGGTTTCTGCGCGGGCTCGGTGGAGCTGTAGCTACTGGGCTGTTCTTCGCTGATAGATCAGGCGCACTATGATCAGTCGGCGTAGGAGGGGTATTAACGATAACCGGGGCTGCTGAATCGGTAGTCGACCTTGGAGGCGTTTGCGGAGGGACAAGAGGCTCGAGTTTTTGGCTTTGTGAGAGTCGGTGGAGTCGGTCGGTTGCCTTGTTGAGGGTATCCGTTACAAGTCCAGTGGTATTTTGCGAAGCCCTCGGGGTGGTGTCTGCGGCCGTATCGGTAACAGTGATGTTGGGGAACAGCTCTGTGCTGCCTCCTCTCGATCGCAAGATGTCCTTTACCCGGCTAACGGATGGGACCTGTTGGGGCAGTGCGTCGTTGGTTGGTTCAATTGTTGTGTCAGCGCGCTTGGCAGAGTATGCGGACTCGAGACTGTCGGTGCTAGCTGCAGGCCTGGTCGAGGAGCGAATCGACAGGTCGGAGAGGTTCGAAGAATCGGAAGTTTGGACTTCTGGAAGATGTTGAGCCTGCACGAGCGGTGACGACGTTGTCAAATGTCCAATCTGGGAAGGATGGGTCGAGATTGGGGTGGGGCGGACTGTCGCGCTGGCACTGAAATAGAAAGAAACCGGACTGTCAGTTTCGGGAAGAGATTGGGGCCAGCCAAAGATGATGACGATATACAAAGAAACCTGGAAAGTGAGGGATGGGATGGGGGATAAAACAAAAGGAAGAAGGAATGTTGGGCCGAGGAATAATGTCGAGGACAGGAAGAGGGTTTGTGAGAGAGACTGTTATTGTACGCTCTTCGTCTGAATGGCAGCACGAGGGAGGCGCAGAGCCATGATGCAGATGACCTGAGTTAGGTAGTGGGAAGAGACCGACGGTTCCCAATGTCTTTATGGTGGAGACGTCTAATGTTGCTCCATTACGGCTCCAGTGATCCTGGAATCTTGGATCCCCTGTCGTCGCCTAAAGACTCTCCATTTCGCTCAGACTTTAGCGCCTAGAGAGCCACTGGACTGGGAACGCTTTTGGAGTTTTGGGGAACCGGTAGCAGGAACATCCACTTCCACTTACGATTCAGGGTCCGGTGTCGAGCGGGACTCGTATGGCACCGGCGTGTAGAGCGGTTGGGAGTCGGGGTACTCTAGATTGGTGTTGTTATCTTCAAAACTAGTAGCCGACCTCGATCTCGACCTCGACCCCGACCTGGATGATCTGTTGTAGTTGGATCTCTCGTCGGACTCGGCGGCCGTCGAGGTGGCTTGGCTGACGAGAGAGCTTGGTCTTTGTGTCTGCGCCTGCGACTGCGTGGACCTTGTGGAGGAGGACTGCAGCCGGAATCCGGGGACGGGTACTGGAACTGGGACTGGGCCTGGGACTGCATCGTCCGTCGTCCCAATGGAACCAGTGCTGCTACGGCCCTCTGATTCTGCCAATGATGCCCGTCTTCTGCGGCGGTCACGGTGCTTGGCCGCTATCGCCTTGGGCACAGAGGTAAGCTTGTGAAAGCCGGTGGGTGCGTTATCCATACTGCCGTGTCGGGTTTCAGACAGACAGACTGTTGTTTGCGCCGCGATGCTATCAAAGAAAGTGAAAGCAAAAAAGGTCCCGTCGCAGGGTCGTTGGTCGTTTGTTGAAAAGGGCAGGGTGTGTTTATTCCAATCTGTTTTGGTTGTTGTAGAACTTGGATAAGGTAGGTAAACTTTCAAGGGCTACCACGGTGAGTCTGTTAGTGAGTGATACGTACATGGAAGCTTCGAATGGCTCCTTTGAAACCATGGCGCGCTATGACATCGTCATTCATCCAGGGCGCAGCGAACCTTGATGGCAACCCTGAACCACTCAGCGAATCCGAATCCAGAAGCAAAACCAACCTCAGTCTTCATATAAACAATCTTCAGGGGCGATTGATCGTGGCTTTCTGTAGGTAGTATTCGCTTCCGCTTGTGTACTCTGTCATCGATGTATTTTGGAAAACCGAGGCTTTGTCGTCTACGTAGCGCATAAACTCACACAAACGGAAGTGCTGTCTTGGGTTGTACAGACTGACAGATGGAAAGAACCCATGTGAGACTGCCTTGAAAATTCCCTTTGTATGTTCCCCTATCTTGTTCGAGCTTGTTTCCCTGTGACGGAAGGCCCCTCTCGACGACACCGTGTACAACGTCTTGTGCAAGGTAATCATGGCAACGGCGAGAGACCACCATTTAGTTGTAACAATAATACCATTCCATTTCTCTCCTCAATTTGCGATATCCGAATGTCCACAAGAGATCTGCAACCGCCCTGTTGGATCCATGCAGGACAGCCTCATACAGCAGCCGCCCTGCTGTAGAGGTACCTGCTGCTGTACCTGTACCTGTACCTACGTGTACCCCAAATTTACTGATAAGATAAGGCGAACCCCTCGTGGCCCGTCAAGCTGAGGTCAACTCCACCTCCCTCCACGCGGCTTGTCCTAACTGTTCTTCTTGACATCGACTCTCTGCCTCTAAAGCTTTGATGACTTCCAATGGCTTCTATATATTCGTTCTTCTTCGACAACTTGATCACCACCTAACCCCTCCCCCTGTCTCCTTCTCTCCCTTTTTGGTTCCCGTCCATATACAACAAGAGGGCAAACACGAAATACTCGCTCGATTACCCTCTTCCGCCCACCTCAACTCCGATCTCGCCTTTAGAACCTACACTTTGAGCTGAAGAAACATGGGTTGTTTCTGACGACATACCAAGGCGAAAGCGCAGCGTCTCCCAACGGACTTCCTCCCCTGCTTCGATGCTGTGCAGTCGTAGCTATACGCGGATACAGAACCGCCAACAGATCCCAGATGAATGCCACAGGTCCATCCACAGAAACCGCGGACTTCATCAACAGTTTAATAATAACAAGGCTCGACAGTTTCAGCATCCTTGACGAAGATCCTACATGTGCGCGCTCCTGGATCCCACGATATTGGAAGAGCTACGCGATACCAAGTCCACAAAGGAGTCGTGGTTCCCATTCATAGGTGCTGGTTCCGACACACGTTTCCAACAATTGGCGGTTAACTACCGCCCGGCTAGCTCAATCGGTAGAGCGTGAGACTCTTAATCTCAAGGTTGTGGGTTCGACCCCCACGTCGGGCTCAATTCCCGATGTTCCTGGTTCACCAGGACAATATTTTCTTTTTCCCTTTTGCGGGAAACGGCTTCTCTCTTTTTGTGTTGTTTTGTTCTCTGCAAATTTCCATCATGTGAAGGGATGTTTCATGTCCCTAGCGTCACTTTGTTTTGATATCTCGGTTTTTCGAGTGTCATGCGGAACAGGGAATACGCGGAATTTGCGGTTACCGTAGCCCATGGGTTAAATGAAGACTTTCCCAGCGTAATGTCATCTTTAATTCGAGCTCGCCAACAGTCCAACAATATTGTAAATCTTCAGCTGTACAATAATTTTCCCCGGAAAAACTCCCGCTTCTCCTTGTCGGCGCCTGAGATGAAGTTTGAGTCGGTCATGGTCCTCGCAATGGCTTCCTTACCATCGCTGGTTTCAGCTGTTATTCATTGGTGGCCATGGTCGGTGTTAGTGATTGGCTCGTCGATTAGATAAGGCAAGCCCTCCTGTCTTACAGCCAACGGATGTCACAAGCACGACGCATCTCTCCGACTTTCGCAACACCCCGCCATCAACCTGCACTTTACATCACAATTCATCTTCTTCCCTTGAATCGAGACCAACGAAATCATTCCACCTTTGCTGTCATCGCGCGCAAGACCAGTGAGGAATTCGTGGTGATGAATCTCAAGCGCGCACAAGCATGGATCTGTCTCCCTTAGTAAAGGTATGCCATTGGATTCTCGGCATGTTCTAATTGCCCGCCTTCTCCATTGCTTTGCTCCTCTCCCTACGCGATCGCATCTGGCTAGGACAAGATAACCGAGATGGAAGTCCATGTCGGATGGGATGAGCTTAAATCTCGCTAATAATAACACACATCTAGGCCCACGACCATGCGAAAGCCGCGTCAGTTGCGACCCAGACCGCTGACACCACGGTTGCCATCAACCACCATGCTCAGGCCGCCGGCGAATTTGCGAACGCTGCAAAGAGCACTACTAGCACCGAGGCACTGCGGACGCTGGCCCTCCTAGAGCAGCATCACAAGCGCTTGGCTGAATTGCTCAAGGTCCCCATCGAGCCGACAAGTCAACCGTCGAGTATTGACAGTGACATTCCAGAAGAGGATGAGGAAAAGGGATCAACCAGTCAGGATGACGGGACAAAGTCAGCCAAACCAGACAGCCACAGGGCTGGACCGCCTTCGGTCGCTACGCCACCTAGCGCAGCTAAACCACTGCCCACTCATTCACCACATCCCAGATACCGCCAGCGTGACCTTTCCTCGTCCATCGCCAGCAAGCTTGCGTCAGCAAGAGGGATAAGATCGAAATATCAAGGACAGAGCCAACCGTTAAACCCAAGCGTGTCCAATGATCAGGCACCCGGCAACTTGGAAGTACATCCTCGAAACAGAGAGGGTTCATTGAAGGGCGGAAACAAGGGACACGAAACATCTGATAAGGCACAAAAGCAGCAGCCGAGCTGGGTTCCTCCAGGAAAATCATCACCCACCAAGGAAGATGCGGCCAGTTCCTCTTCGAAACCTCAAACATCTGGTCCTGGTTCACCTACAGCTAGTGATGACGGGTTTACAAGATTCTACAGCACGTTCGGAAGCCTAATCAACCGACTTTCCGCGCCTCTAGCCTTCGCCGGTCTCCCTCTGACTGCCGAAGACTCCTCGGACACTGTCAGCCCAGTGCTCTCCCCGGAGATTGCGCCGCGCTCCGGATCAAAACCGCCTCGTCAGCCCAAAGGAACAACTGTCTCCGTGTCTACGGACCCTGATCTCACCAAGATCTACTCTCGCGCCACTCTACGCACCCTCGCTCGCGATGGCCACGCACCTGCCGACTCCTTCTACGTGGTCCCAACCAGCGGTCACACGGCCTCCTACGCCAGCATCCTCAACCACGAACAAAAGGAAAAGCGACGCCTAGCCGCGTCGATTCACGGCAATGGTACCCCGTTGGACGACCAGGAAGACGACGAGGACGACTTCGTCGATGCCAGGGAGTCGCAGATCCAGTCCCCATCCGCGACCCCATCCTCGTCTTCAGCTGCCGCGAACCCCTCGGCTTTCCGCAAGCGGCTAGGGAGGACAAAGACAGAAAAGGATCTGACCAACGTGATCGAGGAGCTGCACATGGAGAACCAGACCCTGAAGGACGCGCTCGATAAAGTGAGCAGGAGGCTGCACACGTTCGAGGTTCATTCGCAAACTTCAACATTGGCATTGGCGCAGAGTATTAGATTGCAGCATCC